>NC_046371.1:21171022-21523649 GCF_011125445.2 Fundulus heteroclitus
AAAAAAGGAGTTTGTGTGATGAGGTGTTTATTTGTGTGAGAATTAAACATTCTGGCATGGCTGAGCACATACTGACCCCACACAGAAATGATAAATTACATCTGTCCGGGCTTGTATAAATAAGGTGCTGCTGTTTGTGCAGGTCATTAATTTAGAAATTCAGAAATCATATTTATTAATGCAGCCTTGACCATCTGCTGTGGCGGCATTATAGTTGTAGGTATGTTTCTGGGCTAATAAAACCGTTTTAAATATTACATTTACCAGTAGCAAAATGGAAAAAAAAAGAATACATGAAATGTTTCAAAAAATAAAATCGGCAAAAAAAAAAACACTTAACTATATTAATAATAATTATAACCAACTAACTTCATTGTGTATGTACATTGTGTTGGCAGGCACATAGCTAAGAAGACAAGAAAATATTTGTAAAAATAAAAAATAATCAAAGAAAAGCTCTGCATTAACATTCGCAACATTTGGGGGTATTCAAAAACATAAACGGCTTGAAATAGGATTAGGGCTGCAAAATATTAGTAAAAGTTGTGATAATAATGTTGCGATAAAATCATAGCTTGCGATAAATACAGAAAACAATGCCGGGTCAGCACATGCAGTCATATTGAGTAAATTAGAATATTTTTGGAAAGTTAAATGATCTCTGTAACTTCGTTCACTTAGTCAAGCAACATTATATAGATTACACACTAATTGTTTTAAAGCCTTTATGTCAGATGTGAGGATTTTCTGCTTGTATGTATGTATAAATGTATATTTTTGGATTTTGTGGGATATACCATCACAGTAGAGTATCCCATCCTATTTTCAAAAAAAACACCTAAACTGCTCAATGAAAAAAAAAAAAAACAGAAAGGTATATCCTTTAAAATCTTTGCCTATAAATTAAGGCACGTGTAAAATGTATTGCAACACCTTAAACAATGGAGGTTCTAAGTAGAAAATCTTTCACCATTTCCATTTTTGTTTTCCAGAATCCAATCAATTGCTTACAGAATCTGAACAACACAGCGTTTTGCGTTGCCAGAGCATTAAATACAAAGAATAGCTGTAACCTGTGGCTGGTGGAAACAATGGAGTAATTCAGCCTTTACTGAGTCATTCCATACTTGCTGTGTTGTAAGTACGCTCTGGCTCAGATTTGTAGAGGTTATATGATGGATTAGAGCTGATTAGAAAACGAAGGAAACCATTGTTTTCTGTTTTGAAATCACTTGTACACAAACCCCGGAGATGGAGAATGAGGTGAAGTGTGGAGAAAGAAGTTTGTGAGATCTTAATACAGTTATTTGCAAGAGAATATGAGATGATTAAGAGGTGTAGTTAATGATCAGTCCACTACATAAGGTTTAAATGCAGGAATGAAAAAAAATAAGAGAGAAATATTGTATTTATCTTAAGTTTGTGTTCAGATAGGTTAACTAATCATGCTTGTGGCAATAGTCTTTGCTTTTTGACTCATTTTCAGTAACAGCCCAATCCATTGTTCTGTGTTTCTCAGTACCAGGTCGGCCAGCTGTACTCTGTGGCCGAAGCCAGCAAGAATGAGACGGGCGGAGGCGAAGGGGTGGAGGTGCTAAAAAATGAACCCTATGAGAAGGATGGAGAGAAGGGCCAGTACACACACAAAATCTACCATTTGCAGAGGTAAGCACTCCTGCAGGAGCTATGCCAGAAAACCTGCAGGAGGCGAGTAGAGAGCCCACATAGGAGGAATGTCACATTTTTCTTTCTTGAAAGCTCTCTCAATTTCCACCTTTTTCACTGTTTACATTTATTGTTTAATTCAAGACTCAATCATGGTTCTAAGGACAACCTAGTATACCCGTTTGGTCTTTATTTGGCTCTACTGAAAAGTGTTTAACTGTACAGTGGTTAGTTTTATTATCACTGCTGTCCAGATTACCTGCAGAAATAAGAAAAACAACATGCACTGCACAACTGTGTATGAGTGTGTGAATTGCTGGAACTATTTAGAGTGGTACAAAGCCAAAGCATGTTAGTGTTAACGAAACATAGATCCATACCTGAGCCAATCAGAACTGCAGGGCACTTCAGAAACGTCGGCTGCTTTCTGCAGCTTGTGTCTATGCCTTACTTAAGTAATCATGCCCCCATAATGTTTCCATATGTTGTCACATTAGAAGCACAAACTTCAATACACTTTATTTTGAGATTTGAAATTATAGACCAAAACAAAGTTGTGCATTTTTAAAAGTACAAAAAAATGTTTTATTTCATTCAGAAATGACCTGAATATTGTTTTTGCAAGGCACTGTTATCTAATGCGATTGCATTCATAAAGTCAGTTTAGAGACTCTTAAATCACTGTTTTTTCCACCTAAACTCATTCAGTTTGTTCTCTGGTGCCTCCGTTGTCCTGTAGTAAAGTGCCGTCGTTCGTCAGAATGCTGGCCCCATCTTCAGCTCTGAACATCCATGAGAAAGCCTGGAACGCATACCCTTACTGTCGTACAGGTACGTATGCAAATCCCCGCTGTGGACCAGTACGCACGACTATATACTCACTGAGATATATTGGAGCTGCAAATCCTGACTGTGTTTTTTTTTTTTTTTCTCCTATCAAGTACATTAACTACGTCTAGACTTAATCGGACATTTGAGCCTAAATTTTTAATTATGATCCACTTTTGGATGAGACCTTGGACGTTCCAAATCCCTTCTGGGAGGGAGCCGTGAACAGGTTCCCGAAACGAAGATAGCCTCCTTGCTAAAGTGCCCCTGCTAATGGTTTCGTTTTATACGACACGTGAAAACACACAAGGACTTGATGTCTTTGTCAGCTAAAGAAAACAGCGTTTGTCTCTTTTTTGATGTAATCTTGAAAAAGCAGAATTGTGAACGCCTTAAATTATTTCCAGGTGAAATGTTGCTTCCCTGCTCCGGATTCCTCTCTCCCTCTCTTCGTTCCTTGTGGCTCTGTCGCTTTCAAGGAGCAGTTGAATAATTTACTACGGGCCCGGTGAGAAGAGCCCAGCAATCACTTGAGCCGCTCAGGCAAAGATCCCGCCACCCGTACACGCGGCCAGCTGCTAGACCGCCATCTGTCACGAACACATCCAAAGGCACAAACTGACTCTGCATACCCAACAACTGTCCCCTTATCATTTTTGAGACGGCCAAATCCTGCAAATGCAAATAGCTTTCTCAGATGTCCTTCGCTGTCATTAACCGTGTGTGTGTGTGTGTGTGTCTCTGTGTTTGTTGGGGCCCTCGCTTTTCTTCACCCGGCTCTGCAGTCATCACTGTGAGTATTTTCTCAGTTTGGGTTTTGCCTTAGAGAGTTCAGAAATCAAACACAAAAGACGCAGCAAACATTGGCGCACGAGGAGAAGGCGCTTAACCTGAAAGCTGAGAAAGAAATGCGATCTCTTTAGTGACACCGCTGCAGGGATAGCAATGCATCGTGACCGTGTGTGTAGCTGAATGAGACAAGATACTGAACCATGTCAGCTGAACCGTTTATAGAATTTATATATTTTTTTGTACATGTGATTCTTTCAAAGTGCTCTACTCCCCTCACTCAGGGTTGTCTCTTGTTTTCCCTGCAGAATGAGTATATGAAAGATAACTTCCTGATCAAGATCGAGACATGGCACAAACCTGACATGGGACACCAGGAAAATGTTTGTGAATAAGATCATAAGTTGTGGGAGTGTATCCGTGTTATTCTGAACACTAGCATGAATTTTAGGTGTGAAAGAGGACAATTTTAAAAGGCGGCTTTGTAAACATCAGCAACAGCCCTGGAATGCTTTCATGTTTTATCACGTTACAGCCATTAAAGGTCCATGTTTTTTTTTTTTTTTGAAAAGGAGGTTTTTGCGAAAGAGCAACACAGTGTGCATAAAGTGCGAAGTGAAAGGAAACGATTGTGTTGTCTTCAAAATGAAATAAAATGAACGAAACAAAATAGGAAACAAAAATCTGCATCTGTTTTCAGCCCCCATCAGTTGGTACTGAGTAAAAACAATTTTCAGTGCAAATAAGAGCAGCAAATGTTTTAGGGTATGTCTATGAAAATGATTTTTTCCCCCAGTTCTTTGTAAGGTAGCTGATGTTCAGTCAGATTTGGAGGAGAGCGTCTATTAACATCAACTATCAAATCACACTACTCACTTCTAAATTTTAGACCATTCCCAGACCGTTCTAACACATAAATATGCTTTGAGCTCAAGTGGTATGTTTTGGCTCATCACCCTGCGGCAACCAAAGCCTCCAACTCAAGTCTTTTGAAGCCTCTAAAGCCAAGTTCATCCTGTGCAATTATTAGCCATCTTCATTATGGAACCAGGGGATAATCAGCTGGAATGAGTACAGGCTGTGGTTAATGAATGTACAGTAACAGACGCACCAACCACTGATGCCATGTTCCCCTGACCAGAGACGACCCATTAAAAGATATGTAGCGTTGTTATGATTTAAAAAGAGTCAAATTAAATCCAGCCGTGTGGCTGCTGTTGCCACTGATGTTTAATTCATGGCCTCTTATTTGCTCATTCATAACTGCTTTCCTCCTTTCCCTCTGTTCATCATCCCACCCTAGTAAAAAGCCCATTAACAGCGATTACTCGCTGTCGGTTCATTGATGGACAGAAATGTTGGTCGTCTCTGTCTGAAGGGATTTTGCTGCAGCGAGGCTCTTGCAGTCTGTCCTGAACAGTTACTAAAATATATTTTAGACTTCTCCAGGACTTTCTCCCTGGGCAGTCTAAAAAAAAAAAAAAAAAACGACAGTGCGAAGGCCTTCCCAGAACTTCATTTACTTATTGGGTGACTGCAGAAAGCAAACTGCTGCACTGGATAGATATCTCAGTAAAGGGGGCCGAATACAAATGCATGCCACAATTTTCAGAATTGTATATAAAAAAAAAAATTAAAAA
This sequence comes from Fundulus heteroclitus, assembly GCF_011125445.2. Classification (NCBI taxonomy): domain Eukaryota; kingdom Metazoa; phylum Chordata; class Actinopteri; order Cyprinodontiformes; family Fundulidae; genus Fundulus; species Fundulus heteroclitus. The sequence continues at coordinate 21,175,945 of NC_046371.1, forward strand.
AAACAGGGAAAGTAATTTATCCTTTTTCCTTCCACATTACATCTATGCACCACTTTGTGACTGTGTGTCTATCACTTAATATCTCCTATTAAAATACATTTAACATTTTTATTTCAACGTCATAATAAAAAAACATGCTTTTATGTCAAAGCTTGCATTTAAGTCTCATTTTACATAACAAACCCTCATTTTATTGTTAAACATTTGTTATGGAAAAAGTATTGGATCTCAAGGGTTATGTAACCACTGCAATAAAAGCATATTAAACAAAAATGTGAATGGGTAGATCCTAAAAGAGAGGATTTTCTAACTTTGCTCTGTGGTTGTGTTTTAGGTTCACGGTTTGGATGCAGAAACCTGGAAAAAGGTGGATGTGGTCTACATTGATATTGCAGACAGAAGCCAGGTGGAGCCAAAGGTGAATCAGTCAGCCTACCTTCACTACTGGGATGACGAACCCAGTCATAAGCCCGCTTTTACACCTTGTTTGCTTTGGTTTCTCACATCAGGACTACAAGCCAGAGGAGGATCCTTGCAAGTTCAAGTCAACGAAGACAGCACGAGGACCTCTAGGACCAGACTGGAAGGTAAATCACACCCTAATGAAAGCCCACTGCTTACATCAACGTTTTCATTTCAACGTTAAATGCTACATTTCCTTTTACTTAGGTGTTTTTTTATGTAATTATTTTGGTTGTCACAAAATAGATTTATAGAGGTTATATTTTAGGAGGTGTAAATGTTTTTGGCTTTCGGTGAAATGGTTAATCCTTCAAAGAATCCTAAACGTTCAAGTAATCAGAACGCGTCCCCGTTTTTCTGCACTCCACGATCTAAAAGTCATTACTAGCTTTACAGAGAGGGATACATTTTGTCATCCATTTCTCCCTCTCTGTTAGTGTCCATCAGTGATCCTTGATGCTTAGACTGTGTCGCATTTGAAGCTTGTGTAAAACACACACACACGCCATCTTCTCTGTTAATTTGCCAAATGAGAAAAAAAAACCTCCCTCCCACTGACAAGTGTTGCCCAGCACCAATGATTGATTGTCTAGTGAATGTTCCCTGTGTTAACATTTTGTCCTGATGTTGTCAAGTCAGCAGCCGTGTCTGAAGACACAAATTCTCCAACAGTTTCCACCTGCAAATTTTACTACGTTTAAATCCTTCACCCCCGTATTACATTCTGAGCATGGAGCAGCTTTGAAAAGACGAATTATTCCGAGACAAAATTGCTTGGAACTTTTGACTTTACGTATGTAAAGTAGGGGTGGGCGATATGAAGAAAATCTAATATCACGATATCTTTGGTCTATATCGCGATACACGATATATATTACGATAAATACAAATAACCTTGAATAACAGATGTTTTTAGCCAAATAGTGCCTAAAGTTGCATTGGCATATCTCATATTAATGTGTCAAATTTTTTTGTTTGAAACATTTTTTGCAAAGTAAAAATTAATTCAAAATGTTACATTTTAGGCATTTTTTAACCACAGCTGCACATAGAAGCTTTTCACAAATTACAATATTGTCACATTAGAGCTCTTTCGTGCTCAACACTGGACCTTAAAAACAGAACATCCCAGTGGCCAAAAGGAAAAAAATGTGACACAAAATAAACCTGAATTAAAGGTGCTCTTTTGTGCTTAAGACGTATAAATCTGTATAATAAAAATGTGACAATCCCAAAAAAAAAAGCTTGTACTGTAGCATGTGACTATAAAATCAACTGACCAGTCACAGCTACATATTCAGACCATCTCAAAAATATTTCTATTGCTCTTTAGGTGCTGGGAAATTTTAAACAAACGTTTTTTTCTGTCATATGGGATTTAGCAAAAGAAGACGCCATGTTTTGCAAATAACCGCATTTTGTTCAACCTCCTTCTTGTGAAATCCAAACCACGGCCTGAAACGCCCGCTGTGGCCATAGTCCGCTGTCTCGTCAACGTAAGTAATCGCACGGGTACGTTGTTGTGTGTGCATGTTTGCGCCAGAGCGCTCTCTGGCTTGGAGGCGGAACCAATGATGCGTTCACAGAATGTGGGAGAAACTAAACTCACAGTGAATTAAATACAACGGCTCAATCTTGCCGTGAATATTTGCTCGCGATGGTCACGATAAAAGCATTTTCAATATCGCGCCGAGGAAAATTCGAGATACATCGAGAATATTCGATATATCGCCCACCCCTAATGTAAAGCACCCCAAAGGCCCCCTAGAGTTGAAGAACCCGCCAATCACTGGGACTCTTTCTCTTTAAAACAACTTTAAACGACAGGAATGGTATGATGGATTTTATTTTGTGCTTTTGGTGCCAATAAACAGTCCATGTCTAATAGCTGAAATGACGGAGGTCCTCATCGTAGGCCTTATTTCTTTTTGCTACATATCTATGCGCAGTGGTTTAAAATCCATAAATGTTATGTTCTTTGTTGCCTTTGAAAACATGAAGGTGTGTGTTTGTGTCTACATGCAGAAGGAGCTGCCCAACAAGAAAGACTGCCCACACATGTGTGCCTACAAACTGGTCACCGTCAAATTCAAGTGGTGGGGTCTGCAGAATAAAGTGGAGAACTTTATCCAGAAGGTTCGTAGACTGTTGGATTGATTTTACTGTCATTGTTATTGTCTTCAGCTTTTGTATAGTATTTGGTTTTCTGAACTTTTTAGATCATTATTATTTTGTTTTGGTTTATTTAATGTGTTGAGCATAGCTGTACATGTCGGCATTACAGCCGGAGAGCTTGAGGTTGTCAATAAGGCCTTAAAGGCATACTATGCAACATTTTTCAGTTAATTAATGTGTTCCATACCGTTTTGGATGATTAAATGAGTCATTTCAGGTCGAACAAAGGTTTTCTCGGCCGCCCTGGTGGTCTGTGGGGGAAATACCGTACTTGCAATTGCAGGAGCCTTCGGCCCGCACTCACAGGCTCAGAAGTCTCATGCAAGACCGCGAGAGTCGGTCTTGCTTTACGGCGAGAACTCCATGTGTTTTTGCCCTGCCATTCACTATATGCACGCGCGAAAGCAACAACAAAGAGCCGCGTGTTAACGTGAAATAAACATGCAAGCATATCGAGTTTTTTATTATTATTATTTTTATTTTTTTTAATGTTGGCGAGGCGGCCTCACCTGGCTTGACGGAGAAACCAAAACAGCTGAGCATTTTTATGACAGTGCACTTTTACTTTCGCCCTCTGGGGGGAGCCTCGCTGGAAAATCAACCCCGGTTGCATAGTATACCTTTAATAGTCTCAGGAAAATAAATGTGAGTTATCCAGCTGGATATTTAATTTTGTCTTTGTTTGTCTGACAGCAAGAGAAGCGCTTGTTCACAAATTTCCACCGCCAGCTGTTCTGCTGGATTGACAAGTGGATTGAACTGAACATGGACGACATTCGTCGCATGGAGGAGGAGACTCGTAGGGAGCTAGATGAAGTAAGTCAAAAGAAAAGGTACACACAGCCCGAATCTTTTCTTGGTACAGCCTCTTCTGTGATACTCATGATAACCCACAGTCTAAACCCAAAGAAAAGCATTGAGCGATCTACAGATAGAAGTCAATGGACCAACATTAGAGATGCAGAATATTCTGAGAACTTGTGGCCAATCACTGATAACCGGTTATGAACGATTTTATCTTCCAATGCAACATTTTGAGAATTCCCATTTCTGCTCACCAACTATAAATTAGAGTATTTAAATTATTCTCTGTACTGTGTGCACCGTTATCACAAGGACATGTTAATAGGATTTATTTAAACTGCCTGAGGTTTCAGAGCTATCGTTCTCTACATTTCTGACAATCTACAAATCCAACAAAATCCTCCAAGTTAAAGGACATTCTATAGCGATGGAGCCAAACTATAGATAATTACAGAATATTTCCTTCACTCTTTTCCAAGGCAGATGGCCGCCTACTAACCTTTCTTTACACACATCAAAATGTAGAAGGGCACCATATCGCAAGCTGTTGTGCTGTTTATTGATTTTCTACAACACCTTTTCAAAAACCACAGCTTTGTCTAACTTAACAACTTAGAGGTAACAGCCCTGATTTATTATTATAAGACTGTCAACATTTCCAGATTCAGGATGTTCAGACGGTGATAGGAAGCTCAATGGAACAGAGGACAGGTTCTCTGCTGTGAATGAAAAATACACGAGAAGTCCAGAATTTAAGAATCTTAATGTTCAGACCTACACAGACTTTTTCTCATTGCCTTTTCATATTTAGAATGTCCAGTAATTTGCTGGTTCCTCCGTTTACCTTTTCTTATTTTTTTTTTTATTTTTTTTTTGAAGAAATGCATTAATCCGTAATCATTTGTCCTGTGATATCAAGTTATGGCTCCGTAACTCACTTATATTTATACTGTGACAAAACCATAATGACGAGCCCCATGATGCAGGGAAGCAAACATTGTTGTGTGAAAATAAATATCCAGGCGTTCAGTCTTCCCTGCAAAAGAGTTTTGCTCCATATACAGACTTTTTGTAAGTTTAGACCATTAAAACATTCCTTACCGACTCCTCCATCATGGTAAAATACATGTTAGTTACATACTTACTGTATACTATGGGAGGGTGATTAATTTATTTTATGACTCTAAGTTTAGAAAGTTAACTTTTGTAGGTTAAAAATAAGTTAGGTAACTTGTTTTGTTTTTTTACAGACTTCTCGTAGGTCTTACATTTTAATCACAATATTCTTTAAAAAGGTTTTAAAAATGAGCATAGAATCATTCACAGATAAGAAAAAGAAGATCTGATCTTTGAAATGTCGAAAACAGATCAGGGTCAGTCAAGCATAAAATTGTCCAATTCCCTTCATTCAGTGATTTCTCGGTGAATCTCTAACGCATGTGCCTGTCGCTGTGTATCCTTCTCAGATGAGAGTGAAGGATCCCGTGAAAGGAATGGTGGCCCTAGAGGACTGAGACGGTGCTGGACGTAAATGCTGCCGCTCATCAGGTAAACAGAGCTGCAGTGGAAACAGACGCGTCCCCCAGCCTGTTTAATGCACGGCTGCTTTCAGCTTTACTTTACGTTTTAGGGCTTTGCTTCGGGTCGTTCTCTCACCAGTCTTCTCCCTCACCCTCCAGAATCGACCTGAAACCAGCGGGTTCCCTCCTCCTTTTGTCTCAACCGATACGACGTCTGACTGGATGGTCCGAATCTTACTCCCCCCCCTCGCAGTACATTTTGGTCTTCAGGGACCTGGAACCAGTACACTCCCAGTTTTCAGCCGATCTCCTCCACATCATCTGTCCTTCCTTGAGTCCCACTGGTCTTGTTTCTTTGTGTTGTCATTTATCTGCCGCACCCATCTAGTTAAGCATCTTAACGCCTCCTGTAGCGCCGTTACTGATATTGTCAATTGCGTCTCTTTTTCTCTCAGATTTGTTCTAAACTACAGAGAATAGTCAGAACTCTCGTCCATCTCTGTAATTTAGGACATATTCTACTGTTCTGCAGTACACTCTATACCCCAGAGTGTACGGCGGTCTGCTGTGTACCTCTAACCAGCCAGAAAGGGGTTTTCCCCCCCTGCTGTACCTGCCTTTTTACATCAAGGCATTTGTTCGTTTTTCTGCTGCTTTGTGAGTTTGTGTGTGTGTGTGTACACGCTTCTGTTGTGTGCCGGTGTGCGTTTCTACAAAGCATTGGTAGGTCATTCAAAGGTTTTTTTCTTCCAACAGAGCATTTCTAGCTCTGGATGAACGTGCAGTAATTTGAAGATTAAGTGTGAATATTTAGGTAGACATAGTCTAAAAAGATGCACGTAAAATGATAACCGCAGTGCAACTGATTGATTCCAGTAAATCAAAACAGCCATATATGAGTTGAGGAGTGTCTTTTTTTTTATCTCCTTATTTCTGACAGTAACTTTTACTTCTTGCAGTGTCATTTCCAGTGGATAAATGGTCTTATCCAGCAGAAGCAATAACTATCATGACACGTTGGTCTCCCTTTTTTCGTTGTCACAGATCTGTTTAGGTCCTTAATTTGTTTCTGCTGTGAGGTCAGGTTTAGTAAAGCAGGAGCTCATTGTCTCCTGAATGTCAGGAGGGAGACAGAAATAAGCTAAATGCTGGTTTTAATGTCCCACTCCTTCAATAGTGTTTTCTTCTTGTTGGTCCTTTCAACGCTCTTACTTTTTTTTTCTTATTTAAGTATGGTTAGGAGGGAATGATCGATGATTAGTGGTGTGACAGTTTATGTGAAGCAGTGAGGAACGGCTCGCTCGACAGCATCGTTCTCCCTGTTTTTATCGTCTCCTTTGTGGCCGTTGTCTTAATCCACAGGTTTTTTTTTATTTCAATTTTTATTTCATATTTTTTTTTCCTTTTTATTCCATGTATTTTAACAGGAGAACATGCAAGAGATGATATAGTGGAGCCAATAGATTATACTGGTCCTTAGATTGATTGTATTTTGATGGCTACAAAGAACTGCCACAAGACAGGGGTTGTTACAGTAGGTTTTGTATCTAATTATATTAAATAGCGCTACAGAACAATTTTAATCTCTTTTCAACTGAGTGGCATACAAAATTCTATTTATTTTTGGAACTTTAGGTCCAATGATTTCAAAAGCTTAATTCTGGACATTCATGCTGAGTCTATAAAAATATTTATTTGCAAAAATAAAAGAAAAAAAAGTTCAGTTGAAGGGCTTCTTGTTGGCATTTGTTTGATGCAAACCACATAAAGTATTTTAATTTGACATTTTACAAGGTTTTACTGATCTCTCTGTTGCAGAAATTGTTTTTTTTTTTTGAATGACTCATCATGACTTCCTCTTTGACTTAATTTTGTCCTAAAATGGAAATGTTTTCAGCAAGATTCCAATCTTGCAACAATATACATCCTAGGTCAGTTTATTCAGACCAGACACATACAGCCTTTTAATTTTATCTTGTCTCACAGAAAGCCCTGAAACTGAAATAATAATTTGGACAGTTAAATTAATAATATTATATTAAATCAACAAGTAGAACAATTATTATTATTATCTAGACTGTATTGAATCCTATTTTTCATTGTTAGAAGTCTTCTTTTCTCACAGCGCTGTATGATGTTTAAATCATTAAGCCTACTGTCAGGGGCCGAAAGCGCCAGAATCCAATAAGCAAATAATTTAAAGAATAAATATCTAAATCTCTGAGATTTTAAATAAAAGGTTGATAAATACATTAAGATAAAAAAATATATAAATTAATTCATCGTTCATTTGTAAATGAATTTAGTGAACACATTTATTCAATAACTAAATGGTAAAAATCGGTAGTTAAAAGGGAAATTCATTATGTAGTCACTAGCCCCACCACTAAAGCACAAACCTCGTCCACGGCCGTGTTAGCCCCGCCCACTTGCTTTGATGGGTCAGGCCGGGAAAAATAAACTAAATTCATCATGACCTGCAACACAGGATTGAAATACCGAAGCATCCTTTTAAAGTAACGGATGCACATGTTAACTAATTGTTTTCACATTCATTATATATGAAATTATTCTTTATAATGTTTATTTATAGATACACTTATATTGGTGTTTAATGAAAGGATTTTATTTACACAAAATCCCATGTACACAATGTTTGATTTACCCCCTTTCTTTATGCATTGAATCGTGGCTCTTTTGGTGCTCGTTAGCCCCCAACTGCATCCCAATGTCTTTTACCTCCCCTTCGAAGTGACCATGGATGTCCGGCCCCCTCCACGTCTGTGTCCACCAATTATCCCGCTCTGTCTGGGTCTGTCAACCCAATCATGGAGATTTGTGGATGTACTGTGTGTACTGACTTTGTAAATAGTAAATAAATTAATGTAGATGAACACACATATATATAGATGAGACTGTCCTGCCAAGTGTGCAGCGCGCCCCTTTGAGCCCTTCTGATCCGTCACTGAATGTCCTCGCAGACTCCCGACAGAAATATTCGAGCAAGAAAGTGTAGAGTTGTAGTAGCTGAAATGTAGTGCGGGTAAGAAATTGTGAAGAACAATGTAAAAAGTATTTATGTAAAAAAAAAACACATAATTTTTAAAACGTAGGAACGTCTAGGAGCTGAGCTTTGCTGTTTGTATCCAGACGAGTACGCTTGAAGTGAAAAAAAAAAAAAAAAGCACCTCATTCACTGGCACATGTGCTCATATTGATCCCTCAGAGGGGGACGCCTCACTGGCAGGACAGTGTATAAATATATATTTTTGTTCTGAATGTTGTAGTACCTCTGTTGTCAGTCTCTGGATTACACTCTCTTCTCTCACCGAAAAGGTAAACGTAGCAGTAGCTTGGGCCGGTGCGTTAATCCACATCGTCACCCGACGGCGTCAAAGTGGACCCTCGGGGCATGCCGGATTGTTACGCTCCGGCTGTTAGTCGCGATTGGGGGAATTTCTATACATGCTCTTCGATGGGAGCGCGGAAGTGGCCTAACAGGGAATGTGTTTTGTGAACAGATGCTGAGAGAAGAGTGATTTTGAGAGCTTGAAGACACAAAAGTTATGAGAGACCATATTTTAACAGAGACAATCTAATATATCTGCTTTTTCGATTTCTTGATTTATAATTGGAGTATGAAGAAAACCAAATGATTCCATAATCCCAAATGTTTTTAAATCTCTGTCTCTTTTTTTTCCTCTCACTCCTGTTAACTTGTCTCCTATATTTTTTTTCTTTTATTGTGAATTTGTGCCTTTTTCGTCATCTTGATCTCTAATAACACTACTGTACATCAGAGACATAAAGAAATGAATAAAGAATCAAAACAACTATACAAATTGAAGGCGTAATGTGGGTCATTTTGTGCTTCATCGTCCTGAAGTGTTGCCGAAGTTGCAGTTTTACACAATGCACTGCAACAAGTGTTGTGTCACTGGTCCAAATCACTGAATGCAGGTGTTCAAATTACTTCCATGGGCATTAAATCCAGCCTTGAGATGAGTTTAGAAATTTTGCACAGAGAGCTTCGTGCAATGGGTTTCCACTGCCAAGCGCCGCTACATCACAAAGTGCGATGCTAAGCAACGGATGCAGTGCTGTAAAGCCTGCCGTCAATGGACTCTAGAGAGGTGGAGTCTTGCCCTCTGGAGTGATGAATCATGCCTGTCTTTCTGGCAGTCCATCGGACAAGTCTGGGTTTGGCCGTTTTCAGGAGAACACTACCCGCCTGACTATTTTCAAGAATTTCATAGTTTTTGGATGAGCCTTTTCTGCTCCAACGTGACTCTGCACTGGTGCTCAAAACAAGGACCTTAGAGATATTGATGATTGAGGTTTTTTTTGTGGAAGGACTTGGACGACCAGCTTAGAGTACAACAAAGCCAGACCTTCCTGTCCAACGTTAGTTTCTGAACACACGATTGTGCTTCTTGAAGAATGGTAAAAACTAAATTAGATAAAACATTGTAGAAGGCTTTACTAGAGGAGCAAAACACTATCATAGCTGCAAAGATTAGGCTGACAGTATAATAAACCACATTTGTTGGTTTATTTATGATTTATAAATGGGAGGTCACAAAAGGTCATATGTGTGTTAAGGCAGTGTAATTAGATATTTTTGAAATTTAACCTTTTTAACCATTAAAAGGTTTATCACGTAGAAGTTTGAATAGCTTTTCAATATTCATAGTGTCAAATGTTCTGTGGAAATACCTAAAAATCTCTGATAATTATTCAATAACGTAATTGGAAACAAGAAAGATCAAAACTAGAGTAGGAACGCATACATTTCACACATAATACGTTATTTTATCTTAATCCATTTATCCATATATTAACTGTACTAAAGAAAGGCGTCCCCAAAGCACAATGCTGCCACCACAGAGTTTCACAGAGATGGTGGTGCGGAGAGTTTTCTGCAACACAGTGTTTTGTGTTAAGGCCGGAAAATTACACTTTGGATTCACCTGACCAGAACAATTATGCACTGCTGGTTTCATCTCAAACAAAATTAAAATAAATGCATCGAGGTTTGAGGCTCTAAAATGACAAAATATGAAAATGTTCAGGGGAGATGAATAATTTTGCTAGTCAGTAATATCATCTTTATTGTCATTGAAACATACATTACAATGAAATTTGTTCTCTGCTTTTAACCCATCACCCTTGGGGAGCAGTGGGCTGCCATGTGCGCCGCCTGGGAAGCGTTCTGGGGTTAAGGGTCTTGCTCAGGGACCCATGGTGCAGGCGCTGGGGATCGAACCGGGTGCTCTAACCACTAGGACAACACTCCCCATACACCGAGACGCACCTCAGTAGGCAATTTGGGGTTATGTGCCCAGGGGCACATCAACATGTGCCCAGGGGCACATCAACATGTGGCAAAGGGAAGCTGGAATCGAACCCACACTCGAACCACTTATGATTGCCAGACGACTACTCAACCCATCAAGCCAAAGTCGCCCCAGACAAAAGATTCCTCACATCAAATAAGTCAGCCATTAAATGCCATTGATCAATCCTGGTGGTAAACTTGATAAGAGCCTGAGAGAGAGCTGCTGAATATTTTTATGGAATTTGGATGATAATTTATATTTCTAGTAGCTTGAGAAGGAAAAAATTCACAATTAGATCTTTTTTAAATATCAATGTTAGCTTGTTGTTGTAATTGTACAAAATCAGTTACTTAATCTTGTCTTGCTGTTCTTAAGGGGGAGGTTTTAGCCTACTTTCCCTAATAACCTTTCCAAATGATTTTGTATTGAAGCTAACATGCAAATATTTCTTAATTAATCCTATTCATGATGTGTCTTAATCACTTATAAAATGGAGTTTGTACTTTAAAAATACCATTTGAAACATTATGGACAACAAACTATAGACTTATTCTACTGTTAATAGCTTTCCTGTTTTTTGGTACTACAAAAGAAATCTTTAATTAAAAAAAAAACATATGACAACCATGCAGTAAAAATGCCAGTACTTTATACATGGATATGTGTATTATTTTTTTAACGTTCAATAGATACTTAACCACACAGAGCACCTTACACACTTCATACTGTTAAAACATCTAAGGATTATTTCTAAACATACAATTAGGCTTTCATAGCAACATGCGTCATGGTGACTCCACATAAACACAAATGTCCATTCATGAAACTTTCTCACTGGGTTCTTAACCAACCTGGGATATTAGTTTAATCCGGTGTTACGCTGTTAGTCTGCTGGGGTTTGGGGCGTGGGGAAACTTGCACCCAGCAGCTGAAATCCAGCGTACAGCACAAGAAGGATAACCAAAAAACAAAACACAAAAAAACTTTCAAATAACCTCACAACTATTCAGAGAAGAAGCAAATTAATTTCTTGTCACATCTTTGGGGATCTTTGTTACCGTTGCAAACAGTTTTCTCTGGACAACATAAGACAAAAAGGTAGAGTTTCAAGTTTTTTTTCTTCTTCACTTTCAAGTCGTTTTGTTTATTGCAAAGTACTTCATAAACATCAAAAAGTAATATATATGTATTAGAAATTGCACTAGAATGTGGGCTTGCAGGCTTAAATGTCAGAACCCACAATATTTTTTTCTTATTCCTTTCGTAAAAAATGTTTCAGGAATGTTGTAAGTGGGTAAAGTACGTCTTGGCTGTGAAGGTTAGCATGCTAAGAGAATCCCTTAGCTGGGGCTACGCTAATAACCACTTGAAATATATTTTCACTATAGAGATTTCCCATGGGAAGCTATTTATGTATTTAAATCTGTATCCATTTTATCTTCTTTATAATCACTTTTAATTTGTTATGTTAACTGTTGTCATACCCTGTGGTCCATTCTGGAGACAATTTGTGGTTTCTCTGTGTGTGTGTGTGTTCCTGTTTAGTCATCAAAGTGAGAACCATTTTTCCAATCTCGCCATCACAGTGAGGACCATTTGTACCAGAGTGAGGACATTTAGCTGGTCTTCACTTTGAATTTTGCCAACGGTATGGTAACGGTTCAGGACTAAAGTGAGAATTGAGTTTAGGTTAGGGGTTAGGGTTGGGTATGCAATGGTATCATTAGCGTCATTGTCAGGATTTGGACATAGAGAGAGTTGAAACTGACTGAAAATCAAAGAAAGTCAATTGAAGTCAGCACATGGTTCTCACTACATATAGCAATAGGAGAATGTGTGTGTGTGTGTGTGTGTGTGTGTGTGTGTGTGTGTGTGTGTGTGTGTGTGTTGTCCTTTTAGTGACATTTAAAAGGTAAAGCACAGTCATGACACTGTGTGGTTCCCTGGGGTTGGTGCTTGATCTGTAATCCATTTATGTTGCAGTTTTAGTGCAAATTTCACTTCCAAAGCTGAGTGAAAAAAAGATATCCACATAGGAATATATCTCACCGTGTTTAGAAGCACTACACATGTCTGAATGCCACCCTGATGTCATCATCAGCATTATTTGACATGTTAATTAGCTTTACAATCATACTATTACAATTTTTTCACAGTACAAGAGTTTATGAAGTAGGCAGAGTCATATTCAATGAATTAGCATTTTATCAAAATGTCAGTTTGTTTCAGTGAATCAATTAACTAAGGTAACCACATTATATAGATTAATTACTCAGACTGATGTTTTAAAGCCCTAATTGCTGTTGATAATTTGTGGTTCCACAAAGAAAACAACCTTTATAATTATACAACATCAAACCCATAAAAAAAATGTATTTAATACAGAAATGTGGGCTTAACGAAAAGTATGTTTAAAAGTTATTTTCAAAAGGCACTCTTAGTCTGACAAATTAGCCTTGTTGGAACATAGATGGATAGAGAATGCGTCAAAGGCATGATTCAAGATTTATTTATTTTTGGAGTGAGGTTTATTGTAAAAACATATTCATTTGCAGGGTAAATTACTCCTGGCATCTTAATTTAGTAGAAATCAACGTTTTGATCCTGGAAGCTAATGGCAAAAAAAAAAAAAAAAAAAATCCAACAGGACCAAAGACCAAAATTAATTTCTATTTTCTGAAAACATCTCTAGTCTCAGAACATTATGCAGTTTTTATGAAAGTTCTTTTATGAACCTTTAAACCACCCTCATGTTTACATTAGGTGATATTTCACATAGACGTAAATACATGTGAAATAGAGGTAAGAGACTCTGAGCACCACGACGATCTTCCTTATACATGTACTGAAATAATATATTGACTGCCTGTAACGCTTCAAGGAAACCTCCCTGCAAAATTCTTGAACTATTCCTGGGATGATATTCACCCATAAATTTTAGGCTGACATCCAACAGAGCTAAATGGACATGTGTATGACTTGGGAGTAGTAAATTGACTAAATCAGGATACAAAATAAAAACATTAAAAAAAAAGTCTAGCATTACTCAAGCTTCTATTGAAGTGAAAAAAGCTGAACAGCTCGCAGGATGTCATTTGAAGAGCTTTATTTTACAAGTTACAGTGCTGCTCTCATGTGGCCAAACAGAATCATTTCAGGCAAGATATGAAAAGAATAGAAGTAGGAAATTATGACAGTGAAAACATGAATTAGGTCTTACTTTTATTCGAAAGAAAAACAGTATTCGTGTCTCTAGGTTTGAACACTTGCTTCACACAAACAAACACATGTCAGGCTTTAAGTCACATGTTGAAGATAAGAGCGATTTATGAAATAATAAGTGCAAGGCTTACAGGCAATGAAGAACAACAGGAACCAGGACCATGACACGGCAGAGACCAGAACCGGGGTAACATAGCAGAGGACCTGACAATGAGTGTGGCTAAACTGACTGACTAAATAGAGATGAAAAAAGAAAAGGAAAGAACAACAGGTGGACCAATTAGCACAGCTGAGAAGAATTAAGGTAATTAGACTGAGGGAGAGAGAGGGGAAAGATTAGATAGAAACAGGAGGAAAGAAGAATCTAAGGTGTTAGGAGTCTAAAAGGAGATGATATGAAAGAATAAACCCCTTAACTAACCTGAGGACAGGTAGGCAGGAAACACGAATACACTACCAGCATAATACTGAATCTACACATGTTTAAAAAAAAAGTGCAAACCTAAACAGAAGAGCATGATCCTGAGAATTTATTTACACATACAGCAGGAAAAACATTTAGGACTAAAGCAAGTTTTTCCTGCCGTCCTCCCAAGAACTCAAGGTGATCGGTTCCAGTTGCTGCCACGAAAGAAAACATTACTTATCATCACTATTCTGAGATCATCATCAGATGTTAAAGTTACATCTAAGGACCCTTCCAGAGGATTTTAGAGCCGACTTGAAAGGGGTCACTGGTAATCGAGTGGTGGCGGTGGTAAGCAGGAAATAGTGTTTAATTAGGCTATTCTTCGATATATTGCGTATGGACATGGCAGGGAGTTAGAAAAAACATTTAAAGGTGGTGTGCTACAACATTACTGACATTTGATGATAAAACTATGGTTTTTGGTCTTTTATTTAATTACTGGAAAATTTTCAATGACAAGCTTTCCAACCGATCACTGAACTGACTGCTGGCGTTTCGTGATGATTCACGTGTGTGATCCCAGTCGTTAATGACCGCCTCCAACATGTTGCGCGGGTACTGCAGGAGAATGTAATCACCAAAATGTCCATCAGCTCGCTCTGATTACGCAATCCTCGGCCCAATGGCGTTTCAATGTGACCAAAGCTCATCAAGATCAAATATGATTACAAAGCCATTTCAGAAATGTGCTGTCAGGCATCACTCTCTACGCTGGCTTTATCTCCGTTTGAAAGCATTTCTATTTCACTACGCCTCATGTAAATCGGATGAAAAAAAAAGGGTGAGCCTCTGTATTGTGAACTTTTTTTTTCCTGTTTGTACAACTGTGTCCATTTGCACCTGCAGGATAGAAAATGAGCACTGGGAGAGTTACAAGTGGTCGGACAGACAAGTACAGGTAAGCAAAGCAGTGCACAATTTAACCTTTGATTTCCTGGTCCCACTGACAGTGATTTTAAGGAAGTGAGAGTGATTGGGAGTGGAAGAATGGGTAACTGAGTAAAAATGAGAAAATAAAATCACCTGATATGGATGAAGCTTGTGTTTGTTGGGTGTTAGTCTTTTTATGGCTCTGTCCAGAGTTTCTAAGCAGCGGGCAACTTGGATATCCTCTTAACTCTTCTAATTTTCAAAATAGAAAAAATTATTTTCTTATTATAAAAGCTTTATCTTCATCTTCAAATTAGCCACCATAATCATTGAAATCGGATGAAATTACTGACCAGATTTTAGAGTTTTTTAGAGATTTTATTATTGTTAGTCATTTATTAAAATATGTATTTTGCATTTTGTTAAAATTTAAAATTTGTTTTAAACATTTTATCTACTAGTTTTAGAAAGTTTAACAATACATTTTATTCATTTATTATTATTCTGTCTAGGTTGTTGGGTTATTTTGAAACCATTTTTGCTCTGTGTTCCTCTGTAAATAATATCGATAACGATGTCAGTCTTACAATTGACACATTCAATAGTTTACTGATACATGGTCAATTATTTAATGCTTTTTTAATATATCTGTTTTTTATTTTTGTTTTATTTTGGGTTTTTTAATGGGAATGTCTGTTTTTTAATCCATGAAGTCTTTTATTGTTGCCCAATGTTGTAAGAAAGGTGCTTCCTTGAAGTTTGCCTGATTGAAGCAAAGCTGTAAATATGTTCAATCTTAAGTAGGCAAATGTCTGTACTTTTAGATTTGGTTAGTTAATTATTGAGCTGGATTTTGGATTTATGGACTGTGGGGAATATTATCTCATCCTTTGTGTGGTTTTGAAATCTTTAAACCAGTAAATCTTTGGTTTGCTCTCCATCATAACATATGTCATTACGTAGCCCCTGTTAATTATGCTGAAACATTGCTAAATGGAAGAATTTCAGATTTTATTTTAAGAACTGAATGCTGCATAAATGTGTGTAAGGCCATATTTTTAAAACTGCTTGTGATCCGCCCCTTTCTCTGGGTTTACGGAGATAACCTTTCCCCTACATGAGAACAATCTCGACTGAGACAAAACGAGGCTAATTCGCTGTTGCCCCGGTTACTAACGCACGGGTCTAATTGTGGGGTTTTAGACATTGTTCTGTGTACTCAGCTGATGCGGCGGGCGCTACCAGTAAACCTCTTAGGGATCTGAAGGTTAACCTAAGTCCTGCAACAATACTCTCAGTTATGGAGGATCAGTCCCTGGTCCTCCTCCTCCAGCCTCTGTGTCTGCACGCACTCGCGGGAACAAATCTTTGCACATTCACATGGCTGCCTCCTGCCAGCGATTACACACCAAATCTGAGGTTTAGTTGCCAACATTCCTCAGTCGACCCCACTGCTCCGTCAAACGGTGCGGCGTCCCTGCTTCGACCACACGGGACACGGCCAGAGGAGGGACATCGCCAACAACAGAGACAGCTCATTCTGGTCCTCTTTGAGGATTTTCAACAGAAACTGACTAAAGAGCAAATGAGGAGATTTGACTAACAGCAAATAGTTTACATTACTTCCAGCTGCCTGAGCAGAGAGGAGGCCTCTCGCATCAAACGGTTGCAGCCGGCTCAACCGAAGGAGTTTGAGGAAAACCAGAGCTGAAGAACTTTCCTCTTCCTGGACTCTTCCTGTGTGCAGCACTTCATTTGTTTTATTTTTTGGCTTGAATATCTTCCCAAAATATCCTCATAAAAAACGGATTCTTTCAGCCACCTGGAAGTCTTTTTTTTTTTTTTATGCTTCAAAGATGGACCTTTTACCGGACAGTTCCCGTTTGCGCTCAGACAGCACAAGCAGCTCTGCGTCCCAGAGCTCCAGGTCCAAGACGGTCCTCCGCCAGCGCCTGTCCCAGCTGATGACCTGCGTAGAGGACATGAGTTCTGACGACGAAGCCGGCGAGGAGGTGTCCCGCACGCTGGACGAAGCCTTTCAGCTTTGTGGACGATTGCTACCCACAGATGCCTTCAGGTTAACTTAATGCACATGTTCACGGGTTTCTGCAGACACCAGAAAGAAAAGAGTATTATATCGGGCTTTATAGCACTGATTCTTTTGTTGACAGCAAAAAAAAAATAACATTTAGTGATGTTCAGAAAAGCCATCAGCTGTAGATGTCAGAAACCTTGAGTAAGTGTTGTCTTAGTCATATTTATTTATTGCACATACGTATTAGACAGACAGACAGAATAACACTAACATCCACATAGGGGAATATGTTTTAAATTAAACAGGAACAACCTGTAAAGTAATGCTGAAATTGTCATCTTTATTGTCATTGCAACATACATTTCAATGAACTTTGTGTTTTTTAAAAATCAAGGTGGTGTAATTTCCATAGAAAGAAATAACTACAATAACTGCATGAGCTTTTTTTTCATCCTATAGATTTGAAAAACTGTCCCTGAGCTCATCTGCTTAGCTGTGTTTCTGCCATGGATGAAGCCACTAAAAGAGTTGGTTCTGCTGTTAGGGTCTTTTACATTTTTCTCCCATAGACAGTACTCCAGCATCAGTGCTTCTGTAATGTTTCTGTATGCTCTGTCTTCTCAATCCCCCCTGGTCGGCGGTGCCGTTCACACTGACCCTGGTTCTGCCGGAGGTTTCTACCTGTTAAAGGGGAGTTTTCCTCTTCACTGTCGCTACATAAATGCTCGCTATGAGGGATTGCTGCAAGGTCAGCGACACAATGCAAGGCGCCTGACATGCTCATCCAGGAGGAGTGAATCTGCTGGGTATCCTTAGACAGAAAATTTTTTAACCAATCTGTGTGCGTGGTTGATTGAACTGACTTTGTGAAGTGTCTTGAGATGGAATTGGCCCTATATAAAGAAACTGAACTGAACTATAACCGCGCTGCTTACAGGCTGCACATGGTCACCTGGAATGTGGCTACAGCAGAACCTTCAGAGGATGTCGCCTCATTGCTGCAGCTAAACGATCAACCGCCCATAGACCTCTACGTGATCGGGTACGAGATACAGCGACAGACAGACAGTCCGTGATAGGCAGCAGGATCAATCGGTCTCATTTGTTTGCTTTCTATTTTTACCGCTGGGACTTAGCCTGCAGGAAGTTATCGCCACGCCTGTGAGATTCATCTCAGACCTGATGGCAGAAGATTCCTGGAGCCATCTTTTCATGGACACACTGGGACCCGAAGGCTTTGTGAAGGTAGGAAAAGAGGAACTAGCAGGGCTGAGCTGTAGCAGTAGATGTCTGCAAATGTATATTTTTCTTTAGAGATTTCATGTCTCTTTTCCCCCTGTGTCTTTAAGGTCAAGTACGGGTGTTTTCAGTCACAGTTTATATTGTCCTTTTGTGTTTTATCTAGGGTTATCTGTAGGGTTAGGCCTTTTTGTTTCCAGTTTTTCATCCTCCTCTTCACTCAGAGCTAGTCCTAGATTTTTATTTCCCTTTTCCCTGTTCACATATGATGATTTATCATCCTCTGTCCTGTTTGTTTCTTCTATTGTTAGAAATTAATTGCTTTCCTTCACTTACCTGCCTCTAAAGTGTTCAATATTGTCATGTAATGTATTACTGCTTGTTTTGGTCTTTCTGGATCTGTAATTTGTTTATATCCCAATGTTATTTTGAGAAAATTGTAACAATGCTGTCTTTCAAATGTATTGATAGTGACTGAACACATTTTTGTCACATCACAACCACCCGCATGTAGGAATGTTATTAGGATGTAGGTTATTAGGCAGACCAAAGCCATAGCGCGTCATTTTGTGGACGAAAAATATAGTACATGGTTTACAAAATTATATTTACTCTGATATACCTGAATAAAATCCTTTGCAACCAACTGCCTTCAGAAGTCACCAGAGCACTAAAGTGAAGAACAGAGAAGAATTTGGTCAAGTTGGACCTGGAGGATGTGGAGAGTTTGACGGCTCAGGTTGGAACGTCTGGCAACTATTTAATGTTCCAAAAACCCAACCTTTATGAGAGAAAGGCCAGAAGTCCTGGAAAGTTTAAAGAAGTCCAGCATCAAGACATAGTGGATACGCCAAGCACAATGTGTCAAAACAGTCTAAAACTGAACATCCCTCTAAACACACAATAACTATCACACTGGTGAAACATGGTATTGGCAGCATCATGCTTTGGGGATGTTTTTCTTCAGCTGATCCACGGATGCTGGTTAGAGATGATGGAAAGATGTATGGCGCTACAGGACATCTGCAAATAATTTGCTTTTGAGGTGGATTGTGAATTAAATAAAGACCATTGATCCTTTTTCCTTTCCCCCAAAATGTGTTACGTTGATCTATCATACAAAGCCCCATGAGAATCCATGGACGTTTGAGGTTGCAACCGAACAAAACCAGGAAAGAACAAGACAATGAATCCTTCAAACATACAGAAGATGCAAACAGAAAGGAAATTATCAATCACAGGAATACACAAAACACTGAACGACTGAAACAATTCTGTGTTTCCATCTGCATCCAGGTCACTTCAGTGAGGATGCAGGGTTTGCTGCTGCTGGTTTTTGCCAAAATGATGCATCTCCCATTCATCAGAAACATCCAGACCACCTACACTCGCACCGGCATCTTTGGCTACTGGGTAGGAAATTTGTCAGAGGCCCTGGTCTAACCCTAAACATTGTAGAGATCAACTTTAATAGGCATCGGCGTTCCAACAACGTCAGAGAGGCTGTCGATTTTGAATAAAAGGTCTTTTGTGTTTGTGAGCTGGAAAGTGCAACAGCTTGGGGAACATGAGAAAACACATTTAACAAATAGTTGCATATGTTCCAATTTGCAATTAAGGTTAAATAACAGATTATGTCATCTCATGTAGTGGGTTTTGAAAATAATCGGATTCTTCATCCTCCTCTTTGTTTTCATCTCAGGGTAATAAAGGTGCCGTATCTGTACGGTTTTCCTTCTATGGCCACATGGTGTGCTTCGTGAACTGCCACCTTGCAGCTCACATGCACAACGCCCTGCAGCGCGTTGATGAGTTTGAGTACATCCTGGAAACACAAGACTTTGACATCTTTGACACCCCCCGGGTCCTGGACCACAAGTCAGTGTGCCTCCACATAATCCTACCGTCATCCAACGCCAGGGCCTAACTCGGTTTATGCGCAGACTGTAAAATGTGGTGCTTCTTCCCAGGGTGGTGTTCTGGTTTGGTGATCTGAACTTCCGTATCGAAGACCACGGATTGCATTTTGTCCGCTCATCCATCAATGGTGGGCGCCTCAATCTGCTGTGGAGCAAGGACCAGGTATGGACTTTACAGTACGGTCAGCTATTCGGCTGCGCAGATATTCTGATCCACATTGTCTTGTTGCAGCTCCTCATGATGAAGAAAAAGGAGCCCTTCCTGCAGGAGTTTGAGGAAGGGCCGCTGAATTTTAAACCCACCTACAAGTTTGACCGTAAAGCTGAAACCTACGACACCAGGTACCACGCGTCGTCTCTGCCGACGCACATCGTCACGCAGATTAAAACGACATGTTCAACAGCATCCTGCTTGTGTTTTGGTTGAGCGCAGCTCTGCAAAGACGTGGTTGGGTTTTAAGTAAGGAACTCTTCGTTTCTGTGTTGCACGCACCGCGTTCTTGGCCACTCCACCTTTTAGTCGAGGCGGACGTCACAGCAGCTTCAACTGTGCACGGCATTTAGGACGTTAGAGGCAGTTCTTTTCCTTTCCTTGAGTGTTTTACTGACACCGCCATCATGTGTCTGTCTTAGAACGAGCATTGTGGCACTGCCCCTAACCATGTACAGACCCAGGCCCCTGCAGCGCTGCAGTACCACCCTCCTCTTCCTCCTCACCTCCCTCTTCTGGGGAGGGGTCTGTTTCTGGTTGGGGGCTTGGTATAGAGAATTAAACCCACCAAGGTGGGTGTCTCCCTAGATTTGCACTCTAAAAATAGAAGGAACCCTTGAATTATAGTAGTAAATAAAATGTTTGACGCTTATTTAGAGTCCTGTTGAAACTACCGAATGTACAGTGCTTTTCAAAAGTATCCATACCCGTTGCTACTTTACAATCACAAACTTCAATGTGTTTTATTGGGATTTTATGTGATGGAGCAGAGGTGCCCAGCTCCATTCCTTGAGAGCTACTTTCCTGCCTCTTTTAAATGCATCCCTTCTCCAAAACACCTAAATTGCCTCATCGGCATCTCATTCAGCACTGTGGAGGCCTGGTAACGAGCCTTTCGTTCAATTTGGGTCTGTCAGAGAAGGTTTTCTCTTAGGTTCTCATGTTTATGCACTAGTTTTCTCAAACAAACCTCTGAGACCTTCACAGAACAACTGGATTTCTACTGAGATTAAATTACCCTGAATAATGCATGCTTTGCTTTCTCCACAGAGGGAATGTAGACCTCTAGTCAACTCCAATGTTTGATCATATTATCAGCCACAAACTAGAATATAGTCACCTTTGCACTGTGTGGTTGTGTTTTTTTTTCTTCATCTCTTATTTCCAGTGTTATTTATACATGTTTACGTGAATTTGCATATTTTTAACTCATTGATGATGTAAGTAATTTTAAAAAAATTATTTGGTTTTATTTAGAGAACTCAGAATCAAGGATTACTTAAAAAAAATGCATGCCACACTTGTTACATTGTAAAGGTAAAGTTTGTGATTGTAAAATGGCAAAATATAAAACACATCCAGGAGTAAACACTATAGTAAAGTGAACACAGAACTTAAATAGAGCTTCCATGGCGTAAAATTAAAATGTAAACTTGCTTGCAACCAACAATAAAGTTTTTATAACTAGTAATAAAAAAACTTGCTAAATTCTACTAACATCTGACTTTTGAATGTGATGGAAAAGTGTTAAATCAGTTCCCACAACAGCACTTCTGCAGGCCCTTGCTCTTGCTGGCTTCAACAAACAAAACAATTGGGCCCATTTGCCTGTTTTCAGTAGAGTACTTTGAGCAGCACAAGTGTACACAGCTTCCTTTTTTTATATATAACTGTAGCTGTGATTTTTTATTTATTTATTTTTTTGAACAGACAACCTTCAGGGTATGGAGATATACTTTGCCAGAACCCATAGTTGTCCAAATAATTCACGTATATTGTAGCCGAGCTGAGAGCACTTGCACAATGTTTTGGCATAGAAATAATGCCACGTTTGGCATGTATTTCTAACTCTCTACAGTGCCATGTTGCTTTAAGGCATAAAACAATTTTGGCTTGATGCTACATCGCATCCCTGTAAATGGATGCTATACCATAAAAGGAGTCATACGACTTTCAGTTTCCAAATTCAGACCCTTTTTTGGCGTACTTCTTCAAGCTTAAAACTGTTTATTTCTGTATTCTTGATGCGTGGAAGCTTTATTAGATGTTATCCTAAAAATTAATTCATTGTCCAAAACAAAACATATGGAGACACCAGCTTAAAGGACAAATCTCAGATGGGTTTGGCTAACACAATATTGTGGATGAATTTCAGATGCAATCTGCAAATTCATTAGAGCTGAGCTCCTGCCTGCACCCCCCACTGTGTGCCCTGAATAATGCATGCTTTGCTTTCTACACAGAAGGAATGTAGACCTCTAGTCAACACTTATGTTAGATCACATTATCAGCAACCAGCTAAAATATAGTCACCTTTGCACTGTGTGGTTGTGTCTTTTAACAGCCCTTGTTTCTAGTGTTATTTGTGCATGTTCACATTAATTTGCATAAATGAAAATGTGGCCTTAGAAAAAAATTGGCATTAGTAAAAAAAAAAAAAAGGGGAGATTTTACCTCAAACTCACAATTTGTTGTTCACTCTTGTTTTGACTTTGCGTAGCGGCAAGAAGAGGAAGCCAGCCTGGACGGATCGGATCCTCTGGCGGATCAAACCTAAAACCCTCCCGTCAGACGAGGATGATGAGGACGACGAGAAGGCTTCCACTTCCACAGACAATGGGCAGGATGAGTATCCAATCATGGTCACCCAGAACACATACACCAGCGTCATGAGCTACGGCGTGAGCGACCACAAGCCGGTCATCGGAAATTTCACTCTGGAGGTAAGAACCAGAAGCGACCCTCGTCACCGGAACTTACGTGTTTACAGCACCACATCTTTCCATTCTCATCCCGGCAGCTGAGGAAATACTTCGACACACAGCTGGTACACGTGGCGCCTGTGGGCGAATGGAGCGCAGACCAAAATGCTCTTCTGACTTACACCGTCCAAGAGGACTTTATGTCGTCCACGTGGGACTGGATCGGCCTCTACAAGGTACCCCGATGCATACAAAGGAGGAAAAGGTCAATCAGTGCACGAAAAGACAAACCCAGATAGATTTTTAATCAATTGGCTTGTTGACCCGCAGATCGGATTCAAGAATGCGTCTGACTATGAGACCTTCGTCTGGGTCAGAGAGAATGAGCTGCCAGAGGTTAATGAAGTCATAGAGGTAAAGTGGAAGTGAGGTCTGTTCTGTCAATGTGTGAATACCGTCTCCCTGAGCATGCGCTCCTGTTTTGGCTGCAGAAACCTGTGGATAAAGATGAGATCCCTCTGCTAAGCGGAGAATATGTGCTGGGCTACTACAGCACCAACCTGAACAGCATCGTTGGCCTCAGTGACACCTTTCAGGTGAGCGTACCATCATAGGCAGATAACGTGAGGGTGACGGGGTCTGCAAACCTCCAATCTGTAAAATAAGGAAGATGGAATAGTATGAAAACAAAAATGCAAAAAAAGCAAAAAAAGAAATCCACCATTCAGCTACAAACAGATTGAGCAGCGCTATCTGAGAAGCAGAGGAGTTGAGTCGATAAAACACAAATCACTGACCTCCGGTAAGTAACTACTTAAAACAAAAGGCACATCACACATTGTATTTACTTCGACTTCGCAACAGATGGAAACACATTAACATTTGGAATCAGACCACATTTGGTTCACCTCATTACCTCAGTTATATGTGCCTTGTGACGCAGGAGGGAGGGGCCAGGCATTGTGAGTGGATGAGTGAGAGAGTTGAGACAGAAAGGAGAGAAAGGAGAGAGCAGAACCAGGGACAGCTCAAAGAAAGAGAGCAAAAAACAGCAAAAGCACACTAAATCTCAAACCTGTTCAATTGCTTCCTTAGATATTTGCCAATTGTGATTGACGTGGTAATAAGTCCCCAGTGGTAACATGAGGTTTTTCAAGTGGAAAAATATTTGTCCTCTTTCCTATTTCTGCTGTTTTTGCTTTTTTTGTCACACTTAAATGTTTCAGCAAATGTTAATGTCATACAAAGATAACCTGAAAAAATACAAAATGCTGTTTTTCAAATGATGGTTTTCTTTAAAGGGCCAAAGACTATAAAACACCAACCTGGCTTTATTTGAGAAAAGTATTTCCCCCATAAACCGTTCTGCAACCCTTGGTAACAACAATTGCCATCGAGCGTTTGTGACAACTGGTGTTAAATCTTTCACTACTGGGGAGAAATGTTTGACCCTCACTTACTTTGCAGAATTGTGTCAATTCAGCCTTACTGAATGGTTCTCCAGCATGAGCATTCTACTTGAGGTCATACCACAGCATCTTAATTGGGTTCAAAGTCCATACTTTGATTAGGCCACTCTCATAATGTTATTTATTTATTTATTGATTGAGCCATTCAGAGCTGGACTTTTTTATCTTGCTGTGGATCAATGTCCTACTGGATAAGCTGAGTGTACTTGAGCTTAAGGTCAGGAAGTGATGGATGGACATTCTCCTCCAAGATTTTACAGTAGAGAGCAGAATTCATGGTCCTACAAATTGCAACAAATACTCCAGAAACAGAAGAAGCAAAGCAACCCAGGCCAGTCAAATGTGTGACTGACACATTTGACTGGCTTGATGTTCCTTTTGTGAAGGTTTTGCTTTTGTAAACATTGGTTTTGACCTTGGAACTCAAACACAAAACTGTATTTTGTATTTTCTCAGGTTATGTTTGTTTGAAACGTTTAAGTGTGACAAAAGAACCAGAAAAAAATCTGAGGGTGTATATTTGAAATATATGTTTAAATAAAACTTCTGATATTACTATGTACTATGTTAGAATTCCAATGTGCAACATTAGTTTATGCTTTCAATTTAAAACTTCCAGAGTAAAATCAATCAAACTTACACATTTACAACGTTGTCATAAAAATAAGAATTTTAAGAATAGCACATCATCATCGTCCACATTAAACAGCTTCTACATGGTTTTACCTATTTAAACCTGTGCACATATTTATACTTAAGGATTTATTAATTGAATATTTGAATTGGATGAAAATATTATCATCAGCAGTTTTATTCTAAATATATGAATTTATTTGCAGATCCTGGAGTCAAAGCGTGCTGCCATGGAAGGTCTTGTACCAAAAGACGTCAATGGGATCAACTGAGAAAGAAATGTCCCCAATTTATACTTCTGTGCTATGATTGTGATTCAGACTTTAAATTGCCCAGTTACCTGATGAGATGGTTACTGTTTTCTTTAAGATTCATTCCTCTAAAACTGGATTTTTGGTTGAGAATAAATACATAATAAAAAAAATTATCAAATGAACTCACTTTAGTTATTGACCTGATCTGATGATATGTCTGTCTTTTTAAGGTTTTAGGACAAATATGACTAAACATAAGAATAAACTTGCCGAGCTCAAAGGGTCCATTTAGATCATCATCTGTGATTGTTTTCTGATCAGTGGACATGTTCTGACTCAATTTAATCATTGATTTCTTTTAGTACTCAGCACATATGCAGTGTCTGACTCACACTGTTACTATTTTATGAGATGTGCATAGTTGATTAAGAAAAATCCATTTGAAATTTGACTTTCCAGAAAAGTTCCTGGGGATTATCAGCACTAACACAACTTGAGAGAAGAGATTCAAATGCATACCTCCTCATCAAAGACAAAATGACAAATGTGTCTAATGTCTGTGAAAACACGTGTCCTAAATCTGTCATGACAGCGAACGGCAACAAGATTAAAGTACCTTTTATACGTGAATGTGCATCAGAAGATATTAACCATTTATTTTTGTCTAAATTTATTGTCCCTCAGTGGTGTGGTACAAGTTTCTGTTGTTGCACAAGGGATCCTTTTAATGTGAAAACATGTTAGAACTTTGTAATTATCCACGATATATTGTAACATATATCACAAAATATATGTTCTTGATCACTTTTGTATCGTAAAAATAATTTTATTTTATTGCATTTTATCTTATGTCAAATGAGAATATGTTTTTCATGATAAAAATAAGATAAATATCTAAAAGATGTCTGAAAGCTGCTGAAGAATTGTTAAAATACTTTTACTTGTGTTTCAATCAAAAGGTAATGGGATATTAGTTGCTGCATATTTGGTGATTAAACAAATACAGTGATGAGAAAAAAATTATATTTAATATTCATTTCAGCCCAAAATTTCAAGTAATGTAACAAATAATTAAATTACAGAAAAGACCTTTGAAAGCATTTCATACAATGTGATAAAAAAAATGTGTTGATATATCTATATATATATATATATATATATATATATATATATATATTTATATCATTACTTAAAATGGCCAAAAGTACATACAGGCACGTCAGTTTACAGCACTGTTCCTCAGCCTTTGAAGGAGGTTTGTCCTGTTTGAAGGGAGAGTGAATCCCATGGTAAGAGCCAAAGAGTTGTCTGGGACCATCAGTTTACAGATTTTATATAAGAGGTCTGACAAGAAACTGAAATGAGCAACTCTACTATAAGGGGGAAAAAAGTGTATAATAGGAGTAAATTCAAAACAACTGCCAACCTGCCCATGTCTGGCCAATCAGACAAGTTTATCCCTGAAAGCACTTTGCAAGATGCTAGAAAGAAGTCTGTAAATACTGTAAAATGCCAACACCAAATCTACAGTAGGCTGTTGCTACTGTTGATGTCAAAGTGCATGCCTGTGCAATCAAAAAGAGGCTGCACAAGTTTAAGTTCCACATCAACATAAAAAAACCATCACAACTACAATTCACACAGATATCTGGTCTTGTGTCATTATTGTATCATTGCTAGAGTAAACTTGAAACTGCTTACGCTGTTTATTGCTAACGAGGAAGCCTACATATTTAAGTCATATGTACAGTTATACAGTAGTGATTGCTATAAATAAAAAGAAAACATCTGTTAATTCTCAGGTTTTTACAAGTAAATGATCATTTAATCATCTGATTCTGTAGTAAACCCCAAGTGTATGAGCTCACAGATTTCTCCATGACATTATTTATCTAAAATAGCAAGAAATTGTAACAAAAAACTAACAAAAATTATAGATATGTATAAACTATACAACACCCTGTGATATTTGAGGGATGTTTCCCCCACTGGTATTGAAACAATAAAATGTTCATTTTGACTCAAAGTATTTCTACACGAAGCAATCAAATATTGCATTTATTTATTGGTTGATTTATGTGTTTATTTATTTAATAAGGAGGAAATCAACAACGTTAAGATATATGATTGTAATTGTTTATTTTGAAATATATTTTTCGGTAACAGTACACCTCAGAAATGGTATAAAGATAACGCTCAGCGAAGTTGAGGGTATGAGTAGCTACTCTCCCATAATGCATTGCGTCCCCGTTACGTCCTTTGACGTTGTGTTTCCTAGCGCATCTTTTCATTGGAAGACTCTTTGGCAGAAAACACGTGTGGACCATATCCAGGGCTAAGCTAAAAGGTAAGGAGCTCGGTTTGTTTATAAGGCCGCCAGTTGTTACAGAAAACCAACGACAGTGTTTGGATTAACTGTAGATTTTCTCCTGTTCAGTGACTCGTGCAAAAAAAAGGCTTGAAGATGCTAAAAGTGTAGGCTAACGAGTGCTAGCTGAGCTAGCTCAGTAGCTAAAACTAAAACCGGCAGCCTCTAACTTTGTTTATTTGTTACATTTATCCTCAGTTTGAATTGTTGAATTATAACTAAACGATGTTTTCAAAATAAGCAGAATGTAAATTAAGGTAAAGGTGATGTGCTACTGGTTAGCTTATCTCTATTGTAAGTTAGCACTTTGCTGAAATATTGCACTGCCTGGAGGAAAATAACCCTAATATTTATTTGGACACCAGATATTCTTCACTATGACATGTGTTTGATGTGTCAATACCCGTGTATCATGTCTCAACCACTATCATGAGATATCGTGTCTAAGATCAGGTGTTTACTTGGAGAATTGGACAGTAACATCGTGTACAGAAGAGCTCAGAGAATCTCACTCTGACAAATCAATGTGCGTTTGTAACCAGCAATACCTTGTTTTAAGCTGATCCCTCGGCAACAACTACTTTTGAAGATTCTTAATACATGTTTTTTTTTTTACAGGTAGTGCTTCACTCTTTTTATTCCACAAGAGTTTAAATATAGAAATGAGATCACATTGAGCTCCTTTGCAGATACCATTCACAGATCTCGGAAGCGTAAACTGCTGCTGTTCAGAATTCCTACATTATTTATAAACACTGTGACTTATCCCCTGTGCAGGTCCTTAAATCATCGTGGTGGTTCTGGAACCAAACTGAACGCAAGATGACGAGCGAGGATGTGGAGCGGCTGCTGATCCAGTTTCAGGACGAGGAAGGGGAGGTTCTGGGTTCACCTTTTGATGTGCCTCTCGACATCACCCCCGACAAACTGCAGCTCGTCTGCAATGCCTTGCTGCAAAAGGTGACTTTGTCTAACTTCATGTAAATATGCGTTACGAAGTTGAGGAAGTGACACAATTCTATGCATACCAACATTTACTGGATTTCGTTCAACTACAGGTTTTTGAATGATATATGGATAATATGAATGCAATTCATATTATATAAGTTTTATATTGGAAAAACATCCGAGGGCTGTGTTCCAGGCTTTAGCACAGTACTCATCAAATTATTTTACATTTATCAAAGAAAATATTAAATGAAATATGTTGGATTTATAAAGACTGAATGTACTTGGGATCACTTCTGTGTCCATTTGTGGAGCAACTTCTCACAAGGCCATTTACATGTATAATCATAGCAATGTTTGTCATGTTTCACATGGGCGATATGGCTTAAAAATAAAATCTCCAATTTTATTATACCACATCCGATCAATCAGTTTTTTCGTCCTTGTTTTTATTTCACAAAAAGACATTAAAGAAATGATTTAAAAACTTGCTTGGCATTTGGTCGGGGAGTTGACCTGAATTCAAAGTGCAACCCATACAAGATGTGAAAAATGCTTGTAGGACAAGATGGCAGCCCTTGTCATTTAATAATTATTTTTTTATAAATATAACAAAATGTTTGCTGCTAGTGGTTTTACACAGTGAGACAAGAACAGGCTTGACTTTGACGTTTAGGGAAAACTTTAAAGATTTTCCAATAAATATCTGAAAAGTGTCTGTCCACAGATTTAGGTCTGAACGATGACTGGGCCAGTCCAGCATAAGAATCCGCCTTGATCTAAACCAGTGAGGTCTGGCTGTATGTTTAGGGTTGTTGTCCAGCTGGAAGATGAACGTCCAGCCGGTCTCAAGTCTTTTGCCGCAGCTTTTCAGCGACAGTTTACCGCCCCACATGGCATTTTGTTTGTAGGCGAAAAGAAGTTCATTTTGGCCTCATCATGGCTTGTGGGGAACACCTAACATGACTTCTTATTGGTTATTTTTGAAAATGTCTTTCTTTTGGACGATCGTTCGTAAAGTTTAGATTTATGGAGTGCACAACAAATGGTTGTCCTGCCAACTATTTTTGCCACCTGAGCTATGGGTCAATGCAGCTCTTCCAGAGTTAACAAGGGCTGGACGATATAGGAAAAAAAGTGTATCGATAAAATAGAAATCAGATTGATCATTATCGATAAATATTTGAAAAAAAAATTAAAAAGTATATTTCAAGTGCTGCCCTGTTTATTTTATGCTGTTGCTTAATGACCTATTTTTTTAAAAAAAACACTGTATTTAAACACAACCTGTATTCAACCAAAGTTTTACGTAAACTGTAAGTCTTAAAAGAAGAAAAGAAAAAAAAACAGGTGTCCTCTATATTCTTCGAAGGGGGCGGAGCTTGGTGAAGATGCTTACCTGGGTCTGCGTTTGTGATTGGTCGGGAGGATGTAGTGACTGTAATATTAATCTACATGACAAGTTAGAATGCAAAAGGAAAGAAAATTATTGAACATTTTATTTACCCTATTTTTTTCTATTGAACCACACGTCTATCGATCGATATATACTGTTAGTGAATTATCGTCCAGCCCTTATCTCGGCCCCTTATCTGATTAATCTTCTCCCTTCATTTTCCTGCATGTTTAGGTGGAGGATTATTTGGTATGTTTGCAGTCGTTCGGTACTCTTAGCCGTCTGTGAGATGTTTTAAAGCATCATCAATGGACAATGTTTTAGAACCTAACCTGGCTTTAAAGTTCCTAACCTGTCTGCTGTGCTCCCTGGTCTTCATGATGCTGTTTTAATCTCGAATATTCTCCAACAGCCATCTGTGCCCTGGAAGAGCTGGATTTATCCTGAGATTAAATTACACCTAAGTGAATTCAGTTGACTGTTCAAGTGACTTCTGACAGCAGCTCTTTGCATTGGGTTTAATTTTAAAGTATCAGAGTAAAGGGGGATGGATACAAATTCAAAGCAAACCATTCTGGGTTTGTAAAAAAAAAAAAAAAAAAAAAAAAACACGTTTGAACACCATGCGTCTTTTTCAGGGGAATGCATACCTTTGCAAAGCGCTGTGTATAAAACCGAATATTAAAATGTGTCATATGACATGTTATGACCCGTTCCCTGCTGCAGGACGAGCCCGTGCCTATGGCGTTCTTTGTGCGTGGCGAGGCCGAGGTGGTGTCCAGTCTGGGAATCTGCATCAAGGCTCTCGGAGTGGAGACGGAGCAGGTTCTGCCGGTGGTGTACCAGCCTCAGGCCGTGTTCAGGGTTCGGGCCGTGAGCCGCTGCACCAGCACGCTGCAGGGACACACGGAGGCGGTCATCTCCACTGCGTTCAGTCCTACGGGCAAGTGAGTTGCTCTCAGACACAGCATGTATGCCGCCTGCCCTTTTGAAGACTATATGTCCAATAGGGCTGGGTATCATCTAGGATGAGCCGATTCGATACAATTCTCGATACAAAGCTCACGATACAATCCTATTCTCGATATTGCTCAATTTGATTTAATTTGACGATATTGATATTTATTACTTCCTAATTAATGCTCAAGGTCTTCCAATCAACAAAACCAGCCAAATATATTTATGTTCAATTTATTGAACACTGACATATTAATAGGAAAATAAAGTGCATTTGGTTCAATGCATTTCACGTATCACAAAAAACAAAAATGTGCCCAAACATCTGATTTTAGGGACGAATGTACTTCTAAAATATTGTCCGCCATTCCAGCAATTCCAGCATCTCACTTGCTCTTCCTCGCTGTTAACAGCAATGGCGCACTTTAATAACGCCCCCTAGGGGTTGGGAGGTATATTGACATTGAAAGCCAGAATATTGTATATTAAATCGTTTCCAAAAACATTGATATTAATCTTTGTATCGACTTTTATGCACAGCCCTAATGTCCAACATATAAGAATAGTACAGAAACACACTGAGAGGCTGATTACAAACTACTGTCTTGATTAACGTGTTCACACGTTTTTTTTATTTGAGATATCTGGCCAGTGGATCAGGAGACACCACAGTCCGCTTTTGGGACCTGACGACTGAGACGCCCCATCACACTGCCAGAGGTATGAGGTCTCATCTATAAGGAGGCGTCGGTTCCGCCTCCTGAAAATCCAAAACGATCGCTTGACGTATAGACGCCTCTGAGTCGCGCTCTGCTTCTGTTGAAGGACACGCTCACTGGGTTCTGAGCATCGCCTGGTCACCTGATGGAAAGAAGCTGGCTTCAGGGTGCAAGAACAGTCAGGTTCGTTTCACATAAACACATTTTTTTTTTTCCTAGAGGTGAAATCTAGAAAGTTATTTTATTTCTATTAACTCTGCTGCGTCTATAGATCTGTCTTTGGGATCCGGTGACAGGAACACAGATAGGGAAGACTTTGACGGGACACACCAAGTGGATCACTTGGCTCTGCTGGGAACCTCTCCATCTGTAAGCGTTCACTTTATTGGTGACTTCAGGGATGTTTGCTGTCTCAGTTTATTCATAGATTCTGAGGCTGTAGACGCTGAAACATTCTCCTCTGTTCTAGTAACCCAGAGTGCAGGTACTTGGCCAGCAGCTCTAAGGATGGCTCCGTGCGTATCTGGGACACCGTTTTGGGACGCTACGATAAGATCTTGACAGGACACACTCAGTCAGTCACCTGTGTGAAATGGGGAGGAGATGGACTTCTCTACACTTCCTCCCAGGACCGCACTGTCAAAGTGTGGAGGCCAAAAGATGTAAGGCCGGTTTCATCTTTAGTGCAAACGGCACCGAGGGACCAGCTGTGTTCATGTTTCGTTTGTTGATTTCAGGGCGTCCTGTGCAGGACTCTGCAGGGTCACGCCCACTGGGTGAACACCCTGGCGCTCAGCACGGATTACGTCCTGCGCACCGGCGCGTTCGAACCTGCGACCGCCACCATCAACCCCCAGGATCTCACTGGATCTTGTAAGGCCTGGTGTTCCTTATTGACATGCCGGTTTGTATGTTTATGAAAGACGCCTTTTTATCTAATTAGTGCCATCTCCCCCTAGTGGACGAGATAAAGGAGCAAGCTTTGCAGAGATACAACAAAGTTAGGGTGAGTACCTGTCATTGATGCGAGAGGAGAGCTTCTCTAACGTGTCCTCGTTTCTGCCGCTTCATCGTCTCGTCTTTACGTTGCAGGGGTCCGCTCCAGAGCGGCTGGTGTCCGGCTCTGATGATTTCACCTTATTCCTGTGGAATCCTGCCGAAGACAAAAAGCCTTTAGCCAGGATGACCGGCCACAGCGCTCTGGTCAACGAAGTGCTCTTCTCCCCCGACACCAGGCTCCTCGCTTCTGCTTCATTTGATAAGTCCATTAAAATCTGGGACGGACGGACTGGAAAGTAAGAAAAGCTACTGAGCAACAGGAAAAAACAATTCTTAGTTTTACTGTATTATCTGATAAAACATTTATTAAGTCTACAAATGCAACTAAATAAATTAGGATATCATTGGAGATAAAAAAGTGAAACGGCCATATTATAATAGGAATTAATTACACACGGAGTTCCTTAACATCCTCTAAAGGCTGTTATTACTAATGTTGCTTGTGAAAAGTTTTTATTCCCTCTGAATTTTTACTTTGATATGCTTGAAGGTTTCTCTTAGTAAAGTCTTCAATTATATTCTAATTTAATGAGACATGTTTGTGCAGTACCAAAGAGACCCATAAGATGGTGCTATTGTGTTCAATTCTTCCTTATAACAACTTGTGCAAGACTTGCATACTACGTTCTAGCATAGTCACCTTGTGTACATATACACAGACGTGTTTATGTCTGTGTATATATTTATGTTTGCATGTGTCTGCTTGTACATATAAATCTGCTTTTGTTTGATCTTATCTATATATCTCTGCTTCTTTCTTAATTTTGTTCTATATTTTTTAACTATTTTTACTAGAGCTGATGTAACGGATGAATTTCTCCTTTGTGAGATCAGTAAAGTCCTATCTGATTTTATCTGATCTTATTAAGCTGACAATTTGCCATCCCTGCCTCTTGGTCCTCAGGTACCTGATGTCTCTGCGTGGTCATGTGGGATCTGTGTATCAGGTGGCGTGGTCGGCAGACAGCCGGCTGCTGGTCAGCGGCAGCAGTGACAGCACACTCAAAGTGTGGGATGTGAAGACTGGCAAGCTTAATATGGACCTTCCTGGTCACGCTGATGAGGCAAGGCAGAGGATATAATCAGATTATTAGTGAACGTATGCATCTTACTGATGTTTTTTTTTTTTTTACATTTAGGTTTATGCTGTTGACTGGAGTCCTGACGGACAGAGAGTGGCAAGCGGCGGGAAAGACAAATGTCTTCGAATGTGAGTAACCATATTCCTGCGGAGATTTTGGAGTTTGCGGATCTATCAAATGCTAAGTTGTTTTTTTTTGTTTTTGTTTTTCAGATGGAGAAGATAGCCACATATGTGCCCTCTCTACTAGCTAGCTTTGTGTAAAGCTTCAGACTGCTGGAGCAGAGGCTGGCCAGAGTGGATCTAGTCCTCCGTCTCCACAGCGTCTGTCTCAGATGGCATTGTGTCGTGGAACGCCAGTCTTGCCACAATACAGATGTTTTGTCCTGGTTTCATGTCCAAGTGTAAACTATTTACAGTGCAGGGGTGTAAAAAAAAAAAAAAAAGCTCACCCAAAGGGATGAGATTACTTCACATAAGAAAAAAACATATTTGAAAAAAGATATC
Organism: Fundulus heteroclitus; assembly: GCF_011125445.2. Classification (NCBI taxonomy): domain Eukaryota; kingdom Metazoa; phylum Chordata; class Actinopteri; order Cyprinodontiformes; family Fundulidae; genus Fundulus; species Fundulus heteroclitus. The sequence continues at coordinate 21,210,303 of NC_046371.1, forward strand.
TAATTGAAGGAACTATACTAACCCTGATCTGTATTAATCAGGCACCAGTTTGCAGATTATTTAAAAGTTGTAAACCATCGCTGTTGTGATGTACTCTAAAAGATTTGCAGAGAATTTTCATAAATCATCAAAAAAAAAAAAAATACACAGCTCCTTTTTCCTTGTTCTCGGTTCTTGCGATGCTCTGGAGATCTTCTTTAGGAGAACAGGTGGTGCTAAGATGTAACATGTGTGAGTGTTAATGCCTCCCTCTGTGATGTTAGGACCACTGTTGCTAGTCCAACTCCTTCAGCCACTAATCTCTGCCATCAGCATGACCTTCTACACATTTCTAATCATCCAGAGAAGTTGCAGTGTCAGGGAACCCCTGATCTCCTCCTCATCCCACATTGGGAAACCTCTTAGTGTCCTTAACATGAAATTTAGGTAATGGTTCTTCTTGTGTTCCAACTTGAGGTTTCCCAAACAGCCTGTCGAGTTAACAGCAAAGTGGCAAGGGGGGAAAAAAAATTCCCCTCTGAGCTTCTTAAAGATTGAATGGTTGACAGATGTTGATGGAAACCAGGTTGTATACATTCATTGTCCAATCTCAGTGTACTGTCATGCATTATGATGACAATAAAGGCATATCTGTCTAATGATTTTCTATTGCCTGTTTTCTACACAGCCATTTGTGAACCAATAAAGCCAAAAAAGGGTTCAATGGCACAAATATATTGTTACCAAGACGATAAGTAAAAGGAAGAGTTTGTATGCTGAGAGTAGTCTTTATACAGATTCAGGGGTGTAGGGACTTTTTCTTCGTACATCAGAGGAAGTTTTAGGTGCATTCTGTTTTTAAACTTCATTGCTGAACCCAAATTTAATGTGGCATGTATCTTTTAAAGAGGTCTAGTCGTGTACTAGGATCTTACAAACTTATACAACAGTAACTCACTCTGGTTGCATACAAATGTTCCAATGAAATGGCCATGCCATGAAGCTTGTACTTTATTTCTGTGTTTTAAGCTTAGTCTTTGCTCTTATTTGTTATTACACAAAGCGCTTTTTTGTATATTTATCAGGAGAAGACCACGCAACCCGAAATTGGATATTGCACATGTGTGCAATGAGTAAACAAGGAGAGGCAATGCACCCCAGAGACATATATACAATGTTAAAATTACACTCATGAGTAAATACAATCATAAGTATATTCTCATTCTTACCTGTGAAAGGTAAGGCCAATAGATCTGGTTTTTACAGTGAATCGGTTGGTACAATTCCCCGCAGCACTTGCATGAGGCATCTCCGAATCGCTCCAACATGCCACTTCCAATATGGCGGCGATGTTGACGTGAAATTCACCACTCGATGAGGCATCCACGTATATGTCAGTGATGGAGCCGAGCGAGTCAGCAATCCCCAGTGGAGGAGTGAAAAGAAAGAGGTTAAGTAACCATTTGCAGTCAATTTACTGCAACGGTCTGCTGGCTCTTACAGTTAGGGTCCCAACGTCACATTTTGCCGGAGACAACGCGATAACCAGAAAAGGGCATTCTGTTGGAAAAAAGGAAAGCCCAAAAAAGCTTTATGGTCACGATCACCATATGGCTAGTCACCCCAGTAGATACCAACGCAGCGGTGTTTTGTTATTGCCACATTATTGTCTGTTGAGGCGATATTCAGGACAGATCTGTTCAGTATTTAACTCATACAAATAAACTATTCAAGCGTTACCGCTCTGCTTGTATGACCACAAGATGGCCGCGATGCATGCGTCTAAATTTAGTAATATGACGTCATTTGAGGAAAGCCCTGTTACCATTTTGCTTTCTGATAGTATCAGGGTACTGCCGACAGAGGGCACGATAAAGTTTAGGTTTATGTCTGCTGATCGTGCCTGGTGCAAAGTTCTTTCAGGCTCAAAAGGGACTAAGCAAACACAATCAGGATGAATGCTTGGCATATATTATTTTTTGTTTTTTGAAGATGAATATATGGGTTTTTGTGGTGAAAATACATGACTAGGCCCATTTAAGACTTTTTAGAACCACGTTTCACTGTCTGTTGGTGCTTTGCACAATCAGACAAATTCGTAATTAAATAGCCCAAACTCAGTCAGATTGGGTGGGGACGTCTCTTAATCACAGCTGGATTTAAGTCTGGACTTTTAGGCCATTTCAACGCATGGATAGGCGTTGATCTAAAACCTCTGCTGCAGCTCTGTCTGGACGTTTAGTGCTGCTGCCCACCTGGAAAATGAGTTAGTTTTCTGCTGCATGCACTCTTTTCATTCATGCACTAGTTTGTTTTGGTCTATCGCATACAGTAAATCCCAACAAAGTACATCGATGTTTGGTGTTAAGTGACAAACGGCTCAATGGTACGTCTGATGGACTTCGTTCAGTTTGCACAGTAAAATCTACATCTTAAATTATTAGTCTGATTTCTTAACACAGGCACAAGGATCTGGTCTACACAAGTTTATTGTCATCATCAAACTTGGAACATTGACGTTTTCCAACAGTGTGTGTCGTATTGGGTTTTGGTTTAAATTCCACACAATTAAAACCTTTAAATCTGCCCTATAGTGAATAGTGTAATTGCTTACACAGAAACGAAAGAGTGTTACAATTGGCCCTTAGAAGAAACAACACAACAAATAATTATGAACAAAACTGTGCAGTAAATGTCTTCTGAAGAAAGTGAGAAAAATGGCCAGTGTTAAAACACCCTTCTTGTGTTCCTGAATGAAGTGTGAACCTCTAACCGGCCGTGCTAGATGCATTTCGTTCCGCCTAGCTCTGCCTAGCTTCACTCACATCCATCTGGGACATCTCCCATAAAGAGTGATTTCTTCAACCAATTTTATTGTCTAGCCAATCAGGACGCAGGGCTGGAGTTTCATAGATGTGACGTAGTGGAGAAGCGACCGTGATGTAAGATTGTTTTGATTCAGACAACAATGGCGGCTCGCATCGAGGAAGCAAGCGTTAACATTGATGCTGCTATTTCTTCCGTGTTGTCCAATCTACCTAATATTGTTTAATTAAAAGAACATCAGAGAACGCCTCTGAAGGCTTTTGTTGGTAGAAAACATGTTCTTCGCCCTTCTCCCCACCGGATTTGGCAAGAGCTTGATCTACCAAATGGCTCCTCTGGTAGTTAAGGAAATGGGACTAGTGCAGCACCCCATCGTTATCATCGTGTCCCCGCTGATTGCTCTCATAGAGGATCAGATCAGAGAGGCTGGAAATTCGGGTGTTACAGGTATGCAGCTGGGAGGAATAAACGAAAACAACATCCTCGACGGACGTTGCCAACTGGTATTTGGAAATCCCGAGTCGTGGCTCAACGAGAAATGGCGGAGCATGCTTGCTTCAGAGGTGTACCTGAAGAACTTAGTGGGGATCGTAGTCGATGAGGTTCACGTCACGTATAAATGGTAAGTTAAAAAAATCCTACTATTGTCACTGAACATGGCAAAGACGACATTGATCATTTACCGACATTGCGCTGATTCCACTGTTGCTCTATCCAAGATGTCGGCTGTTCTGTTTTGTTTTTTTCCTGCGTCGCTCTCATCAGCGTCACGGGTTAGCTTCGGTGTGAGTGGTTGAGATAGCACGTCGATAAAGATGACAGACAAGTGGCTTATCCAATCATATGCAAGGATTTTTGATAAGGCCCAGCCTCCTGAAACACCATTCCTATGGATCTGTCCCAGATGGATGAATGGAGCTAGGCGGAGCGAAATACATCTGGCTAGGGTCAGGTTAGGGGATGTCAGGGTTTGCACACATTTCTCGTGTAAAAATTCCATTTCCCAGACACCTTAAAATGAAATGCTAAAGGTCACCACAAATAGCTGTCAAGTGGCCCGGTAGTGGAGAGACTTTCAACATGTAATCTGGGCGAAACAAAACAAGAAACTGGGAGGATCAAAAAGACAGAAAGAAAGGACACAGCAACGGAGGGAAGGTAGAAAACAAGGGAATGGAGGTAAGACACCAGGGTGCAAAGCTAGAAGAATTCAAGAAAGGAAGCAGGACATCTGAGTGGAAAGGAGGACAGATGAAAGGAAGTAGGACAACTAGGAAGGACAGAGGTTTTGAAAAAAGGACACAAGGATGTATACAAGAACAGAAGGAAGTAAGAAAGGGAAGACCAGGAAGAATACAGGAAAGGACACAAAGAAAAAAAAGAATGGTAGCAACTAAGACATTATATTTGTAGATTAGAAGCAAAAATGAAGTCGGGGAAAAAAAATCCATCTTTCCATACAATATTTGTGCCTTTGTACTTTTCTAGTATGTGTGGAAACCCAGTGACGTGGTTTTGGCATCAAAATACCTAAAAGGCTTCTGTTCAAGGCTTTTAGGAATCACTAGATCACTCAAGACAGACTTTTTGCTTTGAGACTTCTCACCCATCAGACCAAAGGGCCTTCAACAAGTGTGATGCAAACCTCTTCCCTTGTGGTGCATAAAATTAAGATCCTACATACTAAGTTGGCTATTTAGCATTTGTCAGTGTAAAACAAAGTCTATGTGGAAGATCAAACCGAGGTAAAAAAACAACAACAAAAAAAAACATTATTCAGGCAACGTTGATGAAACAAGAGAGAAGTACCAACATATTTTCCATTATAAACCAACACACTGACAAGTCGGCACATCTGAAACCTGCCTGCGTATCCTCAGCAGGGCTGCGAGTCGCTGTTGGAGACGAACAATGTTCATGCAAACGACGCACTGTGGTCAGCACCGGGCCTAAAATGCACAACGAACGTTGTCCCCTGGACACCGCGAAGGGATTACTGTGCGAGCATGAGGGCACCACGAGCAAAGCCAGGAGCTGAGCAGATCGGTTACAATGGTTCAAAAAAGCTTGCTCAGGTCCAGTCATAGCACAGTATATGGTAAGTACTCAGTGAATCAAGACACTCTTTTGGTTTTAGTACAAAGTGTTCGTTCCGTGTCAAGAATGTCAAGAACAGTCACACATAATGCGCCATTTAATCTTTCGTCTCTTGCTTTGAGCCTTTAGTCATTCAACCCTTCATTTAAGCACATCTTTCTACTTCACTCAGTGGCGCCTTGCTGTCCTTCAGTATACAACGACACTTTCCTCTCCATTGCTGTGTGTAGAGTGAATCTAGGTAACCAAATATGTTGACAAACGGCGTGGACACTGGCCAGGATGGCGCATCATCTGCCCAGGAGAATCCAGACAGCCAAACGGAACTGGAACAGAGGTGTTTGCGTTGTGCGTAGCAAGAGGCGCCGGTCCGCGCTTCCTCCCGGACCCCCTCGTCACATTCACTGCGTTTTCCACACGCCGTTGAGCAGTTTGACCACCTCCTCGTAAATGACAAAGACTATGGCCACGTCCAGGCACACGCGGCCCAGCCTGGGAACCGTGCCTTTGTAGAACCTGCGGGGACGTACGAGACGACGGTTGGTCGCTAAAGGGGGAAGGGAAACCTACAGCGGGCTCGTGGTTGCATGGTACTCACGCCTGCGGCCCCTCGTGCTTCAAGATTTGGAAGGCACAGTCCAGCGTGTTTTTGTAACGATAGGCATCCAAACCCTGAAATGTAAAAAAAAATTGATAAATAGATACATTTTCTAGCAAGCGGCAAACTTACTGCAGTAACTTTAATGCTCAGTTGGCGTTGCATCGACGCGAGTGGAGGATTCAATTCAATTCAATTTTATTTATATAGCGCCAAATCATGAAACATGTCATCTCAAGGCACTTTACAAAGTCAAGTTCAATCAGATTATACAGATTGTGTCAGATTATACAGATTGGTCAAAAATGTCCTATATAAGGAAACCAGTTGATTGCATCAAAGTCCTGACAAGCAGCATTCACTCCTAACTAAGGATATGCTTAGTTGCTGAGCTAGGTGTCAGATGATGTCCTTTGAAGCCAAAGATTATGGGATGTTTAAAGCTGCCAACAATTAAAACTGAATGCTTGCCACTTGCCAGTGTGTGAAAATACTCTACATGCTGGACTGTTTGGATAGCACGATTTTTATGCACAAGATCAGGGAAGAATTCAGACACGGGCCACTGTGGAGCACTACTTTGTGGGCACTGAGTGGGAGACAGCACTGCCTTAGACTAGCTGGGGAAACTGTGTTGTACATGTCAAAATAAGTTTCATACATCATTTTGGCCTGTACCTGCACAATGTTGGGCTGGACAGTCGGCTTTAATTTAACGTCATGCAGCATGATTAATTGATATGGGTCTGAAGGCTTTCAGATGGAGACCAGATCTAGCCGGTGCTTTTAAAATTTGACTGGCAAATATGAGAAGTTGGCGAAAATAATATTAAAACAAGATGTACAATTTTATTTGCAGAGATTTTGATCATGTGAAGAACTGCGCTCCATGTTTTCTACAATTCCTCCATGTGGAAAATCCCGTGGAAAAGAATGTCATAAATGCTGCTTCTTTTCAGCCGCTAGGCCTTTCCACCGCTCAATTCCCACCATCGGATTGGCCAGAAAGTACAAGATTTCAATTTTGAATATCCCACGTCGATCTTGTCCCACAATCAAACCTATTCCAGTTTTATTTTTTTTTGTTTTTTGTGTGAAAAACCACGACTGCCGGGTGTGTTTCCCACCTGCATCCTGGTCTTGACGACGTCTAGAGGCGTGTTTCCAAAGACGCTGGCTGCTCCTGCTGTGGCTCCAAACATGGCCGTGACGATCGGGTGCATTTCTCGTCGAGGTTCGTCACCTTAGGTGATGAAACGTTGATGAAAATGAAAAGAACATAAATAGGAGGGATCGTCTTTTATTTCTATCGGCTATTCAGGACAACTGCAGAGGCATGCTCTCACCATTGTACCAGTTCCTCAAAGCGTTCATGACATAGAATCGGATGGCCTGGTTGGTTCCTTGTTTAAGCACAGTGGGTGTCAAGCCTTGATATGTTCCCCTCAAACCTAAATGAGGCAAACATGAGGTTTGTACATTTCTACTACAAATGCATTCTTGTTAGGATACAAAATAAATAGCTGGTCCAGTTCTGCTCACTCACCCTGTTCCCTGATAATCTCGCTGACTCCATGGAAGAAGCCTCGGTAGCGAGGTCGGAGGGAACACTGGTCATGAATGAGCTTCACCTGCGTCGTGTAAGACAAAACCGTTTCATCCAGATGTTTCCTCTGCGTCACACGCAAATGACGAGCTTTCTACAGAAAGTTCGGGTCTCGACCGACCTTCAGGGTCTCCATGGGGCAGACGATCAGCACAGCCTCCGCTATCCCGGCTCCCAAACCGCACAGGAGGCTGCGTTTGTTGTCGAGCCGACCCGTGTGATCTCGCATCGGATTACTGAGCATTTCAAACGTGCCGAATCTGGAAGAACGGAGAACTTCCAGCATTAAGACGGGTCGAAATAAAAAAAAAGGGACACAAGAAAATGAGATACAGCAATGCCCCTTGTTTACTACGTAGATTTTCTGAAATGTTGTCAAAAATCTTTTGTTACTTTGTTACACATCAGACAACATTCATTCACATTTCTATAGGTGGGTTTATACTAAAATATCCCAGATCCCATAGTTTAAGAGAGAGAGAATAGTACGTTAGTGCCAACAAAGTTATTCCCAAAGAGTTTTAGCTAAAAAACAAACAAACAAAAAAAAAAAAAAACTGTCAGCTCTATGCAACATTTTTTTTTTAAACATGATATGGTCCTATTGTAAACTGTTATAGTCTTGGGTCAGATACAAGGATTTGACTAAATATTTCATTATAAATTGCACAAGTTCAAATAAAAACGTTTCAAAAACCCTCAGGAACTGTTCATTGAGACCCGTTCAAATAACAATATTATATTCTGAGCTGTTTGGAAGCAACGATTTAAAAAGAAAATCCCTGCTGGTTTAATACTTTTACACAGTTTTGAGCTCGAAAACAACATTTTGTAAAAATTATACGCAACCTTTTTCAAAGCAAATCGATATTTTGGATAAGATATTGCGAAATGCTGAGAGGCACTGAGAAATCCGCCGATGGCCAGAGTCGGTCAATTTTCTGACTGACCGGTTGGTCAAAAGTCCTATCTTTCTCCGATCAGTGAACGCACCGTGTCTAAGCATTAGAAGCTATCGCTATAGGACGATAGTTCATATTTAAAAAAAAAAATACATTCTCCAGAGAATACATAGTCTGCAGTTTACTAATGCTACCCATGCTAAGGGGTTAAAATGTCAACTTGTAAAATATGGTTAAGATTGTTTTATGTTGGGGAGTTGGTCGTTTATATTTGGCAAAATGCTTTAATGTGTGAACTTTCACAATTATTTAGCCGATACGTGTCAAAGAATCTGACAGCAGATTCTTGGTAGTGATCCACCAGTTGAAATAGGACAGCGATAGAAATAAATCAGGCACTTTTAGTTTTACTGGCTCTGACCAGAACCCTGCAGATAACATACTACCTTTTTGACCCATTTTTTTTTTACCTTATTGAAATTAAATAAAAAGGTATACGTGGGAGAATTTTCTGTCGGTTCCAAAACTGCTACCCTGTTCATGGATCCTGCAGCACGTTTTTCTTTTATAGTCAATGGTTGTCACATTTAATTGTTGAATCAAACCAAATTTAAAAAAAACATAAAAGTTTGGATGTGTTGTACACTGCACAGAATGAAAACAGACAGGTTTAGACTTCAAAGAAAATCAGTTATAATCCAGGTCGGCTCTACTGCTGTGTTACTGCAGCGATACTGGTCCTCTGTTTTTTAATTTTTAGCACCCTGACAATCTTAAAAACTTTGAAAACCAAACATCTGAAACGATTTCACCAGTTTTGCTTTAGAATGGGGCTGAACGATAATTCAATAACGATATATATCGATTGATAGATGTATATCCATGATAGAAATAAAGAGTCAATAAAAAGTTCAATAGAACAGTGTTCCTCCTTTTTGCATTCTAGCTTATCATGTAGGTTATTTTACAGTCATTACATCCTCCCAACCAATCACAACTCAGACCCAGAAACGCTCCGTCACCAAGCTCCGCCCCCTTCACAGAGTTCAGAGAGCTCGCGTTCTTTTTAAGTTTTAAAAAAAATTGTAGTTTTGGTAAAAGGTTGGTTGGTCTGGTTTGTGTGTTCTGTATCTAAAAATAAGTCGCTAAGCAACAGCATAAAATGGCCAGGGCTGCACTTAAAATATATGTTTTCAATTTGTTGATAATTATCGATATCGATCAATATGATTTCTATTTTATCGATATGCTTATATATATATATATATATATATATATATATATATATATATATATATATATATATATATATATATATATATATATATATAACGTCCAGCCCTAATTTAGGGGAGTGGTGGCCTAGTGGTTAGAGCACAGACCTTCGGTCCCAGAGGTTCTGAGTTAAACTCCCACAAGCTGCCATTCTGGGTCCCTGAGCAAGACCCTTAACCCCAGAACGCTCCCCGGGCACCGCACATGGCAGCCCACTGCTCCCCAAGGGTGATGGGTTAAAAGCAGAGAACAAATTTCGTTGTAATGTATGTTTCAATGTATGTTTCAATGACAATAAAGATGATATTACTATTACTACGAGTAAATAATAATAATAATAGTATGTAATAGTATTACATATTATTTAGAACAGCTCTGTGGTGTATAAGCTGCCGTGCACAGTGTGTTTGTCTTCACCTGACTGCAGATTTGGGTATGGAGCCATAAAGCAGGGAGCTGAGGCCGCGGTACAGCCCTCTGAGCCCGTGATCCTGCACAGTCAGCCTGACACAGTCCCCTGCGCAAACCCAGAGTAGGCATGTGAGTAATTAGCGAGAGACCCCATCACAAGGCCCCCACCCCACAGAAACGCTTCCCACCCCGCCGGCTCGTCCCCCTGGTGTCCCAGTGACCTTACCGATCCCTCTGTATCGTGGGGGGTTGGCTCGCTCGTCCAGCTGCAGCTGGGTCTTCACATACTCTGTGGGGAAGGTGATGCAGATCTCTATTGCTCCTGCTATGCCACCTGAGAGAGGGACGAGAAAGTTCGTGAAAGGTTCTGTTGGGCTGGAGGAACTTGCAAACATACACGTAATTGGTGGAAATGATTGTGTTGACGTAAACCTTCTTTGTAATCAGGGGCGGTTCTAGACAGGGGCCAACAGGGGCCCATGCCCCAGTAGAAATGGTCCTGGCCCCTGTAATGGCCCCTGTACTAAAGACATTACATTAAATTCACTTCTTCTAATTATTTGCAATGGCAAAGAAACCATAACTGATTGGTCACTTTGACCAATTTTATTTTTTACCTATACAGTTTTACTCCAAGAAGAATTTAAAAATTAAGATGTTTCACGTTTAGCTTTATACACTGCAAAAAGGGAACTTAAAGTAAACACAATTTTCTTGAAACAAGTGTATTTTTCCTTGATTTGAATAGCTAAACAAGACTATTTGCCAATGGAATGAGTATTTTTACCCCTGAAATAAGATAATTAGATATGCTGCACTTAAAATAAGATGATGGAGATTAATTATTTTAAGATTTTAAGTGCAAAAATCTTGTTCGATTGGCAAATAGTCTTATTTACCTGCTCAAATCAAGGAAAAATACACAAACTTTAAAAATGTTTACTTACTTTGCGTTCCCTTTTTGCAGTGTAGCCGTATTGAGCTGGGGGCAAAGTTTTCATCTGGTTGATCAGGGGTCTAAAACCTGCAGTTCCAGAGCCACAAGTGGCTCACTTAATATTATCACAGTTAAATATTGCCATTTTATTGTTTAATTTTTTTTTTGTTCTGTGCCCCTGTGAAAAAACACTGGCCCCACCTTGGCCCCCCTGGTAAATTTGGTCTAGAACCGCCACTGTTTGTAATGTTGCACATTTGTATAATAAAAATAGAATTAACAGACATAAAAGAGCGATGAAGCTACATGAAGCAACTGCTGCAGCATCCTAGTAGGCATGGAGCTTTTTGACCCAGTTCTGCGTGGACGGCGTTAAGGGCGAGACAGACTGGGATTATACTGTTCTCTCTGCAACGCACAAAGAGCAACTATTGCTTTGCAGTCTACAGGCTGAATTATGGCTGCAACAAAATCCACCTGCAAGGATAGCCTTTCCGGGATGAGTGATTTTCCTCCCTCCGATCGCAGCCGCCGCCAGGTTCCTCCTACCCTCGCACAACCTCCGGTGCTCCCTCAACGAGACCAACCCGGCGGCGGAGGAGGAGGAGGAGGAGGCGGCAGTCATCAGCGGGGGCTGGAGCCGCTGACACAGAGCCGAGCTCAGGCCTTGTCTCCGGGCAGCGCAGGTCTCACAGGGGCCCTCACAGACCGAGAAGGGCTTCGGCAGCGAGGACATGTCGACGGCCGGGGGAGACTCCACAGACGGGGGGGTGACGGTCCGGTGGAGGAGACAATGTGGAGGAGACAACAACAACACAGCAAAGCGGGGCGGGGCGGCAGCGTGGCGGCGGTCAGGTGATGGCGCGATCTGCTCACCATGCTGCCTGATTAGATTTACGGTCACGTGACTTTGGCATGACTCTCACAGCCAATGACGTGAGGGATGCTGTTCTGATGACGTCATAGACGGCGAAATACTAGTTGTCTGTGTTTTTCTTTGAACGGGATTTGTAAAAAAAAAAAAAAAAATTAAATAAATAAATCTGTTAGCCTGAAGAGCATAAGCTAACATTTATAAGCAAATATAAAGAATGTGTAATTAATTTGTTTTGTAGAAATAAAAACAATAAATCAATTTCTTGTAGAAATGAAATGTATAGTTCTAGTCTGTTTAATATATATATATGAATATACATATATATATATGTATGTATATATATATATATATATATATATATATATATATATATATATATGTATATATATGTATGTATGTATGTATGTATATATATATATGTATGTATGTTTGTATGCGTGTGTGTGTGTGTGTTATTGTTGTTATTACTTCCTAAAATCATTTTAAAAGTAAGTTTATAATGAAGCAATCAGGTAAGCTAACAAATTATCAGCATTGTGGTTTTAGTTCATGCCTCCTGATTTTTTTTTTTTTTTTTTTTTTTTTTTTTTTTGCCTGTACTGCCATGTACTTAAATGTATTTAGTTACACAGAGTAAACCAACACAAATTAATGCACAGTTTCATTATTTTCTAAATGTTTCACAAATGAAAATCATAGAGGTGTCACATTTCTTTCTATTCAGTCCTTCTAAATCAGTACTATTAGAATTGACTCTTGATGTAATTATTGCCTGCTTTTAACATCTGAGACTGAAGTATTTGCCTAATCTGGTTCACCAATTAGCCCAAACTCAGTCAGACTAGATAGAAAGTGTGTCTGGACATATGACTTGGATTTAGGTTTTGACTTGGTTCTAAGACTTGAACATGCTTTAATTTATGCCTTTCCATTGTAGCTCTGTCTTCCCTGTAGTCATGCTTTACCCATTTCCAGAAAAGGGATTGAACAGTTCTTCCTGGGAACCCTAAAGCTTTGAACATTTTTTATTAACCGGAACCTGCTTTAAACATCTCCACAACTTTAATGCTGGCCTATCTGGTGTGGTCCTTGGTCTTCACAATGCTTTTTACTTGCTAATACTCTCAAACCTGAGAGGCCTTTCACAGAACACCTGTATTTTTACTAAGATTAAATTACACACAGGTGCCCGCCAATCTGGTGACTGTGTAAAAGATGTAAGGGTATGAATACTTTCCCGATACTTTTGCAAGGCACCACAATTAACCGCTGAAAATAAATAGCAAATATTTGGGCATTCGTTTCGGACGAGGCAGCCATTGACAGCCAGCTGCCAGGACTGATCTTTATTTAGCTTGGGACCCTATTTTGTACTGCTCTCACCTCCATTCTCCGGAATGTAAAACAGGAATCTTTGCAGCAGTACTGCTGGATATTTCAGTGGTCTGTCGACTGTCTGCTGTCCTCATGGCTACGAGGAGCGGTTTAATTTAGTCAAGTACCCGAGGTTTTATGCCCCCATACTCAGCAAATAGAGGTGGCATGGTCACTTTTTACTCAAGTATTGTTGAAATGTGTCTTTATCATTTAAGATAGTGGAGAAAAAATATTCAAAACAGAAAAGGTATTCAGCGAGAAGCACTGTATGAATTAGGTGAGCAATAAGTATACAATAGACTGTGTTAAATTACAAAATAGGAAGGACTATATGGTGTTATACTTAAGAGCTTAAAACTAATAATACAGCCTTGAAAGACTGTTTTCATAATAGACCAAAATCCCATGGATAGGATTAAAAGCACAGAGCAGGCTCAGACTCGTTCTAGTCTCTCATGAATCCTCCAAACAACAGTTTGTTGCCATTGGCCCCTTAATCTCTGTTACTTTAAATAGTGCTCTCCCCATGCCGGAGCAAACACAGGCACCGCATTGCTGGATCCCCCCTTTACAGTGAAAGTAGGTCAGGGTTTCTATACACAACCCCAGCTCACCCGATCTCTAGGAGAAAAAACATAAACACACCCACATCGGCTATTTATGAGCTATTTCATCCGTTTGGTTGGTTAAATGATGACACAGACGCGACTGATGCTTCATTTGTTTTATTTTCCTTTTTCAGTGGAGCTTTTGCCTCATTTCGATGTTCAGGCACATTAAGGAGGCGTCATATAAAGGGACAGACGACAGCCATAAACTGTAGCTCAGGAGGATAACAAAAGGGAGACAGAATTTCCTTCAGCTGGTCTTCCTGCTCCTCAATGTTCTCCATCATTGTGTAGATCCTCACCTGCAACGCGTATGTGTTATCATCTGTGTATGGGACGCTTTTCAGTGAATATTTGCCTGTTTCCTTACTCTGATTGTGTTGAGCGACATTTTTTTAGTAAGTCTGATGTGCAGGAGCCTCCCCACAGTCTGTACATCCAAGAAAGCCCAGACTCTCAGGTCTACGAGACACTCGCACGCATCAATCAACTCCAGCAGCTCATCATCCAGGGACTCGTTGTGGTTGCTCAGGTCCAACATTAGATTCTACAGACAGCGAAGACATTTTCTCTTTGCATCGTTTCGACTGAGCACTTTACATTGCTGTTGCTCTTCCACAAATTTTATGCACTGTGCACACTGTATTTGTCCTCGTCTTAAGTATTAAAGTTATTATTAGCGGAAGTATCTTTTTTTTTTTTTTTTAAGAATAGGACCAAAAATTGAATTTGAATTTCTCCAACGTGAGATCAATAAAGCCTGTCTTATCTTAGCTTAAAACAGTGTAAACACTGTAATGATTTTGTGTTAGGAACGGTCGTCTGATAAGCAACATTTGCACATTTTAATACTACTTGACTCATAAACCTAACATCATTTCTATATTGGCTTATAAGCCAAAAGATGTCACCCAAAAAAAAACAGCGATTGTCCAGAGGACGACCTTTCTACCACTACCCAGCCTCGCATATGTAATGCGACTCGCTCGGCACCCTGACCTGCAGGCTGCGTCTGTAGCAGGGCAGCAGGTTTCGGAGCAGAGGCTTAGCCCTCCAGTTTTCGTCCGCCGAGTAGAAAGCAGTCATGTTGTACGCCACCAGGGGAATCTCAGGCAGCAGGATCCCCGCCAGCTGTTGTGTGTTGATAACTTGCTCCACTGTGAGGTTGACCTCCAGGTCGGGGCAGCTGGACACCAAAGCGGCCCACGAGTAACCGCACAACGCCTTGAAAGAGATAACGCAGCACTTGGCAGTTTTTATTATCCTCTTCCTTTGGATTCTTAGGGAAATATAGACCGGGCAGATATGTGTCTTTGTATTGAGAATCTATACAAATGTATTTTCCCCCCCTGCTTACCTGTTGATGTGGCTCATTCTGAGTGCAGTACAGCGAAAGCCTTGTCAGGACGTTTCCGCCGCCGCCGCCATAGCCGGACCTCCTCTCACTGCTGCTTTGATTGAGAGCCAGCAGCAGCTCGTCCGACAGACAGGAGTAGCTAAGGCCCAGGTGGGTGAGGCCTTGCAGCTGTTGCAGTATATGAGGTATGCGGAGATTGAGGTCGTTGGGCACGGTGAAAGAAAAGAAGCCCCTCAGATCCAAAGAAGAAAGGCCGCAGAGAGGAGAGAGGCTTCTCTGGGACTGTATGATTGCAGAGATCAGGTCCAGACCCTGCGCGTTGAAGGAATTGGGAAAAATTAAATGGGTTCAGCTGAAAGTAGGTGTTGTTATGGCTGAAAACAAGTTGAACAGTGGTTAATTAGCATCACATTTAACCTGTGAATTAATATTTATCCTAATGTATTATTTAGTTATTAAATGCTTGAGTGATTTACTTTAAGCAACCGGATATGCTCGTGACTGTATGTACAGCATTATCGCTGTACCTGTGTGTGCAGAGATTCAGGTTTTAGGTTGTGAAACCCCCAATTTCTCTATATCAAATAGAACAGAATTTGTAGGAAAATACCTTTTATTTAATGAAATCTGACAGCTGGGAGGAAGTGCTTTGAATCGGTCAATTTTTAATTTGACCGTTGGAGGTCAAATTAAAAATGTAATTTTCTGATTACATTTTTAATCCCTGAAATGCCAGATTTTCTTGTGGCTAAATTACTATTTGTTTGTTGCCTTCATTTTTGTCTTTGTGGTATTAGGTGGGGGTTAGGGGCTATTATTAAAGAATCTTCCAAACCTAGGATTATTTTTTTTTCATCCACTATAATCAAATTGGTAGCTTTACAGTACATACATAACAAATCTACACCCTGGGAATAAATCAATCATTAAAAATACCAAATTCTAAAGGATTTCAACTCATTTCAATGGAAAAAAAAAATAAAAACCACATTATATGAAATCCAAGATTCATTAATTTATTTACAAAAGCTTCATCAAGTTTTTAGTGTATTTGGCATGTTTCTACACTTTGTTGCACCTGTTTAAGAAAACTTGTAATGCCATGTGTTCTTGGGGGATGTGTTTACCGGTTCTGCCCCAATCCGTATCCCATTCAGGCAAATGCTGGTTAGTCTTGAGGCGCCTCTCATGAGGAAATAAATCAGTTTGTCGACCACAACATTTCTGAGGCCCTGACCCCAGGAGGACCGATCCAGCTCCAGCCTTAGAATGGACAGGGACTTCAGTGGGGCTTTTACTCTTTGGAGACACAAGGATGTTCAGTCTTGTGATTAAAGACTGATTTCACATTTCACACAGATGTTTAAGATGCAAATTGTTTTACCTGACCAGTGCATTCAAGAGGCCGCAGAGGGTGGCATGCAGACGCTGGGCCAGCACAATGGATCGCGGAGGACACACGGTTACCTCCAAACTTTCCAAAAAGACTCCCAAATTGTCAACATAACCCACAGCCGCTAAATATTCACTCTGCTTGAATTTGGAGAGACGACCGGTGAAGTAGAAAGAGCGGCAGCGCCAGAGACAGGGCAGGCGCATGATGCTGTGCCAGTGGTGACAAACCAGAGCCGCCTTGCTCCGATCGACATCAGAGAGATATTTGAAGATGTGCAGCAGGCAGACATCCGGCAGCATCTCCCACTCGCCTGTCTTCTCTGTGCCACGGCTGTGTACGTGCACGGCGTCTTCATCCCAGTCATAGCAGGAACAACAAACTTCCTCACAAAATCTGTCGTCGTCGTTCTCCATGATTTATCTGAATTTCAGGATTCAAACAGCTTGTTTGTCTTGCAGTTGCAGCCGGTGGCCAGAGGTGCATGCGGTAATACAACTGTAGATGAATAAGACGTGTCAGAGAAATCACAAGACTCAGAAATGAAGTGAAGATTACATATTACCTGAAGACACAGCTCCTCTGTCAGAGCATGCAGCTCTGAGGCAAATAGAATCAAGAGCTGGCCATAGAAGCGTCAGCTTCTGCTACATCACAGGAGCTCAGTTCTAAGATTAGTTCCACGTGCACGTCAAAAGAAAATAATCAAACTGTTGAATAAGCACAACTTTAATCTAAAACATGCTTTAGACAAGGTTCATTTGGTTACTTAATGAAATTGCTAATGTTGCTGCAACATGTATCTAATCAATGACGTTTTCTTTCCCTGAGGTGGAACGAAGTCATTCTTTTTGCAAGTAATAAGCAGTTTTAAAACTCCACTAAAGTCCAAAGTTAAGTGAAAAGTCAAGACATAAAACTTTGACATTTGAGTGTGAAACAAGTAAACTGATCGAATTCAATAACAGGAATGTCAGTAATAGCGGTTTCTCAAAAATGTTTAATGCAACTTTGCCAGAACATACCCCAAGTAGAGCTAAATAATAAAAAAAACAGCTGTTAGCCGTTTAAACAATACCTTTCAAAGTGCATTTATCCTAGTTTCAAAATAGCATTGTTTCTTTGACAAAATTATGTCAAATAAACAAACAATAAATTATTTTTAGCTTATATTTTTATGTTTTGTACACAATATGATTACTCAGGAAAAGGAACATATGTTAGCTTCATTAGTTGGTTGCTTTAGGAATAAGTTCTGAAGGATGGTTAAAATTCCTAATTTAAGTAGTAATAAGTTGTCTTTTTTATGATTTAAACCACAAATAAAATATTTGCTGCTGGTTAGTTAATCTACATCATAACAACCAGTGATAGTTTCCGATATGGACAATATGGCTCGCCGCCCAGGGTTTTGAAAATGTACGATTGTAAAGCCTTGCTATTTCTTGGTACTGGTAACTGACCCATGTCTTTTTCTTTATAAGAGCAAGACAGATCTGCATAACAAGTTAAGGTGGGATGTACATTTTGGGTCAGGTCACCCAGCAATTCGGCAAGTCCCCAAAACAGACAGACTTAACATAACACGAGTACTTTATTTCAATCAGGCCCATTTTGAAAGTTACAGATTGTAGCACCAATCCGGGAGAATCAGAGTCAATGGAAGAATTTTCAAAGAAGAATGATCACGGCTCCTTATAAACCTTTAGAGAGGGTACCAACACCTCAGAGAGCACACACCTCTCAGGAATCCCTCAGCCCTGCAGCTCCAGGATGTTTCTTATAAGGTTTACACTGGGCACTCTCAGTGTAAACCTTATGTCTTAGAGATGTATTCAAGCCCGAGGCCTAGAGTATCATCAGACACTTAAGGTGCTAAAGATTAACTATGAGGTTTGTGATAGAGGTTGTCTTGTTGTGACAGCTACGTTATAGAAAACCTCTATTCATGAAGGCAATAAAGGGAATGTGTACATATTTTTTTGATGCAGTTCTATGGATTTGTAATGGTTTCTGCTGGTGAACCCGATATTCAGCTGGACACAGAGTTAAAAATTTTTTTAAAAGTTTTATTATGAGGGAATGATTCATGGCAGGTGAGGCAGGGAGGCAGGCAAGCAGGACCAGACTTGACCAGATGCAGGTGGAATGTGAGTAGAACAGAGGATTTAATGGCCAACGATGTATGCAGGCAGGGAAGAGCAGGGGACCAGAAGATGCAGGCGATGTGGACCGGGGCCAGTAGTAAATCACCATCAGTATAGAGTTAAGTGATGTTAAACAGAAAATAAACATTAAGCATTAACAAAAAGGAATAAGTATGGAAGAGGATTAGGGCCATTAAAAAAATGGGCCTAATCTGACTTTAATTCTGACTTAAATTAAAGTCAGAATTCAGACTTTTTTCTCAGAATTCTGAGATTAAAGTCAGAATTTTGACTTTTTTTTAGAATTCTGACTTTAATCTCAGAATTCTGAGATTAAAGTCAGAATTTTGACTTTTTTTTAGAATTCTGACTTTAATCTCAGAATTCTGAGATTAAAGTCAGAATTGAATAGACTTCTTTTTTTTAATGGCCCTAATCCTCTTCCGTAAATAAGGAATAGTCCATAATAAGGAATATTCTAGTCCTAAGCATTTCTCAGTGATGTTTGAAAGACGGAGAAAGTGCTTTGATTTTGTAATTGTATCGATACATTTAGTATTGTTCTCTGACAGTCAAGTGATCCATGGGTCTTTGTGTTTCATTTAGAAGGCCTAGTTTGTATTTGGATTCTTTTTGTTGCGATTACTTGTTTGCTCTTGTCACTTGTGACTCTCAGTTTCTGTGTTCTGTTTATTTTTTAGAGTTTTTGGGTCCGTAATTTAGGCCTTGTCCACACGGTCCCAGATATCAGAGAAAGAAAATGTAAGCGTTTTGGCCTTTCATCCACACAACAACTCTGTTTTACATCACTAAAAACTATTATTTTCTGAAAAATCCAGCCAAAGTAGAGATTTGAGAAAACGCTGTTTGTGTTTTTGCGTGGAGAAACAGCATTTTAGGGTCCTGGCAATCCCAGACTGCCACAAATAATGTGGCACTGACTTGCAATGAATACTATTAAAGAGCAGATTTTTATGTCTGTTCAGACGCTATTTGCGTGTTTGTTTTTACAATCCCACCTGCTCCAATACATTGAGGTTTCTGCCTTGCGGTGCGCTGCCCCCTGTTTGTTTGGCATGTTTAAAACAACACTCAGAGGCGTATTTGTGAGGGTTTGTGTGGATGTAAACTTTTCTGAAAACGATCCTGTGTGGTGTGCATGATATATTTTTTTTAAAACAATGGGGAGATAAAAATTTGAGACCCAGCTATGTGTGTAGATGGCCTAAAAGTCATCTCGGCTCAGCTCTTCAGTTCAGGTGTTTGCTCCTTTGGACAGGATTCTGTCGTTTGGTCCCACCTGGCTCCCATGTTGCTAATTACGTCTTCAGGAGTTTACAGTAAGTTTTCTTCCTTCAACGTCAGATCCTTCCATTACCTGCTGGCTCTGTAGCAGGTCTCTTGTGTCTCCGTCAGCTTTTATAAGTTTCTTTTTCTACTTATATCACCGTAAACAGGAGACTTCCGTTCTCCCTGCTGAGCCTGGGACTTATTTTGCCAAAACAAAATGTGACCGACAATTAGAAAATTGTGTTATTATAATTTAGTCGCTAATCAACTTTTATTTCTTTAAATGCAGCCTTCACATTCTTTATATAATGTAATGCCAGAATATGTGGAAAATGACATTTTATAGGTAGTTAAAAACAGTGAAAAAGTGGTGATACACTAATAAATGATGAATACAAAAACATGTAACTATTCTCCTGTGGAATCTTGACTGATATAGGAATTAAACATTAGGTCAAATTGTCTTTTTGAATGAACATAAGGTTTCGTACTAAACAATTTGCTCAAATGTGCAGACATTTTCCTGAGAATTGTGAGATCCAGAAAATTATTGGAGAAATGTGTTCCTGACATAAGGTATACGTCGCCTCTTTCTTTCACGGTGATCAGTTTTCTTTCTGCGAGCTCCTCGGCCCATCAAACAGAAGACACTTTGCCTGTGAGGAGAGAAAGATTTCTTTTAGCTAGAGAGTACATGTTGCTGTCCGTGTCTCTTTGCGAGCGCCTGTGTGCCAACCTCATGCCAGCGCAGTGTATCGGGGGGCAAGGCCAAGTGGCAGTGCGGACAGATGTCTGTGTGATCGGCCATCTCCTGGTTCCTTTGTCCCCAGCAGGGCCCCTCGCTGCCCCACAGGGGACGACACGTGGAGTGGGAGGAACAGGCCACGCCAAAGTGAGGTCTGGGATCCATCTGGTAATTCACTTTCTGGCCACTAGAGGACAGAGGTGATTCAGGTTCAGAGTCTTCCTGAAACACAGGGAACAGAGACCTGCAGTATGTTGCTGTAAACTGCGCCAAGCTAAGCCGTGCTTTGCCGTTTTTGAAAGGTTGCTTTTGTTTATCAGAGGGGAACAGGTTTTGCAGGCAAAACTATTTATCAGACATTTGAATTTCACTCATTCGTATTTGGTCCACACAAGCAGAGAATGTCCCAAACCGCAGCTACAGTTCTCCTAAAAAGGTCACCATGCCCTGGATGCTATACTGTATGTACAGTGAAACCTTGCAAAACATACATTTAAAGCATTTTGACTGAGACGGGGGAAAAAAATTCAATATGTTGGCTTAAAGAAAGAAGCATTATAATGACATGAAATGACAGGAGTGCTATGCATCTCAGTCACGCCCTGCAAGGCAAGACATTTGAAACACAACCACCCTGAACGCATCAATAGTTTACAGTTTGCTTTACAGAGTATTATGTTGATACTAAGAAGTGGTCAAGTTACGGTGAGAGTTGTGAGGGACCTCTACGAATTTCAGATGCCACGCTGCATACAGTATCTCACAAAAGTGACTACGCCCCTCACATTTTTGTAAACATTTTAATATATATTTTAACGTGGCAACATTGCAAATATGATACTTTTATACAATGTAGTCAGTGTGCAGTTTGTTTGACACCATGTAAATTTTCCGACACATAACTCAACACATTGCCATTAATGTCCAAACCGCTGACAGCAAAAGTCAGTGCACCCCCTAAGTGAAAGTGTCCAAACGGTGCCTAAATAATCATCTTTCCCTCCCCGGTGTCATGTGACCCGTTAGTATTACAAGGTCTCAGGTGTGAATAGGGAGCAGGTGTGTTCAATCTGGTGTCATCACTCTGCCACTCTCTCATACTGGAGAAGTTTAGCATGGCACAGATCTCCCTGAGGATTTGGAAAGTACATAAAGATGGCCGAGGCTATAAGAAGTAGGCAACACCCGGAGACTGAGCAGCAATACGGTGGCATAGACCATGCGGCGGTTTAAAGGGACAGGTTCCACCCAGAACAGGCTTCGCCAGGGTCGGCCAAGGTACTTGAGCGCGTGTGCTCTGGGTTGCATCCAGAGATTGTCCTTTGGAAAGCAGATGTATTTTGAAGGGTTGGGGGGTCAGCCTGTCAGTGCTCTGACCAGACGCCGCACAATGTATCAAATCAGTCTACTGTCGTCCCAGAAGGAAGCCTCTTCTAAAGGTGATACACAAGAAAGCCTGCAAACAGTTCGCTGGTGATAAGCAGACTAAGGACATGGATTACAGGAACCATGGCCTCATCAGACCACGATGCACTTATTTGGTTGAGATGGTGTTAAACGTGTGTGGCGGTAACCAAGTGTCAAGCACGGCGGTGGTAGTGTCATGGTTGCTGCAAGAGGGCTGCTGGCTATGAGGAGCAACAATTCATTGCGGAAGCCATCATGTACTTTGACATACTGAAGATTTTGCAGCACCCGGGAAGCAATCTGGGGTAAAAGGGTCTTGCTCTTGCACGGTGGCAGTCTGCAGGGTTTGAGCCAGGTATCTGCAGCCTTGTTGAGAAGGCAAGTGCGCTGCTCTAATCCCCTAGACCACCACTCCCTCTTGTAGTCATGGAAGAGTGGAAGAGGATTCCAGTGGCAACATGCGAACCTGTAGTGAACTCAGTGCCCAAGAGAGCTTTGGCAGTGCTGGAAGATAATGGTAGTACTCACTTTTGTGAGGTGCTGTATGTACTGCATCGATCAATAGTTATTCTGAACAAGAGTTGCACCAATTTCAGCAAAGGATTCAATATTTTTGTCACTTTTTAATCACTTTATTTTTTTAGCATTTACCTAATGTATAATTTGGACATGTATAAATAGCTGAGTGCTCAGAGGCACATTTTCAGTGCAATGTGTTCGCCAAATTCTCAGAGAAAAATGAAGTTCAGTTAAAAATATTACCTCCTGTTTAGGACCATTGGGATGAGACTCAGGGTCAAGAGACCTCAGACAATACCAGCATGGCTCAGAAGGGACATCTATAAAGACACAAATTATACAATGCATCAGACTAGGCAGTATAACAGATGTTATTTGAATCCACACACAGAAGCTAATAACAAACTTTAAAGTTCAGACAACCATTTGTGAAATTAGTCACACCACTCAAGTTTCCCCACCCCCCATTTTTCCTATTACAACCAAGAAGTTTAAAGTATTTTGTTGAACCTTTATTTGATTGATGAAGAGAACCTAGAGGATAACCGTAAAGTGGAAAGGGAAATTATGATTTTCAAAGGTTTTTGCAACTGATAATCAGAAAAATACGGCGTGCTTTCACAGTTAGCCCTCTGTGCTCTGATATCCCCAAATTAAATCAAGTGCATCTGCTACTGAATATAAAAAAAAGATATAAAACAGTCCACCTGTGTGTAAGTTAATCTCAGTAGGAGTCAAGCGTTTCTGTGAAGGTTTTTGCCGTTTGATCTAGAATGTCAGTGAACAAAACAGCATCAGGGTTCTGTACATCAGTTTAGCCTGAATTCAGGACCAAACTGTGGTTCTGGTTGTGACGTTGTTCTTAAAGGGTTAAAATGAGAGGTTTGAATCTTTAAAGTTAAAGTGCTCAAAGAGAGAATCTATTGTCAACAGAATGTCCCCACAGGTATGTGGAAACGTAACACGAGTTTGTGTATCCTACTCTGTGCGGCGGGGGAATGAGATGACGCTGATGGGGGGCTCATGTCCTCCCCTGCTGACAGGCGGGCCTCTGGGAGGTAGTCCTCACCGCCCTGCACGGATGTAGTTATTGTAGCCTCCTGTGCCGATGTCTCTGCAATACCGTTGCATTGATCCTCGACAATCTAAGACCATACAACAGCAACAATAACAAAAAAGATCTCATTGATGCAGATGATGTTCTCGCTTTCCTTTCAGTGGGCCATGTGGGTGTTACCTCTCCATCGCAGACTCCACTGTTGTTCCTGGTGCTCTCCTTCGGTGCCTGGACACTTCTAGACTCAGGGTTTTCCTCACTGTGGTTTTCTGCTGGCATTTCTGCCTGGACAGACGTCGGCCCGCTGCTTTCTCAGGGGAAAAAGGAGCAGAATTGAGAAACATGCCCTCCTAACCGCCTGACAAGAGGGTTATCAGCTGCTCGGTTACCTGAAGCTTGAACCAGCTCAGGCTATACTGTTACTCAGAAGGCAAGTGCTTGATTAGTCTCGAGCGTTCATCCACTCCTTGCCTTACCTTTCTTCCTCCATCCCGGCTCGTGCGTTTCCCTCCCAGGTTGCCTGATGTGGCGTTTTCCTCCTAATCCCACTCTTCTTTGGCTTTTTCTTTGCCCAGTCTTGCTCTGTCTGCTAGCCCCTCTAGGCTCTCTGTCCTTCCTCTCTGTGTGTCTGAAACGGAAGCTGCAGGCTCTCAATATTTCATGTATCTGAATAGCTCACAAGCAGGTCTCTGTAAAGAGTAATCGGATGACGGTTCCGGTATCCGTGTGGTGAGGGCTGGCTTGGCATGAGCGAGACCTGCAGAGGCCACGGCACTTTCTCACTGATCTCACGAGGTGTGCAAGAACCTCAGGCGTTTTAATCTCACTTGTTGCAGATATTCTAATGTGCTTATCCTCTGCATGGGGTGGCAGTGGATGACTGAGCTTCTGCTTTATTACATTCTTTGTATGACTGGGTCAGTGATGAGAATTGTCTTTATTTGAGATTTAAATTGTAAAAGAAAAATAAGCAATAAATCAATCAATTTATACAAATAATGTGTATCAATGGGTTTATTTGGAAATAAGCAAATTGGGTCCTGTTAAGCTGTTGTCACAACTTTTGTGTCTCTTTTAAAGATTACGGATGTACAGTAAGTAATCACAAAAAACTATAGGTTTATAGAAATGTATGGACATTCTTGGGCTAAACATGTAGATCCCTGAAAAATGACTAAAAGGTTTAAGAAAATAATGTAAAGATTGGGGGACAAACTGTTGGAGGTCAAGTTAAAGATGTCTAAAAAGTCTTCAGCAAACGAAAACAAAAACTGGAAAAGGAGTGGCGCAGAACACAATCTATGTTGTTTGAAGTCTGGTGTAAAGTTCCCACGGTCAATGATGATTTGGGATGCCGTGTTATCCACTGATATTGGTCCACTGGGTTTTCTAAAGTCCACAGTCGACACATACATCAACCAGGGAATATTAGGGAACTTCATGAATTAGTTTTGTGGAGATGCTAATTTAAATTTCCAGCAGGACTCACATGGTTTCTAGGTGTGTTGTATTTTGACTATTCCCTAGTCATGTTTCCTTCATCGTGGTTTTTTGGCTTATCCCTTTATGTTTGTTGTTCTTGGGTGTTTGAGTTTTTAGATTTCTTGTTTAGGTATTTGAGTTGCTGCCATTTTAGCTGGCACTTTTTTAGCTGTCTTAATTCACCTGTACTGTAATTTGTACTTTTTGTGTTGTTCCTGTTAGATTTTTCCCTAAGTTTCTGAGAGTCACCATTTCATTCTGCCAGCTGTTTAACATCTCCTCTAATTGTGCTCCCTTCGCTTGGTCCCAGCTGTTGCTCATTTCTCCTGATTAGCTTCTCTGTTTGCCTGTCATTTCTCCACCCTGCCTCGATATTCTCCTGGTTCTCCATGCTCCCTGATACTGAATTTTGGGTTTTCATTATCTGTAAATTATAATCATCAAAATTACAAGAACTTAAAGCTTCAATTATTTAACATGTATTATGAATCTATATAATATATGAGCTTCACTTTCTGAAATGAGTGACAAAACATATTGAACTAGCTTACCATATTCTAAAATTAATTAGCTGTACCTGTATATACATATCAAACAAGCATGTTGTTGGTTTCTGTCCAACTATCGCAAAGGTAGATGTCCGGTCCTTTAAAACTCTACTGGGACCTTAAACTTTTTTTTTTTTGTCAACAAAAAAAGATTAAGGTCCATTTGTCCTCGGTAGTCAGGATTCACAACCTCCGGGTCAGAAAATGTAAATGGACCAGCCCCTAAAGTCGGTTTTAGTACTCGGAAAGTCGGTGCAACAGGATGGTCCCCGACTTCGGCATTCACGATGGCTGCTACTTGCAGCAATATTGAGTAAAACCTCATACTTTGACTGCAACAATTAGTCAGTCATACAGGTGATTATCAAGAGATTTTGCAAAGAAAATTGTAAAACATCTCTGTTTGCTACAACTTTGATTAAGGCAAGAATAAAGACTGTCCCAGTGGCAAAAGTTGGTTTTACATAGTATCAATCACAAAGGTTTAAAAAAAATGCCTCCACTTATTTTGTAAAAAAATAATTATTTAATGTTTTTTCCCTATAAAAAACGTTTTTTGTTTGAAATGTTCAAGTTTTTTCATATTAAGCCTTCTTACACCTTTTAACAAAGGTGCAAAACAAATTTGCCCTCGACTAGTAAGAGAAATTGCAGTTAGACCGTCTTTAAAAAAATACAAAAAGATGTTTGTATTGGAGTTTGACTGGTTCACAAAAACAGTTTAATCATGTAAAAAAGATTATAAAAAATATAATATTTATTAATTTGACTTAGCACAGACATTTGTTTTCAGAAAATCTTTATAATTCAGTATAATTTATCAAAAGTTTCAGAAGGTTTTATTGAATTCAAGATCATCTAAATACCTAAATTAAAAAAAACACTTCTATTGATCCATATATTCAGTAACTCATGTGCAAAGTTCTTTGTTCAGTTGTTTAATAGTGGCAACTCTTGACCACATTAGACACTAGTTTATCAAATTGTTGTTCGGGATGGATGCTACGTACTCCCAAACAGAGCAGGAGGGTTCTGAAACACTCACAGCACTCCTAATTGCTCAAATTTGAAGCTTTGCCCAACATCTGACAGCATCTATGCTCTTGATATTTTGTCTCAACAGCAGATGAATGTGTCAGACTTTCAATGTCAGAAAGTCTGCCAATCTGTTTTATCCCAAACATTTATCTTCCAGAGTCCACTGAACCAAAGAAAACTGCAACAGTTGCAAATAGTTTGATACAAGGAAGCAAAAATGTGACTGCAGTTTCAACATTTTGTTTCTCACTTTAAAAAAAAGTTGAATGATCTAGCCCCAGCTTATCTATGGGATCTCCTCAACCATCCACATACCTTTTAGAGCCCTCCGGTCAACCAGCCAGTTTCTCCTCATGGTTCAGGGATAAACGCAGAGATGATCGAGCGTTCGCTGTAACCGGCCCAAGAATGTGGAGTGCCCCTCCCTCAACATGTCTGCACCTTTCAGAGAATAGGATAATTTAAATCTCTTTTGAAAACTCCTCTCTTTTCCCTGGCCAATGACTCACTATGACATGCTGAAGAATAGCTCTAAGAAATCTTATAATAAGTCTTCTGTATGTTATTTATCCTTGCTAATGTTTTATTCTATAAGCTATTTTATGTTTGTCAGCGTAACTGTGAAGCATTCTGGTGAATTCTTGTTATTTTTAAGTGTGCTACATAAGTAAATTGGACATTGGTCACACAGATTGTGTTTTTGTGACCTCCATCCTCTAGATCCCGGTGAAAAGCTGCCCGAAAATAAAATGGAAAGAAAAGTGGAGGCATTTTGAAACTTTGTGCAGGGCTTAACTTATTAGATTCTCAGATAAATCGATAGACATCAATACCTTTTTCCAGTTTTTTTTTACAACTGCCATCTTGTTCATACCCCCTCTTCGACTGCAGAGACCCATCGCTCCAGCAGATGGGGAGAGAGTATTTTCTTGGTGATATTGAAAATGTAGTCGTGCAAACATGAACAAAAAACATGAATATCTCTCGGGTGTTTTGTTTTTTTTCTGTACTCTTTTTTTTTTTATGCTTTCTTGTTTCTTCATTTTTTTTTCTATTCTATCCATCCAAGCACACGATCCCTGACGTTATGCTCTGTTATTAACAGTATTGTCATGTGTTGATCTGAATTTCTGTCATGTTGTTCACACAACTTGCCTTAGTCGCTCTCTATGAAAAGGATTCCCATCATCATGCATGGTGTTTTGGTGCAAATTTCAGCCACCATCACCATTAGCCATCTGAGTTTGCATTATTGGGATCTTCTTAGGAGCCGTGCAAGCTGTTTCTGTTCAAATGTCTGTGCATCTGTACGTGTCTTCCTGTAAATGCGCAGCAGGTAATTTGAGCGTTTTTTTTCATGTGGTTGTGTGTGTGTGTGCGTGCGTGTGCGTGTGTGTGTGTTTTGGTGGGAGGAGGGAGACGAGGAACATAAGTGGAGATGACTCACCGGTCTTTTGTGACAGTGGTGCAGAGAGAGTGTTTTTCACCCATTTCTTTCTCCCTTGGGGTTTGCATATAAAACAAGAAATGGAGAAAGGATGGAAGGAAAGGAGGATGAAACTGGATGTTAGGTAGCATCGGGGATAGGTGAGGAAGGGTAGAGGGAGCGTGGATAATTGTGGGCAAAAAGATGGTGTAGATTGGGATAAGAAAGGCAAGGAAAAGATGAAAGAGGTGAGCAGGAAGATAAGAGGTGCACAGATCATAAACAAGGAGAGTGTTGCAGTGGGAGCGATCCTGGCAGTTCTGCCTCTAGAGTCCTAATGGCTCCTGAAAGCATGTTTGATGGAGTGTGTTCTGTTCAACAAAGTTGATATAAGGGGAAAACACTGAAAGTAATGAGGTGAGATTCATGTTTAATTTAAAGGGCGCTTTCGGGTTAGGACTTGCAGACAACTTTGTTTGCTGAAAATGCATCTAAAACTAAACACAAATGTAAAAATCATTTTTTGCATCACCGCAGTTCTTACTCCACAAAAACGACACGCTGACATCTTCCGAGCAGGAGGAAAGGCTTTCAGGGGTCATTTTACGTACTGTAAGTGAAAAAGTGCAGTGCCTTGTAAAAGACACCGATCAACCTTTCCCAACATTTTGTCAGGTTATCTTCGAAGTAGCTAATTCAAAGGATTTATTTATTTATTTTACAAATTAAACAAACAGAAAAGTGTGGAATGCATTCAACTACCTTTGACCAGATACACATAAAAAAGGTTAACCAGTTACCTTTAAGTGTCACCTAATTAGTTATCTGTGTGTGTTCAATCTCAGTATAAACGCAGCCTTTATGTGAGAGCTTTAGAGGTTTGTTTGAGAACATTAAAGAACAAGCAACACCAAAGACCAAGGAACACAGCAGACAGGTCAGGGATAAAGTTGTGGAGAAGTATATAAAGCAGGGTGGGGTTATAAAACAATATTTCCATCATGGAAACACTGTTCAATCCCTCATTGTTTGGCACAACTGTCCACCTGTGCAGCTATGGCCGTCCACCGATTCTTACAGTGAAAGTATTAATCAGAGCAGATCTCAGGAAGGCCAGGGTTACTTTAGAGGAGCTGCAGAGAGCCGCTGTTCAGGTGGGAGAATCTGTTGGTGGGACGACTATTAGTCATACGCTTCACAAATACGGTCTTTATGGAAAAGAAGTTTGAAGACAATCTGGGATTTTAGAAAAGCTGTTATAAGCCCTGCCTACCATGAGTCATGCAGGGCGGACAAAAAAACAAGGCAAGGAAGGTGTCAGATGAGACCAACGCGAAACTTTCTCTGTCTACATGCCGTGTGTGTGTGTGTGTGTGTGTGTGTGTGTGTGTGTGTGTGTGTGTGTGTGTGTGTGTGTGTGTGTGTGTGTGTGTGTATGTGTGTGTGTGTATGGAGAGTCCGAGGGGCAAATAACACCGACAATCCTCATGAACACACCACAGACTTTTCTTCAGCATAGACAGGGAGGTTGGTCTGAGTTAATGGTAAGATGGAGACGATGCTGAACCTGCTATGGATTTGTTTAGATCAAAGCATTATCATGTGTTAAAATGGTTACATGTGTTACTTTTCTGCTGGTCTATTGCAGAAGAATGTCATTACAACTCACTGGAGTTTGTGGCTCTAATGGGACAAAATGTTTGTGTGTGTGTGTGTGTGTGTGTGTGTGTGTGTGTGTGTGTGTGTGTGTGTGTGTGTGTGTGTGTGTGTGTGTGCGTGGTGGTGGTGGGGGGGGATCAATGAATGCTTGTAAGACTTTTATAATTTCAATACAGCACTTACAAAATAGGATCTAACAATTCACATCAGCAGTTTTTCTTTGTGTATGCGAATATCACACCTGGATTTATTTAACACCGAAAATAAAGACGTCCCTGTTTTTGAGACCGAATCAAAAAAACATTCCCATTAAACCGAATTGTAGTTTAGCAGAAATTTTGTAGGAATTGTTCCATTGACGTTTGGATGTTTGGTTGAAAAAAAAGTCTAATTTCAGTATATTTTTTTTACTTTGCACTTAAA
The DNA here is from genome assembly GCF_011125445.2 of Fundulus heteroclitus. Classification (NCBI taxonomy): domain Eukaryota; kingdom Metazoa; phylum Chordata; class Actinopteri; order Cyprinodontiformes; family Fundulidae; genus Fundulus; species Fundulus heteroclitus. Next base: position 21,240,287 of record NC_046371.1, read on the forward strand.
TCAAAATTATCAGATTTTATCAACATTTTCTATGCAGGTATTATTTAACACCAGTAAAAAATGTGATTTCATAGCGATCCAAAACTGCAGCTGGTGTTTCCTTACTAAGGTAATCCAACACTGTTGATTTGTTATCAAAACTGTTAAAATGAAGAAGAAGTTGTGGACTTGTTTCAGTAATTATGTGACTTTTAAAAGCAATCGGTTCCACCAGAGCTGTTCAGGGTCTTCATAGCATAGGGGGTGGATACATATGCACATATTGCCATGACCCAGAAGAATAGAAGTCCAGTTGTTTTGTTTTTTAACCTTTTTTGGATTGATCATGACCTGGATACCTGAGAATTTGCACAGGCATACACACATGCCAACATTCTGTTCATTTTCTGTATTTATTCATATATTTCTTCTGATTTCACCTCACCAACATAGACTATTTTACAGGTTGGAATGTAACAAAATAGGTGGAGGGGTAGAAAGGCACTGTAGGTAGTGACATGAAAAAGGATTTGATTAGTTGTTCAGCAAGAAGAAAATGTAAAACGAATTTGAAGAGACGCTCTATACTCTCAGAGCCTAAAGGCAGGCAAAGTGTGCTGGAGTGAGAAGACAGTCACAACTGGTTGTTAAAACAGCTATGCATCATCGACGGTCACAGTTCTGTCTGAAAGAAGTCTTTCTGAGGGTTGAAATGCCCTGAATTGTTAGTCTTTCAACAGCAAGCGGAGAAGATGCGTCACTAGATGCTGCTTTTTTCTTCAAACGTCCACATCTCCAAAAGGCAGCTGTGTTGCATTCATTGTTGAAAATTGATCAAGCGATGCAAATGCTGCTCAACTGTGGCGCAAGATCCACAGAAAACGTGGCAAAAGCATGACTAAGAATTACAATTTCTGAGACTTGCGTTCTTATTTTTTATTTTTTTCAATCTGACTCTGAGAATGGCATTTATGATAATTTGGTGTTGTGTAAACAGGCTCCCTTATTGAAGTTTAAAGCTTTCACCTATCTTTTTTTATTTACTCTATTATTGTTTTTGTCCAAGAGAAGAATACATCTCCAGTTGTGGTCATATTGAGCTCTAACTTCACCTGAGGAACATTTACAGGATTAAAGGACTAATGACTCAGAAGGATCTGGAAAAACTAATCCATGCGTTTATATTTAGTAGAATTGATTACTGCAACAGTGTTTTCACAGGTCTTCCTAAAAAGTGGATCAGATAGCTGCAGCTGATCCAGAACGCTGCTGCCCGCGTCCTCACTAAGACTAAGAAAGTAGAGCACATCACCCCAGTTCTAAAGTCCTTACACTGGCTCCCTATATCTCAGAGAATAGACTTTAAAATACTTCTCTTAGTCTATAAATCCCTAAATGGCTTAGCACCTAAATACATTACAGACTTGTTATCAGGGCATCAACCCTCCAGACCATTAAGGTCTTCTGGCTCCAGCCTTAGACTTAGACTTAGACTTAGACTTTCTTTATTGTCATTTTGTATACACAGAGTGCATACAGAACGAAATTTCGTTTTCACACAGCTCAGAAATATTGCAGTAACTCTACAGGATACCTTGCAGTGAATTACAGTACAGGATAAAGTGCCTTCTCTGCATACCTAGAACCAGAACTAAACAAGGAGAAGCAGCATTCAGTTCCTATGCTCCACTTATCTGGAACAAACTTCCAGAAAACTGTAAAAACAGTTTTTGCTACTCTGATTTCTTTTTCGTTTTTTTCCCTCTCATTAAAATCACCGTCCTATATTTCTGCCTAACCCCGTTTGTGCTTGGGTTCTTTAACTCCACAATATCTGGCAAGTGTACATCTTTTGTTAACTAGCTACAGTGTTATTTAGTGATGGAAAGATCAGCACGTACTTTAATTTGCTATGTTGAAAAAGTGCATCGCTCAGTTCAAAGTTGAAATCTGAATGACTGACAAGGCCAAAATCGCCCTGCGCTCAATTTGCTCCATATCACACAGGCTTGTTTTGTGTAAAGTAACGAGAAGAAAATGTGTAACCAAGCATCAAGGGTGAAAGGGTCACTCACAAAATGACCCTTTTTTACTGAACTGCTACCATATTCATCTAAAAATCTAACCTATTCAAAGAAGGTGTTGGTTAAAAGAATATTGTATAATAATTGTACTAAAAAAGGCAACCGCATCAGTGTGCACAGAAAGAGTAGCAAAATGGAGAAAGCAGAGCATCAAAGTGTATAAAAATACACCATTTGCTGGGCAAAAAATAACACAAACAGGATACCGTTAGTTGCCATGCAACCTAATAGGATGCATTTCTGTAGTAGTAATTTGGTCTTTTTACTGCTGCAGTATGGTGATATCATTTAGTGTGCAAACATGTCCTGCATTACTAAAATCATGGGTCTTATACTTTACACTCCCATCGCACCCAGTAATTGATACCATGTTAAAATAAAATATCAACATGAAATAGTAGTGCGGTTAAAAAAAACAACATGATTATAATTTGATTTTGATTCGAAGGCTATTCAATATTCCTGTAGCTAATGGCTGATATTTTGCATTTCATTTCTCTTTCTGTAAATGCATGAACTTCTTTGGGCAATTGCCGATAAATGATTGTGATTTCAGACTCATCCGAGCCGCGAGTTGGATTTAAACAGCTTTTGTGCTGGTGAGAGTAGGAGCCTTTTCAAATATTCAAATTGCATTTTAATCATAGCATACCCACCGGGAGAAACATGGATGATTAGTATCAGGATGTGACATGATCTAACACAGGATAAAGATTAATCTATCTGTGGATGCAAAATGTTCATGTTAATTGTGTATTATGCAGAGTGACATGATCGTGGGGAATAGGATGTTATGATGTGCCCTTTTGAACAGGTCTAGAACAGGACCATCTTCCCGCATGGACCAGATGTTTCAAAGAGACAGCTTACCCAAAACCATCATTCATCAGTTGTCAGTCTGTGTACTCAGAGACATTCAAAATAAATCCAAATTGTTGAGATAAACATTTTAAGACACTTTAGAGGATTTGTTCGTCAGGGTAGAGCAAACTAATGTCTGATATGGAGAAAACTAAAGTTCAAAGTTCTAATGCCAGTTTTTAAATACGTTTTGACTGCTTTCTTTGTCAAAATGTCTTAAATAAAATTAAAATCAACAATTCTACAAATTAACCCTAATTAATTAATAGTAATAATGAGATTATATAAAATATTTTCAAATGCCATGGCACATAAAGGTCAATCAATCAACTGTATAATAATTGTACTAAAAAACTGAATTTTCAATTGTAATGCAAATTGCAGTTGACTAATAAAATTGATTGATAAAGGTAACAAGTGCATAAATGATAAACCCAATAAACACCAATAGGTCTGAGTGATAAAGGAGATCATCAGCTATTAAACAAATTCTCCACAAAATGCAAACCACTATAGGTCAATTCAATTAATTTCAAATCAGTTCAGTTCGGTTTATTTAAATGTAACGGACTCACAACAAATGTCATCAAAGAGCACTTTACAAGACAAAAAAGGTCCAAGTCATATTTATGTAAGCAGATATTTATATTGAAATCAATAAAAATCATACCAGTACAATCCAGACATACATAGAGAAAATCATATTAATTTACATACAGTCAAATTCAACCAGAATCATAATAATGCATATTTCAAAGACTGCTGGGGCAACCAGCAGCTGGACTCAACTAATCATGACACTAATCCCACACAATTAAACAATTACTTCCTGTATATAACTAATTTTAAACGGTTACATAAACGCATATGCGTATACTTTACACACTGATGGTACTTCAATTAAGTGTGCAGGTTTTTTATGTGAACTGTTTATTCATTTATCTAATTGTTTTGTCTTCAGGTTAATTCTCCGCCCTCCTCAATTTGTTTCTTCAGTTCAAACCTACAAGTTGTTGTTTTATCCTTTTCCTGCCTGTCATTTTATACCTACGAACTGCAAATGTATTTTGTATGTTTTGACAAATTATAGGGATAAATGTTTATAAAAATTGTGAAATGTCATGTGTAACATAAATATATATTTTTTCTGAAGACTTTGTAATGCATTTCCATTTAGTTTCATTCTGATTTGATTAGGAATCCAGATAAAACCAAATTAATCCTATAGTAACATTACAAGCCCCAAAGTATTCACAGGTCTGTCACACACATGAACAAGTGTGCAATGCCATTCTTAAGCAATGGGGTTTTATATAATGTTATAACAGCTTCAGCTCTCCTGGGAAGGCTTTCCAAACCATTTAGGAGTGCATTTAGGTGATTTCTTTAACCATTCTTCCAGAAGCTTCTGTGAGGTCAAACACTAATGTTGGTCCCAAAGGTGTTCTATCCCGTCGAGGTCAGGGTTCCTTTCTGAAACAACAGGCTTGCTGATCTACATTTTCATGGACCTTGCTTTGTGCACTTGCGTGCTGTCGTGGAACAGAAAGATGTCACCCCCAAACTGTTTCCACAAAGTTTGGAGCATGGAATCGTCTACACATCCCATGAAGCTCCCTGTGCACAACACTTTGGCTACTCTTAATGCCACATGAAGTTTGCAGATCTGTTGTTATTTAACGCTGCAGAACGTTGTTATACACTGACAACATGCACTTTGACTCAACTTGGCCGACCACATGGTCGGTGAGCTGCTGTGATTCCTGATCACAATTTGTTTTTACACCCCTAACCATTGACTGGGTAGTATTTGGTTGCATGGGAATTTAATGACTGGGCCTATGGTACAGGTGGCATCCTATCATGGCACCACACTGAACTTCACTGAGTCGTTGAGAAAGGGGCAGTCTTTCACAAATGTGTGTGGAAGCAGCCTGATTGCCATGGTGCTGGATTTTACACACTGGAAATAAATGGAACCCCTGAATTGAATCGGTGGGATGGGTGAGCGAGTACTCTCTGTATTAGAGCGTATAATATTTTGGGAGGTACAGAACCACATTTCTTTTTCTAGAGAATGCTGGGTAGATCGTTAAATACTACTTTATATCATCACTTTTTAAAGTGGGTGCTAAACGCGCCAGGGGTGTGATTCAAACACGATCTAGTACAAAGGAACCAAAACTGCAAAGAGGCAAAATGACCAGCAACCTTTGATGTTTTTAATAAATCTGTTTATGGGCTCTCTTTAAGCCACCTGCTGGTGTGGTAGCCCCAAGCAAGTTGCTAAGTCCGGCTACACACGAATACACATACGCAGCAAATTTTTTTCAGCTTGGGTCTCGCTATTAGCAAGAATATCATCAAAGCCGAGTATTTGTCTTTGTTGCAATAAGAGCAGAAAATGAAAATGCAACAGTGGGACAATAAAAGCATACAGAGTTTGTCAAATCTGTCACAAGATTAGTAATTTTGTATTGAAAAAAAAAACAAAATCGCTTTATGTAATGAGAACCGGTAACAAGTTTGAACAGCTGGTGGAAAGACATAAAGCTAGCAAGTGAAATCAGAGCATTCAATCCAATGAAAATATATGAAGAATAGCTTTCTTTCCACTGCTGCGAACAGATGTTGGCCATGTATTAACAAGCAGCTGTTTTCTTGCTGAGAGCAGAAGGAAATAGATTGCTGCTCAACTCTTCGTCTTCTTTTGTGTTCTTGCACTGCAGCAGTGATTTTGTCAAAGTGCAGTTCTGTGTTTAGTTTTACTGAGTTGTGACTGCCACCACAGACCTACGGCCTCTTTCTCTCTCTTTCTCTCTGTCAGACGAAGGGGGGAAATGAGGTTGATTAAGTGCACTTTAACTATTACAATTTTTAATGAATGTCTACAACTGATTGAGAAAAAAACACAGAGCTTCCAACTCCATTTGCCCTTCAGTTGTTGCGGTATCATTTATAATACGCAAACCTTCAGCATGACTAAAGGCCAGTGACTGGCAAGGCATGTGGTGTATATATATTTATATACATATATATATACATACACCATATATATATATATATATATATATATATATATATATATATATATATATATATATATATATATATATATATATATATATATGGTCGGATAGTTCAAGGGTTGCATCATTCACTTACTTTTTTGTTTACATGTAAAAGCGCAGTTCAAATTTCCTATCAGCTGCTTCCTAAGAAGCAGGACAATCACTCCAACTGGGTTTAATTAACAAATGATGACCATGTGGTCATCTTTTGCTATGGGGGGGTCGTTGCCGAGGATGCAGGTACCCGGTTCCATCCCCAGTACTGGCACTCGGGTTCCCTGAGGAAGACTCTTAACCCCAGAACGCTCCCCGGGCGCCTAACATGGCAGCCCACTGCTCCCCAAGGGTGATGGGTTAAAAGCAGAGAACAAATTTCATTGTAATGTATGTTTCAATGACAATAAAGACGATATTACTACTATTACTATGTGAAAATCCACCTTATCCCCATTGTCGTGTACGGTTAAAGATTTCTGGTGCTGTGGGCTTGTTTCTCTGGCAAAAGTCCCTTGGAAATATTTTCAAGGTGCATGATACCCTGGTCTCCTTGACATAAAAAATTGTAAACAAACATCTGATGGCCTCTGCCAAAGAGTCATCATAGGGTCGTTCAGCAGGACAAGAATCCTAAAATCCTGTTTTCCCAATAACTATAGAACTGGTTCTCCAGACAAAAAAGTCAACCTCCTTTCATTGGCCACCTCAGTCCCCAAACATGAATCCTGAAGAAAACCTGAGATGAGCCGAAGATGAGACAGTATAAGAGAGGCCTCTGGAATCTTGAAACATCTGGAGAGGTCAAAGATCCATCTTGTTTATGAAATGTAGCAGAAGAAGAGAAATTACTGTATCTGTTGGTCAAGGGAGGTTGAACAGCAGGGTCAATGTGTGCAGCACCAGTGAACTTATTATTTATGTGTGTAACCAGAGCTGGCCCAAGGCACAAGTGAACTAAGCTGCCACACTGGGGGACAGTCGGGCCCTCCTATAAAGGCATAAAACTTTAACACAGATCTAAAATTTTGGTTTAACCGTGATAGCATAGACAAATGAAAATATTGTCAATCATTTTAAAAAATTCTGATCTATGAGAACTGGCACGTTTACTTTACAAAGTGCAAAGAATAATCTTCATTGTTTGATTTTTGCGTTAGTCTGATGCCACAAGCTTAATCATTTCTTTGTGTTTTAGCTTGGTTTGTTCACAAATAAATGTTAGCAAATAATAACGAAATTATCAATGATTGCTTTTAGAATCAGCAAATTAAACTTTGCACACCCTCCTGGAGTCTTCCAAATCTCGCTGGAATGCTGTCCGTGGTTTTGATGTTCTTAAAGGGATCCATGATTAGTTGTAACAGTGGATTTTATTTAAGAAACATCTATTTTAGATGTAAAAATGATACAGTAAATAGACTGTAAGCTGTTTTAGTTTTTATAAATCTAAATAAAATATTGATATACGGATGTCGCCATGTTGTTTACGCTGCCGTGCATTCTGGGTAAATGACGTATACTAGGTCCTAGCATTAGCTCCGTCCAGCCAAAACAGCAATGACTAACGTTAAACCTTTTCAGTTTGAACTGCAGCGCGTTGAAATTGGTGACAATGTAGTAGTAATAATAATAATAATAACAATAACAATAACAAAAGAATGAATGACACATACCGCTCACAGAACTGTGTGATCCAGCAAGTAGTGCTCTGTGTCCGGTGTCAGGTCAAATAACTCTAAAGGCCCATTCATACCTCACGTAAAAGACCGATACGGAGTGTGGAGTGTTTCATACGGTCTTACCGTCGATTTTCATCTGTATTTTGAAAATTGGGATTACGGAAGAAACAGATCAATACGGAGCAATACTACCGGAAAAGGTGGGGGCGCTATTGAGTTTGTAGTACAAAATGTCAACAAAATCACAAAGAAGATTATAATTCTGGGCTTTAAACAATGGCGGGATTCGAGGAACGACTTGCGGAGCTTGTCCGCAACTACCCACACATATATGATGTGTCGTGTCTGGGGCACAGGGACAAACAAAAAGTTCTAAATAGTTTTCAAGAAATCGGGGAGGCTCTGGGCATGACAGGGGATGTCATAAAATCCAAGTGGACCGCAATTAGGGAGCGCTATGTGCGCGCTCATAGCAAAATAAATAATAAAAAAGCGGCGATGGAGCAAACGGGATGTCTGCAGCAGGCCCTCCAATTTTAGCACTGCCACCTAGAGGAAATATTGGTTATTGCACACCTCAACATAAAAGACGGACGGAGGTATGAAGGAGTCAACGGATAGAACGTACGGACAGAAATATGGATGTGTAGGCCACACGTAGGGTATGAATGGACCTTTAGGATCTGATTGGTCTTGTCTTCGGTCCATTGACACCTGTTTAGGATCTGCTCTTCGGTCCGGTGTCAGGTCTGTGATTTCACATTGGGTACCGACGGAAGTGGTGGTAGCATCGTTATTTCCAAGACCTTTCAGTGTTTCCTGTCTGATGTTTCTCCCAGCGGGTTTAGACGCTTTATGGATAAAAAATAGTCGGCACGGCAGCTGGTTTCGGATTGCGAGGGTAACGGCCACCTGTTGTCATCAATTTTGTTGGAAAATATTACTCAGTGTTCAGGAGCGAAGTGTTGTACGCACAAATGTGGGTCTTTCGGAAGTTGTGTTCATGGCACACTTCTTTTTTTTTTCATGTGGGAAGCCACGAAGACTCACCTCAATTTTTCTGCTGTTTTTTTGTTTCGAAATTATAGCCAACAACGACACCGTGTGGCTTTGTTTAAATTTACACCAGTCAAACGCAATATGTTAAAAAACAACTTGGGTAATGTTAACCTTCCTGTTTTAACTCTGTAGGTTCCAGTCCAGTTGGACCTCACCGCGTCATCAACCCAGCATGCATTGCGTAGGTGAAAAACTGCCGACCTCCATGGGTTAAAAAAAAATATAACAAAGAATATACAATTTTTTAATATATATATGAGTTTTTATGTATCACAAAAAGGCTATTTTTAAGTTAATAGGAAAAATACAACATATTTAGGCCAACATGTTCAACTAATCATGGATCACTTCAACAGGAACTAACGCCCAAAATCAAATTCTGCTTAAGGCCTCATAAAACCTTGGGCCAGCCCTGTGCATAAACATCTAAAATATACGTTTAATCTTCCAGTTAGTCACTGAAATGAAAGAGAAGACGTTCAGCAAAACCGAGAATCTGAGTTGTAACGGCAATGTGGAATAACACGACCAAAGCGAAGATGAAGCCAGGGAAAGACGATCTTTGAACCAAACGAAGAGCTATTAGGATTAACATCTAATGTGCGCCCCATTGACAGGCTGCTAATCACAATTAGTGTTTGGGTCCGCCAACAGCATCCATAAAGTTTGCTTTGATGCCAGACAGGCGGCAAACCTGGAGCCCTTCAAGGAAATTACAGCAGGAGGGCATATTGTGTGCGTGATGTGAGCGAGGGGGAGGTGTGAAAACAAGATACAGCAAAACCCATCTGCCAAACACCTATTTCTAACGGCCGACTGGCAGGCTTTAAGCTGAGGGTAACATGACTCAATCTTTATCTTGAATGCCAGCAGCTAAATTACTATACATCTCAAAGAGTGTGCGAGGTTGTGTTTGTCTTTTTGTGTGTGTGTGTGGGGGGGGGGGGGGGGGGGGGCCCTGTGCAGTAACGTGTACAGATGGATGACTCATCCACCAATCATGTGACTCATCAATCACTGCAGTTACCATTTCCCCCCTTCGTCCGCCCGCCCCTCCTCCTGCTAAATTTTTCTATACTTTATTTTTTCTCCTCTTTTCAAGCCCATTCATACTGTTTTCTTGGTTTTGGTGTTGATTATTTGTGAATATATCAACCCCCCCCCCCCCCCTCCCGCCCCACTCTAAAAGATTCTGCTTTGTCTCCCTCTTGATGCGGCTGTGACATATGAGTCGTGCTGTCGCCAGGCTTTGGCTGATTGTAATCGCCTTTTTGTCCCGTTTGGGTTTTTGTTTTACTTTTTGCAGCTGGATGCATGCAACACAGCACTCTCCAAAAAGCCATTAAAAAAACTGAACTTTAATAAAATAATTGCTTTTATTTTTTTTTTATCATATAGCAAAACTAGTAATCATCATGCTGTTATTTACACATTGCACGGGCAAATTTATTTCACACTGTACATCTTACAATGCTAAAGGTGACATCAACAACAACACTCTCCTTTTACAAGACAGATGGCTTCACTGTGCATACAGCGGCCCTCTTTCCTTTGATTTTTCTTCATTTTTTTTTTTTAGGTTCACAGTTTATTCAGAGAAAACAACCACTTTTGCGTTCTCCATACTGTTTTATTTTTTTCCTCTTTTTTTGTTCCTTTTTTTTTGTTCATTTTTTAAGATGCAAGTAGAAAGACGTGCATTTAACGGCTTACGCACAATCCCTGACTCCCTGGACTGAAGCTTTTCAATGAATATCTCCTGAAAAAAATCAACAAAATGCTTGTAGCCTCTTGGTGGAAACATCTGTAATAAAAGGCTGCAAAACACAGAGTGTGATTTCAAGTATTTTTTTTTTTAAGAAAAAGAAAAAAAGGAAATCCAGGGATGTTGAAGAAACAAAAACTGAAAAGGGCGTCGGATGATGAACAACAACAACAACATAAAATTTAAGGCATACGTAAAACTACCACGTGTGTTGACACACACTAAAAAAAAAGAAAAAACTGGATCCCAGAATAGTTAAACACCCCTGGTCCACCATGTTGGAAGTTTTTACCGTTTAAGTTTGTGCTTTTGGAGTCCACAGGGTATCTACAACGGGATCACTTGTGATGAAAGTCATATACAAAGTGAAATTTCCCTTATAGAACCATGATACTGGTAAGGCAAATAATCTAAATCTTGAATTTGAACTGAAACGTGTGTTTAAAATGAATCCAATCTGGCACAAGAAAGGCATCTTAACACATCAAATACAACAAAAATATACTTTCAATTTCATTTTTTTTATATATAGCCAAGAAGTTGTTGATCTGCTTTTCCTTTGTAATGTGACAAAAATATACAACAAAGGATACAAAGTGATGTTGTAAACATATTTTTTAAGGTGTGCATGAGCATCAGAGATTGACCTGAATGGAGGCAGACATACACTGCAGTATGTTCTGGTTTAAAATGTAAACCCATCAAGAGGCTGAACATGGTTACAGGGAGTTTAAAGAGGGACTTTTTCATCCTCTCCCTGACTTAAAAAATAGGAAAATTACAGTGAAGAACAACAGAAAGCTAACTTTTTTTCCCCCCTTACTTCCCTGCTCTTTAAAATGACCACAGGCTCAAAACAAATCTTCTCTCAGTCCCTCGTTCCACCTCTGTTTTAACTTTTCTTTCGGCTTAGTTTTCTGCAAACCCAGCCCTCCTTCAGTCTCTCTGATCTGACAAGTGTCCGAAAGAGTCCCTCAGTACATTCTGCGCTTCATGTAGATCCTCTCGATAAAGTTCTCCAGCTCCTCCTCACTGTCCAGCTGAGGCACCAGCCCATCTTCCTCATAGTCATCTCCCGGGGTGACCTGTGGGTAGTAGTACGGTGGTCGTCTGCCCCTCCTGGGGGCGATCACCGGTTTGGGAGGGGGCAGAGGCTGGTAGGTCCGTGGGTGAGGAAGGATATAGTTAGAGATATAAGGTGTGAGAGGCAGGCGTGGTGGCGGCTGCTGCCTCCAGCCCTGTCCGGCCCGGTTCTTACCCCCACCCCTGTGCCTGCGCCTCGGGGGCTGGAGATCAAGTTCCTGCGGGCCGAAAGGCTGGTCTCGGGAGGGGGAGGACTTGCCGTAGTACTGGGCTTTAGGGTATGGGAAATAAACTGGATAGTAGGCTCGATATGGCTTTTGGTAGTAGGGATAGGAGGGGAAGGCTAAAAACTGTTTCTGAGGTTTATACCAGTAGTCAAGCTGCTTCTGCGGCTTATACCAATAGTCCTGCTTGTATGATTTGACTTTGTCCTTGTGCCATTTCTTGTTGGATTTATTGTGCTTGTAAGGAGCTTTCTTGGGATTTTTTGAGGCTGTGTAGTGGTAAATGGGCGGGGTGGCAAGAGGTGGAGGCACCAGAGGCCGGAAGCGAGGAATGACTGGGCTGCTGTTGATCGGCTGCTGCTGCAGCTCTTTCCTCTTCTTCTTCTTCTCCTCCACATCGCTTATGATCTCGATGACGTCGTCGGCGGGCAGGTGAAGCTTGCTGCTGATCTCGATCAGCCTGTCAATCATCTGCTGGTCCAGGTCGTCTTCATCGGGGAGGACCTCCTCGGACCTCTTGTCCTCGGCGGTGTTGCTGCTCTTCTGCCGCGGCTTCATGAAGGATTGCTGCTTCCTGCCCATGTACTGCAGCAGCATGTCGGAGGCGATGTCCGCCAGCCTCTGCTCTTCCTCCCTGGCTCTCTCCGCCTCCTCCTGCTGCCGGAGAATCTCCTGCTTCTCCGCGCGGGCCCTCGCCTCTTCTTCCATGTGGGTGAGGCTCTCCTCCTCCTCGACCTCCTCCTCGAGCTCCTCGCCTCCCTCGTCGAAGTCATCCATGAAGTTGCCCCCCTTGACGGCTCTGTTGCTGGACGCGTTGTCCTGCCAGTGCTGCTTCTTGCCAGCTCGCGCGAGCTGAGTGTTGTACGCCTTGTAGCCCTTCAAAGGAGGCAGGATCTCATTGTCTTGCAGACCCAAGTCTATATTTTGGAAGTAGCCTCGGATTTTGCGCTCCAACGAGGGCTCATCCCCCTCTGAGGTGGATGCAGTTTTGGCTTTGTCTATGAGCTTTTCTAAAGTATTTTTCTCCTCTTGCTCCTCTTCATTGTTCCTTTCTTCCTCGGTTGCACTTTGATCCTCCCTTGATGTTGTGCTTTTAGCCTCCTCTTCCTCCTTTTGCTTCATTTCATCCCCCTGAACAACTGCCAAATGGCCTAAAATCACCTCTTCAATTGCCTTATCAGCCGCTTGTTTCTCATTGTCCTCCGCCCTCCCCCTCTCCCCCTCTGTCTGCTCTGCTTCTCTTATCTCACCACCCTGCACGCCTTCAGCGGAGGGCAGCTTCCGACTCTGATCCTCCTCCTCCCACTCTCTGGTTCTGCTGGTGAGGGTTTCGCCATCCCCTGGGTGGTCCAGGGATTCCAAAAGAACAGCAAGCACCTGCTCAGGGTCACTCACTTTATCTAATTGGTTATCTTGACCCGGACCGTGACCCTGGTCTCGCGATGCATCGTCTGTGCCAGGGAAAATCTGGGGCTGGGGGGGCGAGAGGAAGGGGGCCAGACTGTCCTCTTTGTGGTCTGTCCGTGTGCGCCCCTGCAGCCCTCCCTCCCCTTGCTCGCCCCACGCCGGGGCGGAGCCAGCCAGCTGTGGAGTGACAATGAGCAGGACCAATAGGATAAGGCGAGCTGTGGAAGGGGCGCTATGACAGGTCATGACCATGCAGGACTGGCAGGAGGGAGGTGAAGCACCTGAAGAAGAGGGAGGATGAGGCAGGGGGAGAAGAAGAGAAAATTATGAGAACGTCTTAACACGGAGTCAGATGCAGGGATTTCAGTGGATGAGGATTATCTGAACAATAGCGTTCTCTCCTTTACATTAAAATGTATTGATATTAATTAGCATTTCATCGATTTGGAGACTAACTTTGTTGCCTGGTATTTAACATTTAAACTAAAAGCTGTTTTTTTTACACATTTATATAGACTTTTGAGAATAAAGCAGTTTGATCACCCATGAAAACATTTTTTTTTTTTTTTTTTTTACAGAAAATCGTTTCTAGTTTCAATTATTTTTCGCAGCTGCATTTTTCAGCATTGCAGTTAAAAGGAGCCTCCGAAGAAGACACGGAGGTGAAGTCCTTCATTTGTTCGAATCACTGCGCATTTTATACGGAAAGCAATCATTCACATCAGGAGTTTGGCCTTTTTCCCCTTTATCTCCTGCCGAATCGTCGCCTGAACCAGATTAATATCTTCACACGGTGCAGATTAAGAGATATGGAACGAATCTTGGTCGGTCGTATTATGCAGGACGAGATTTAACAGATAATATTCGTACTGCGGTAATCATATGCACGTGAATCAACGGGATACATTTTTTTGTTTTTATTGAAAGGAAATTAAACAATGCCTCACCTTTTTCTACAAACGAATGCAACAAAGATCCGGACACCTCCCATCCCTTTCTTTAAAATAAAGCGCAAAAGAGGGGAAAAAACGACAACAACTCTGTTTTAGCCGTAATTTTTGCTTTTTTTCCCCCGTGCGTCAGAGCAATTTGGCACGACGCTGACTTGAAAGATGGCACGCACTGGCAAGTCGTGCGTAAAAGCTTGGGGCAGGCAGCGGTTGGCGGTGTTTAACCCTCGGGTTTCTGTCGGCACAAATTGTAAACAAACAAAAAAAAAAAGAAGAAAAAAACGATTTTTTTTATTCCCACGATTGACGGAAACAAGGGCGGCCAGTAAGGATACGTGGCTTTTGTCCCTTGTGTGATGTTTCTCCAGGGGCGGCAGCGGCGGCAGCGGAATGCAGACGAGCGCAAAAATGTGGGGGCAACGCTGCCCGCATTTAAATTTGTTTCCGTTTTTATTTAATGAAACGAGGAGCAAACGAAGCAATCCAAGCTGACTACAGCGACTGGCCCTGCATATTAGGTTAAAATTAATTAATTTAGAGATTAATAGCTCTTTAAAGTGTGATTTTTAAAGTGCTTCTTTATTATTAAAAAAATGCAAGCAATTGTTTTGGTCATGTGTAATATTCACGAAATTTCCGTGCACGAAAGATCTCCTGACGATAAATATTTACTCAACACAATTACATACAGAGGATTAAATCTGCAATTGTCACCTAGAACACACAAAAAAAAACACAAATACATTTTTGTTATTTTGTATAACTTTTAAAGCCCAAATATTAAGTCATCACAGATAACCTCGTTTTTCTCAAAACGTACTATTCTTTCAAAAATGTAAAGCTACTTTTTTAGATGAATTGGAAAAAAAGACATGCAGCTAATAGGTTAATTTTTAAGATTATAATAGCCTTAAAAGATTTCAAGCTTTTATTAGGTTTCCAGTTAAACAATGGCCATTCTCTGTGTTGCAGAAAATTCTGAATTCTACCAACAAATCAGTGATTTGGGGCGGAAATTCTGAATAAATTCACATACATAAAATGTACCTACATCCTAATTTGTACTGAAATAAAAAACATTAAGTTATTTTTATTTATTTTTTGAAGAAAAAAAAATCAGGAGGAAAAAAACCCAATCCTGATCTGTTTGGTCAGATTGCCTATAGCCATAGATAAAAGATGAGGCTTCACTCCACTTACCTGGAGTCCCACTGGGGGGGTGGGGAAGCGGTGAAACTCACAAAGCACAGGAAAAGCCAAGATTATTATCATGAATAAAGGATCGCTTGAGAGAATTTCAGTTTTCCCTCCTTCTCTGCTCAGCCCGTGACCAACATCAAGAAAGAAAGAAAAAAAAAACCTCTCAGTCTCGGACTCTTTGTTTAGTTTTGAAGGTGTGTTTATATCGCAGCGGCACTGGGCGCTAGTGTACAATTGGGTGAATGTTTTCAGCACCACGGTAAGCGCAACTTTATCGTATATACCCCCTCGCTGGACCACGTGACGCCCTCCCCCCTCAGTCACCCCCCCACCCCCATCTGCAAGGCGCTGCTGACGTCACTCCCATTGATAAGAATGTTGGTGGGGAGATAGCAGAGTGAGTCTAGGCTGGCCCGAGCTGATGAATGAACGGAAATGGCATGAATGAAATAGTACTTTCCTGAATGAAAAGGAAAAAATTGTAGTGATGGAGCTGCCGCGAGGCTGTTTTTCTTCCTTACACTCTTGAAGATTAGCATGTTGCGTCTTCCTTCCTCTGCTCCGGCTTGATTAAGTTCCAGGAGACGAGAAATACACAAAACACACAGGGGCGACCTGGTTCACAGGCTGGGATTTAGGGTCATTTGGTGAGATGCTCCGACAACCTGCAATCTGCATCTTCACACAATGAAGTGGTGCAGACTCGTTTCACCTGCAGTCTGGAGTCTGGCGTGCTGGCTGTTTCTCTGTGGCCACGTTGCCCTCCCTGACCATGGCGGCACTTCCTTTTTTAAACGTGTATGCTGGTCTTTACATGATATTCTAAATTCTATCAGCTCTTTTGCCCAATGGACAAAATATCATAATATATAACATATAATAACACATTTTTATAGTACTAGTGCTTTCATTTGCTTCGTTTAATAACCTTCATAGTATGTACATCTGGTCTGACGTTCTGTTTGCTGTGACGTCATCCAGGGGGGCGATCATCTGCGATTACCTTTCTAACATAGAAAGGATTCCTTGATCAATGTGTGCTTCTGTGCTTTTCCATGTCTCTGCTCTGGCTTCTATTACCTCCAGTCGTCCGAGGCAGATGGCCGTTCACACAGAGCCTGGTTCTGCTTCCTGTTAAAGGGGGGGTTCTCTACTCCATCGCTACATGCATACGTGGTATGAGGGATTGCTGCAAAGCCATCGACAATGCAGGCGACTTTCCACCGTGGCTTCACGCTCTTTCAGAAGGAGCGAATGCTGCTTGTCGAGGCTCCATGCAATCTGCTGGGTTTCCTTTAAAAGGAAACTTTTTGACCAACCTCTCTGTATGATTTGATTGAATTAGACTTTGTAATGTGCCTTGAGATGACATGTGTTGTGAATAGGGGCTATACAAATCAAATTTAATTGAACTGAATTCAATTGAAACTGCAACCATAACTGTCAGAGATGTTCGGAGTTACAAAGAGACACTCTACAGTTTTCCTTTGTACAAATGTATCAGTCAGGGGAAGAGCATAAACAAATCATATCATTAGTTAGCCCTAAAATTATTCAGAGCCCTGGTAGTTTTACAAGTAGATGTTTACAATTTGATTAGAATTTATCCGATTTGCAGCCAATCACACAAAAAAACAAAAAATTGAAGCGTGGAAAAAGCCTGCCAGCAAGAAGGGCTTGGTTGTTCTAATACCAATAGGAGATTTTCTATTGATAATTGTGAAAGTGACAAATAAAAAATTAAAATGAGAATAAATAGAGACATGTGCTGTTGTAATCATCTTTTCTAAGTGGCACATACATGGAAAGCTTCTACACTCTCTTCATAATTTTTCCTGATGTTTTAGCAGTGTGACAGCGTTACACTCCTGGTAACATGTTCATGTCAATGGGATAAAATTTCTTTGGATGGTTTGGAAACCATTTATGAAACTAAAATTGTCTCTGCAACATCAAAAAAAGGTAAATCAGAATCGCAAAGAGCTGCTTAGATGGAATCAGAGGTTGACTGTGATATTTTAAATGACAGTGGGATCAAGCCGTGTGTTGGGCCCAGCCATTGCGGGAAACATGGACTGAACTCCATTATCAGAGAATAGATGAGGCTGGTGAAGGAACAATGAATTCCAGAAAGCATGACACTGATCCGATTGCTCCCAGGAAGGAGGAGTTCACCATAGCTGGAATCCCCATGACTTCATAGAGCTGCAAAAGTCAGCCCCACAGCAGCACCTCTTCCTCTTTTCCCTGCTGCAGCCGTTGGGGGGGGTGAGGTGGGACGTCTATGTCTGAACAACTTGACCCCACTAACAGAGTAAAAGATTACTACTTCAAAGAAAAATCTTGCATACAAAGTAACATATGCACTGTGAGTCCTTTTTGGTTACTTCTAAATGCACTATTACCATGTGACGTAGCAAAGTTTCCTGGATCAATGTGTGCTTCTGTGTTTTTTTGTCTCTCTTATTGTGTCTCTGCTCTTCTCTAACCCCGAGTCGGTCGAGGCAGATGACCGTTCACATTGAGCCTGGTTCTGCCGGAGGTTTTTCCTTCCCGTTAAAGGGGAGTTTTCCTCTCCACTGTCTCTTCATGCTTGCTCAGTATGAGGGATTGCTGCAAAGCCATGGACAATGCAGACAACTCTCCCTGTGGCTCTACGCTTCTCCAGGAGTGAACGCTGCTTGTCAAGACCTGATGCAATCTACTGGGTTTCCTTAGGAAACCTTTTGAGCAATCTGTATAATCTGATTGAATTTGACTTTGGAAAGTGCCTTGAGATGACATGTATCAAGAATTGGAGCTATATACATGAAATTTAATTGAATTGAATTAAACTTCTACTCAGACCTTGCAGAGTTATTACAACAAAGGGCCTTTCTGACGCAACAGAGTAAGAAAATCAGTGTTTCAGCAATAACATTGTTTTATCCATACCTTTTCTATCCAGTCGGATAACGGGTATCAGATTCTTTTGGTTACATTAGAGTCTATGTTGTGGGATTTTGTTTTAAGTGGCATTTAGAATGCTGCTGGTGCTACTGCAGCACAGACAACACAGAAGCCTTGGGGCTCTGGAGTTAAAACTAGAAAGAGGAGAACTTTCCCAGACTTAAAAAAAAAAATACAAGCAACAATGTAGAGGCAACTGACAAAGTCCCATGGTGTCTTGCTGCAATGGTGTTCACACCCTTTAAACCTTTGCCCATTGTTTTTTTAACGGCTACCACACACCTCAGTGTATTTTATTGGGATTTTATGTGACTGGCCAACACAAGCTAGCAGATCTCAAAGTGTACACAACCCCAGTAAAATCCTAGATTATGTTGATGTGAACAAAAGAGACAAAAAAAATTAAGAATGTTCATATTCTTCTAAAGGGGTTGATTCGGTGTACGATTTTAGTCACTGTGATACAATTTTTTTTTTTTTATCTCCAGCTTTCAAACAGACACCTAAACATTTTTTCTCAAAACTGACTGGTGTTTGGAACTGTCCAGATACTCATCCAACTTTCTCTTGAAGGAGAAAAAGAAAGCAACAATGCTGCCACCACCATGTTTCACAGTGTGTATGGATTTTCTGTCATGATGTGGGATGTTGTTTGAGGTTAACCTCTTTAGCCAGGAAGGACAACTGAACTCTGTTTCAGGTTTACTGTAAGTAATGGATAATGTATGCCCAACAATACTAAATTCACAAATTTAATCAAAGAGGGCTCATACAGACTGATTATTGCAGATATTTATTACTTTTTAAAAACAAATGTGTTATTTAATCAGAGTTGTATAGGATATATGTTGCACCAAACATGGAAAATAGTTTCTTTAATTTACGATTTAAAATGTCATTGTGACTCATGCATTAGCTATGCATCCTATCAGTGTGACATTTTGTACTTTCACTCTTGCACTATGCCGTTAGCTAAAAGCTTTTCTAAATGTCTAGTTTTATGCACTTTGGCTGTAACTCTGATCATTATCAATACCAAGGCTTTGAAATGAATTCTGCAGAGGCTGCAGAGTAGCAGTTTACGGCTGACATAAGAACCATGAAAGGGTCTCTCACTTCCTGCCTGAAACATCAAAGCAAAAAAATCAGAAGGTTTGCAGGAGTCACTGGTCATACAGGGAGACTTTTATTACCCACACAGGTTTTTTTTTTTTTGTTGGTTTTTTTACCTGTGTTTTTCATCCCGCGTTTCTGCTCCATTTATCAAAAAATAAAAAACACATTCCACTTCTCCCTTCAGCTAGTTGTTCCCAAGGTCTGATGTAATGGTACGTTTTTGTGCATTATGGGCTCAAGGCCAAAAAAAGTACACTTTGCTTCTGTCGCTTGGCTTTCCTCTGGTAATGCAGGTAAAGAGAGACACCGCGCTGTCATCACTGGCATCTATGTGCATAATGTAGAAACAAGCTTATTCGCAACGTTAAAGCCAAACCCATTTCCATACATTTCATTTGTCACTGTCGGGCTCCGGCTTTTGGCCTTGTGTGCAACGTGATTCAGCTGTCAGCCCTCAGAGTTTATTTCTCACTGCATCATGGCTTTTTGCTTCTGGCTGTGTGTGCTGAGCAAACCCCCGTGTTTAGAGATGGGGTTTTATTCCGCTGTATGTTCAATCCTAGACAAGGATTCTGAGTTATCACTGATGTTTCATGGTAAAACTTACATTAGACAAAGATGACAGTCATACGTGGTCTGCAACTGTTGCGCGTACTGATCAGTGCCTTAACACCTTTTACTTTATTAGGGAAATGTAGGCCAATCAGGCCGTAGAGAAGTATTTAGGCTTTGTGAATATATAAGACTAAATTTACATATATAGTAATGAGACATGATCAAATAATCAGATTTATTTAGATCAGACGTCTACACTTTATTTAAGATAATCACGCTTCGTTAAAATAGAAAGCATTTCAGGTGTAATACTGTACAATGCCAAGGACAATTGAAATATCCAAAAAACATTAAACATGAAAAGGCAAATTTTCCCTATATTGTTTTAAAAATCCCGAACCAAAGAATTAATCACAGACCCACTCATGTGAATGAATCCAATAGAAACATCCTTTATTGACCCACGGTGAGGAAATTCAGATGCACCAGCAGCAAAGGGAAAGGCAAGCAAGCATTCAGAAAAAAAACAAAAAAACACTTTACAGTGATTAAAAATGCATGCACAGATTAAAGAAATGTGCAATTGAGTAGGGTGGGTTTAAAATGTTTGCAAGTGCGTTTATGTCTAAAAAAAAAAAACAATAACAGGCTATTGGAAGAATGAAAAAAAAAATCAGTGCAAAAACACCTAGGATGTAAACACCTATTGAGTTTGTTGGGAGCAGTGATTCCTGAGATGAATGATCTGCAGTAGCGTTCCTTTGATCATCTAGGACGCAGTAGTCTGTCACTGAAGGAGCTCTCCAGTTTTGCAACAGTTTCATGCACGTAGTGGGAGACATTGTCCATCAGTCCATCTGTCTCCCACCACCTGATCATGGGTTGAAGGGGCATCTTAGAACAAAGCTGGCCTTACTAATGAGCTTGTCTAACCGCTTCTTCTAAGCTGGAGATAAGCTGCTGTCCCAGCAAACTACACCATAGCAGATGACTGATCCCACCAGATAGTCATATAAAGGTTAGGGCTGGGCAAGTTAACGCGTTAATTTCGCGTTAATTCATTAGACTATTAACGGCGATATTTATTTTATCGCGCATTAACGCATGTTGCTGACATGCTTTCAGTCAGTGTCAGTCAGCAGGCGCGCTGACTGCAGCACGCTGTCAGCACTCTCCCGCTCCCCCTCCCCTCTCGTACATGGCTCAGCGGCGCCAGCCAATCAGCACGCAGGCTCAGCCTGGCCCGCCCACTCAGCTCTTACACAAACTTAATACACAAACAGCTGAGAGAGACCGCAGCAGCGAAAAAACATGAACAGGGGAAGTAGCACCGTTTGGCTTTATTTTAATACCGTAAATGAAATCAAGCTGTATGTTTTGTAAAAAGCCGGTTCATTTCAGTGGAAACACAACAAATTTATCTAAGCACGTGAAAAAACATGAAAACGTCGAGCCCCAGAAACGGAGAGAGGAGACGAAACTTCTCTCACTGCCCCGACAGACCCACAGACGTCTCTGACAGGCGTTTCAGTCCTCCAGGGAACATCCAGGTAGATCAGTGGATGGATGGATGGATGGATGTTACTGGAGCCCACACATAACATGTAATTAAGACCTTGAAAGAACCCAGTACATATATTAAAAAGTGTTATTTAAGATAAGATAACATTAGCTAATCCTTTTTTTATCCCACGACGGGGAAATTTATAGGATTAAAGTAACAGGCAGGTGCACACAACACAGACAAAATTACATAAGGATTGAAATATATAAGAGGTGGATTAGCGAAAAAACACTGAACATAACATTATTGTTATTATTATTATTATTATTATTATTATTATTATTATTATTATTATTAATAATAATAATAATAATAATAATAATAATAATAATAATAATAATAATAATAATAATATTATTATTATTTAATTGTAATAATAAAATAAAAAACACAAAACCCAAAAGGTCAACAGTTTCATGATACATCAAGCTTAGGGACTGGCTAATATACAGCAGGTCAAAAAAGGCCATATTTTGGCTGCAGTGCTTGCTGTTCTCTTATGAAGAAAAGATCAACTAGTGCACTAAATTCATTAGATGGGTTGAAAATATCCAGTATAAAATAAGTGCTACAAATGTTACAACACTTTTGTTCATATGGCAGCAGAACATTAAAATAAAAGTGCTCTTTACACTACTTTTGAATTCATTCTTGGAGTTTGTAAATACAATGCGAATAATCGCGATTAATCGCGATTAATCAGGGCGATTAATCGCGATTAAATATTTTAATCGTTGCCCAGCCCTAATAAAGGTCTATAAGAGCACCCCTTGCGTTCCAAAAGACCTCAGCAGGTAGAGTTTGCTCTCGCCCTTTCTATAAAGAGTGTCCATGTTGTGACTCCAATCGAGTTTATTGTTCAGTTGAACACCCAGTTACTTATAAGAGTCTACCATCTCAATGTCAGTTCCCTGGATGTTCATCGGCGTCGGTGCAGCGGCGCTGTGCCTGCGGAAATCCGCCACCAGCTCCTTGGTTTTCCCTGCTTCCACTGGCACCAGTCCACAAAGTCCTGGATCCACTGCCTGTGCTCGCAGTTGTCCTCACCTGTGATGTACAGACTTAGGCAGGAAAATGTTTCCCTTTTTTTTCCTCCAACTGAAGATTAAACCAGGGTTTTAGTTTGGCTCTGAGTTAGAGCGTCACTCGTTTTCTGCATCAGAATATGTTTCTTCAGTCAGTGGACGAGAGACGCACACATCAAAAGGAGAAGCAATTTGTAATAATGCCTCGAGGCAGCGCATAACCTCCATTTGATTAGATTCTGCACAAGTGATTGTTTGCTGCAGAATGCAGCGTTACTTGGTGTGTTTTTTTTTTCGCGGCAGACGTGATCGCGCGAGTGCATGTTCATCTTTGTTGAAATGCTCGACGGCGGCAGCAGGCTCGGAGAGGTAAGCATGGAGCTGGAGGGCAGATGCTGATATAACGGTCTGGTATTATCAACTGCCACTCAGCATTAGGTGGCCCCTTACCCTCACTCCATGTCCGCACCCCCGCACTGACTCACGCTCCCCCGCCTTCTCGGCCACTCACACAGTTTAACATTGATGCACCATGGCTGCGTTTAATGGAATACATGCACTGGGGAACACGCAGACGCCTCGCAGCAATAGTACCGCTTCTCCCTTTGTTGTGCAGTCTCTTATCTCTCAAACGGCATGCACAAACATGCATCCCCTCTCATGCAGTCATGTACGTTGCGAATAAATGAACCACAGGAAGAGCTGTCACCGATGGGTCCCTGTAAGAGCTGCTAAGACAAAAGGCAATGACCATCATATAGATGGTCTTTTGTTCCGTTTAATTAAGTTTTTTTTCTTTCACAGCGCTGGTATCGGATCGAGCAAGGCAGCGGGGCCGTGAGGTAAGCTGAAAAATCGACGCGCTTTATCGTCGGGAGATAGGAAAAGATGAATGCTGACACAATCCTGGCCACAATTATGGTAATACAAGCAGGGGGATCTCTGAGCAAGTGCGCTAATGCGGCTCCCTCGCTCAGCACTGCGAAGGGTTTCTACCTGGAAGTGATAAAATAGAGCTCATGATTAACAGAAGCTATTTCCGCCCACGCCACTTTGTCAGAGGAGGGAAGTAATTGCACCATAAGGTTCCTACAACACAATGCATTGCAGGGACTTGATGATGTGAGCAGGACTCTGGCGCCCACACTATAATCTGCAACAGAGTTCCAGCCAAGTTTTTTTTTTTTCTTTTTCTGTGGTTGCTGCCCCCTTTTTTTAAAACTTAGGATTCACTGTAAACAGTTCAGTGTTTACCAGCAAAAACATCTTATCTGAAAACCACTTTTTTTCTTATGAATCAGTATATCTAAAAATGAATGTGTAAATGCTTTTGGCCTTTTCTTTATTTTATTTTATTTTTTTGTAAATCTAGTTCACTGTTAGTCTCACCTTACTCTGTGAATCAAATGTGAAAAGATACAACACAGCATCATTGGACAACATTATGACCACTTTTCATCATCTTATAGTAGAGTTACTGCTCATGTGTCTTGATAAAAATAAAGACTTGTAGAACTTGTAAACCCACTGCAGCCACATCAATATCCGTTTTCAGGAAAATTTGAATTTAAAAAAAAATCTATGACATTGAGTCAGGGTTGCAGTTGTAGCTGATGGACCAGCGTGCAGGCAAGAGCTCGGGAGTCACATGCTGAAGTGATGAATAGTTTATTGATGAATAAATAACAAAAACCTACAGACAGGTAGGCAAAACTAGGATCAGGAACATGACAAGAAAGGGACCAGAAAAAGGGGGTTCCATAACAGAGGACCTGACAAACAGTGTAGGTGAGCTGGTTCAATAAATAGGGAGAAGACAAAAGGGAAAGACATGTGATGCAGATAACGCTTATATAGATATGAGGGTAATTGGACTGAGGGAGAACGAGGGCAATGGAATGGCTGGGACAGGAGAAAAACAGAACCTAACAGAAAAACATGTAGAATGAACAGATAATTATAAAATAAACAAACTAACTTAACTGAGGACAGGCAGGAACTAATGAAGTAACAAAAAAATAATAAACCATTAAAATCATAATGAGCAGAAAACTAACTAATGACAGAAACAAGAATCTCCGGATGATAAAAAAATACTGAAGTGAGAAAACATAAACAAAACTGCAGGATCCCCAGGAACCTACAACTAAGTAATCAAACCCCTGACAGATTGATGTCTAAAAAGATTTTGTTATCAGAATCTGTTTTAA
This sequence comes from Fundulus heteroclitus, assembly GCF_011125445.2. NCBI lineage: Eukaryota > Metazoa > Chordata > Actinopteri > Cyprinodontiformes > Fundulidae > Fundulus > Fundulus heteroclitus. The sequence goes on from NC_046371.1 coordinate 21,265,065, forward strand.
TTACCATGTTGCTTTATACTACAAAGACCTTGACTTTGGTTCCACTTTTTTCTCAAAGAAAACATTTTAAGAGCAATATACAGAAAAGGTAAATATGTAAAAAAAAAAAAATCTGTGAACTTCAGGGGTTACACAGACCAATCCACTGAGGTGTAGTCATTTGTCTACAGAGAGAAGAAGAGTGGGGAGAGAACACATCCCTGGGGGACGCCACTGTGTATGTTTCTTGTGCGTGAGAAGATGTTCCACAGTCTCCACGAGGTTTTAAAACTTTGTCCAAAGGTCTAAATCTGATTCAGGTCAAAGCTCTGTAACAACTAATGATGAACAGATCTCTTTTAAAAAACATGCATACAACTTACAAGCAAAAGAAATGGGTCCTTCATGTCTAAAATGCAGTGTATGTAATCCAGTGTCCAGATTATCCTGACCATGTTTTCTGCCCCAAGACGGGGATACATACATTTCAGAAAGCTGCTATGAAACTCTATCAACACTTTGCCTGCTTACCTGTGATCTCAGTTTCTCTCCCAAGGTGGCTGCCGCCTTAGTGTTTTGCAGAGTCTGGATTCCACGCAGTCACAAACCCTCCACCATAACCCTCCTCTAGATCTGCATATCTAGTTGTCACTGAGCTGCCCCTTCATTTCCTCTGCCTCCAGCCTGCTCGCTCGCCAATAGTTGCTGCCCAAATTAAAGGAGCTCCAGGTCCCCAGGAGCTGCCTCCTCCTCAAGCTCGACTCCTGCACCGGATCACAGTAACCTCATCCCGTTAATTAACCACAATCAAGATCTTACTTTGCACTTACTGAACCGATCTCTCCCTCTTCAGATCCAGTTTGAACCCAGGTTGCTGAAGCCTGTGAATGATTGGTCTAAGTTGTTCCTTGTCAGAAAGTAATAAGAATAAATTTATTATATATCTTCTCATTTTCGTACCGATTCCGTTTCTACAAAAAGCTTGCTGGAAACATAACAGAAGCATCGGGCCAACATGGCTCGGTGGAACGTATTGGTGACTCCTCCCCAGATGAAAGTTCCCAGCTTGCCCTAACACAAAGCCATGTTAGAAACATTATGCACGCGAGAAACCCTTGTTTCACTTGTTTTTGGATCTCTCTCAGCTCGGTTACAAGAACTAACTGGAAAACTTTTTGCCCTGGGTCTGCTTCCTTCCACAGCCGGAGTGCCCGTCACACCACCAACGCCATCCTCACCCCCCTCGTTATGTTGTTTCAGGGAGGCTGCCCCTCCCACTCCAGCTGCTGGGGAGATAGGAAAACCCGGTGGGTTCCTTCTTCACTGCTCCCTTGTATTTATCTATACCCCACGATCTTTTCAAGACGACTCCTCCTGCGTTTATTATATTATTTAGCTTCTACAAGGAAAAGCCCTCAGCTTGGCAGAAGCCAAGTGTGACCATCAAAAGTTTCTGTGCAGTTCTTATGAAGATTTTGTTTCTGACTTTTGGTAATGCTGAGTTAAGCTCCTCTAATCAGGCGAATATGACAAACACCTGGGCAGCAGTCCACTTGCCACGCCCTGCTGGAGAAAAGTGAGAATGCACCACACAACCACCAACAAATTGAACAAAGACCTGGCAATGCGTAGAATATGCACATAACAGCAATGTCTCCTCTGCTACTGGCCTGTCTCCTTTTGAGTCATCGCTTGGTTAACAGCCTCCACTTTTTCCTTCTGATGAGCGGGACATTTCAGTCACTTCAGTCCGTCACCATATCCGCCGTTGTAAGCAGGTCTGGGTTCGAACCATACCTGCACTTATGAAACCGATCCCTCACCCTTCAGGTCCGGTTTGAACCTGGGTTGCCAAAACTTGTGAATCATTAGTCTACACTGTATCTTGTCAGAAGGTACTAAGAATAAATTCACTATTTACCCTCTCATTTTTGTACCAATTTGGGTTCTACATGTGGTTCAAAAAACGTCCTGGAGACATCAAAGAATTCTGTGCAACTCGATAGGATTTGGTTTGATTCAAGGCAACAAGACAAAGCAAATTATCTTAAGCAGCTGAGTATGCTAAATTAACAAGCAAATAAGTTGTGTTTTTGTGCTTTTAGTTCATTGGATGCAGACATAACTCAGAATATTTCAACCAGTTTCACAGAATTTACGGGTGAATAAGTCTGTAATGTCAAACACTCCGTTAAGGTTATTAAGCTAATGTGCATTTTGTTCTTTTAACAAATGTACAACAATGATTCAATGTATATGAATTTCCATCCCAGGATTTCACAAAAAAGTGTTTTTAAAAATTGTGAAGAGTCCACTACCACACATAGAGCATCGATCCTGATCAGTAGAGTTGCCCTGGGTAGCTTGAAAGCTATTGATTTGTAATTATGTTGTTGTACTGATCTCTAGTTATCAGTTTGAGACAAATACTTTTTTAAGCAAGATAAATCTCTCAGATATTAGCTTGAATAATAATATATAAATGAAAAATAATGAATCTGACTTGTGTTCTCTGCATTTCTCTGGTTGCAAACTCACTCGGCAGGAATCTTTTCTTTGCTGGATTATTGAAATGTGAAAGGATCAGTCAGACCCTCTGTTTATTTCTGCGTCTATTCAAAGAGCATCCCATAACAGTAGTAGGTAATTTAAGTTATTGTAGTTAATGTGTTATCCAAAATAAATGCATATCACAGCAAAAAATAGCATTTTACTGTAGAAAAAAAAAGAATAACAGGCAAACATAAAAGAGGAAACTCTAATTGACAAGACATTTTTCCTAGTATTATGCAAACGCTTTTTAGTATTTTTGTTTCATGATTTCTTCAGTTTGACATCTGGGTTGGAATGAGAGAACAGAATGACAACTGACAGGAACGGGGACAGTATTCAACGAGACCAGAGGTATGTTTTAAGAAGGTTTAATAAAGATCAAAATGACCAGACAGGGACAGGCAGGCTCGGTAGTCAAACAACAAATCCAGGTTGGCTGTCCAAAACAGGCAGGGATACAGACAGGGATCAGGCAAGCTCAGATAATCCAAAGGCAGAATCAAGTCGGCAAAACGAGTGAGCAATCAGACAGGGCAGGAAAAACAGGTTCAGGATTCAGGCTGGCTCAGAAGTCAAAAAGGCAATTGGGTTATATCAACAGACAATAGGGATGCTGAACACAACTCACCAAAGGATTGTTAAGACAATGATCTGCCAGAGTGCGGGAGACAGAGGCAGGTATGAGCTGAGGAGTGAGCAGGTGAACGGAGTGAAGCTATTCACCAGAATGGGTGGAGCTGATCAGGGGGGAAAAGTGGCTGGAAGTAAACTGAAGCTGATTGGATGGAGACTGGTGAAGGAAAGTGACAGGAAGACAAATAGGGTGATGACAAAGAGGTGAAAGAATGCTGGCAGGCGAACTGGATAAAGGCTGGTGACAGAAGTGATCGCAGCAGGCCAGAAGAACTGATAACATAAAACAAAGTACAAAATCAAACCAACAACAAAACCCAAATCGTGACAGACAACGGTGGTCTCCAAAGAAAAGCAAATACATTTCTGGCCAATATATAGCAGCCTTGAAATCTTAGCTGCCTTCAGTCGCTGCAGAAGCAGAAGTATTTCACCTTTGTTTGGTCTCTTAGTTGACATATGATAGATAAATTGCAACACATTACGACACATTATGCCGCTGTCATCCTTCAATATATCTTGCACTTTGGAAATGTGGCATTTAAATGCTTCTGTTTATATAAAAATATTGCTGCATTAGAAAAGTTTATTAGAGTCAAGTTTTTATCTGGCATGTTGACACACCTGTTCAGTGTCACATAGAGGACTGAGGCAGCACCTGGGAAGTGGAGGACTGTGGGTGTGGTCCCAGTCTTTAAAGGAACAATAAGTAGTAATGACACCTAGTGGTTAAAATCGGAACAACACATACACAATGCAGTCCTGCGGCTGTGAAACTCCACTGAATTTTTATTTTTACTTATACCTATATACTATATGTATATAGTGTTGTATTCTATTCTATTTCTTGTCTGCTTCTCTTACTGGCTTCCATGTTAGCAGGCTGCTGCTCTTTTGCCAACATAAAATACCAAATACCAGGGTTCACTCTGTTTGGTGAACCCTGGTAACCCTCATATGATTGGCTCAGGGACCAGGAAGCACTAGCTACACCCTGAACTGGTTTGAAAGGAGAAAAATATGACTAAGACATTGTTGATTGAGATGATCGACTTTTTTTATAGGGAATGTTACTTCTATCCCAGGTGAGAAATGAGAATTATTTAGGTTGATTTTACGGTAAATGTCTTACTTATATCTCCCTTAAGAAAGGGGCCCTGAGATTGTGTTCCAACTATTGAGGTATTGCACTTTACTTGGGCTCCCTGGGATAGCTCACTTTTTGGTGTTGTAGAGAAGGCTACAATCATTTGTTGAAACTCTCATTCAGAAGGGAACAGTGTAAACTAGATCACTACCCCTATAGCTGTTGAGTGATTGATGGGTGCTTGGTCAATCTTCAGTGGTGTCATAGATCTGTAGAGGGGTTCTGACCATGTTCCTAAAGGTATTTTTGAAGAGTGCCAAAGGAGTATGAGATGCTTGTGGCTAACTTGTTTCCAATGCTTATTGGACTCTGCCAGGACTGCCCCTTATAAACAATCCTTTTTGTCCACTGACAAGGTCTCAAGGCTTACTCATAGAGACGCTCGTTTTGGAGTAGAAAGAGCGAGAATGAGAGTCATCTCCTATAAGTGTGAGGCTTCTTGACTAGAAAAAGGAGGATTGCATGAGAGAGTCTCCTCCTCACGGTAGTTGATGCATCTTGGTGTCTTGTGTTTGATGGATTCTTTTGAATAGGCTGAAGCTGGAGATGCATAGATTGATCAGGGGCAAATCTGCAATGGAGCAGACACTGTTCCACTGCACTGTTGTGCTGCAGAAACAGCAGAGCCAAAAGGCAAACCTATTGATTTACTGGTGTCTATTTCCCAGACTCTCACTTTAGGTGAGGAGATATGAATCATCAAGAAGGCACACGGTGGCTGGACGCCACGGTAAAGATGAGGGAGGGACTTCTGTCATCCAGGGTGGGCTCTAATTGGAACTGTTGCTCCTTTCAAATCAAAATGTGTTAGTTGATTTTGTTCAGCATTAGCTCAGGTTGTATTAATGGCTGATTCCTTTTTAGACTTAGACTTAGACAACTGTATTTCTTTAAGTTCACAAAAAAGAGATACCAGAGAGGAACCATAACTCACTGGAGGGCCTTTCTGGCTTTGTGATAAACTAGAATGAGGATCAGACTGTGGTCATTAGATTTCATTTTTTATTCTTTATCTGTGGTTTTTCCTTGCAATCAACCAGCTCAAGTAAATGTAACCCAATCTATGTAGCTCTGGACTTTGACTGGGCCATTCTAACACATGTATATGCTTTGATCTAAGCCAATTTGAGCATGATATGTTAACTGAAACAAAAATCTGTATTTTCTCTTCTTTCTTATGCACTTCTTGTTACTGTGCACTATTTTATTTTTATATTTGTATCATGTTCATGTTCGAATAAATAAATAAATAAAATAAAGATCTAAGCCAATCCACTGGAGCTCTGGCTTTATATTTAATATCATTGTCCTGTAGAAATGTGAACCTCTGTCCCATTTTTAAATCTTTTGCAGCCTCTCACAGGTTGTCCTTCGGCCTTGCTCTATACTTAGTTCCATTCCTCTTACCATTAGTTTTTATCAGCTCCCCTGTCCTTTCTAAAGGAAAGCATCCCCACAGCATGATGCTGTCACCAATATGTTTCAATGTGAGGCTGATGTGTTCAGGGCAATATTAATTTTCACGCACCCATAGAATTTTCCATGTAGGCCCAAACTGCAAAAAATTTTGTTGTCATCTGACCAGAGCACCTGGTTCCACATGTTTCCCCTTCTGACCTGTGGCAAACTAAAAAGGGGACTCATGACTTTGTTTCAGAACAAGTGTATTTACACTGAAATTGCCTTTACTTGTGATGCTGGCTTATTATTTAATAAGCTGCCCTGTGATAGACTGCCAACATGTCCAGGGTGTGCCACGCCTCTCGCCCATTGACCGCTGGAGATAGGTACCATTCCCCTGTGACGCTCCACAGAAAAGAAAAAAAATTGCTGTTGTGATGTGACAAAAAGAGGGAAAAGTTCAAGAGCTTTGTAGACTTTTGCAAAGTGCTAGATGACAAGAAATACTCAAAATACACAGCACTTGCAATAAAGCACTGCAATTTACAACATTTCACCTAAAAGTATTTTTCTGCGTTTTTTTTATTTTGTGACAAAAAAGTAATCTTTGAAAAGAAAGAAAAAAGGGACCTTGAAGGTGACGAAAATGCTCCTTCCATTCCCACCAGCTCCTTAAATCTTTAACACACACTGCAAAGAATAATGCCATGCTGTTCACACCACACCGCCCTCTGAATGAACATCACCCCTTCGTAAGTTATCTGTGGCAGGTTAACAGAGCTACCTTGTGATGAATATGGTGTTAAAAGTAATATTTGGATCTATAAGCCAGTATTAATGATGCGTAGAGCACCCAGCGACTGCCAAACAGCTATTAGACGTAATAAAAGACTCATGACTTGAATCCATTGGGCCTCTGAAAGTGGATCTCTCGTGAAAAAATGTGTGCACATTCCTGCCGATTGTTGTCCCGCACTCGCATTGTCTGCTACTCAAAAATTATCTAGCCCCTCTGACTATTAGCTGTTAAAATGTGCATTGCAACCTTTGAGAAAGTGGTGGTGTCAGTGATGAATGGTGTCGGAGACCAGAAGCAGGCAATGAATTTGAGGTTGATGAGGCGACTCATAACAGGGCGTGCAACAGCAGTGCTCACCATCAATCTCCTCCCCTGTCCCCTGTAGACACCCAGCACATGCATCAGCAAACACACTGCTGAAAGTGAACTGAGTCAACCCAGGCAAACACACGCACGCACGCGCACACACACACACACACACGCACACACACACACACACACACACACACACACACACACACACACACACACACGCTACAGTGCAAGGTCTCTTGGCAAGAGACTTGTCCTCCAGCCAAATCCTACCATGTAATACAGTAAACCTCTGCAAGTGGCTTTATTAAGATACTAGTTTGCATCAACATCATTTGTATTCAGGACACAGGTGGCAAAGCCGGAAAACAATTGTTTTGGCAAAATAAAACTCAGTTTTTCAGCCCTTTATTGCAATAAACAAAAACAAATCGAAACCTACAATTTCTAACATGCTGAAAGCCTGTACACTACTTTGATCATTCAGAAAATATAAAAAGCTTTCCAAACCTTTCAGAGAAATGGAGGCTTTGATATTTTCTCATGGGTGTTTTCTCATTGATTCTCTGGGCAGCTTATTTTTCTTAGGTTTTGTGGAAACAAATCATTGAAGCTGTTAGGATCTAATCATTTAAGTGTACAGAGACATTTAAACCGGTAAAAATTAACAAATGCAGGTCAAAGTTTTATATATAGAAAAGATTGGTGTATCAGAGCCGAACCGTTTTTTCTTTTTTCCTTTTAAATATTTACATATTTTTAAAGACTTTTCATTACCATCATTTCACTGACTCAGATTCTGACTTTGATTAAGGTGAAAGACGGTTTTCTCATTTAAACAAGTTTATGACTGGAAGTAAATCAGAATCCTGACTGAAATCTGACAGGAAATTTGTGGAGGGTACCAAAGATTAGGGTGATGGTAAGTAGGCCTTCAAATGTCAAAACAATAGGAGCTCATCACCAAAGATAAATGATCAGAATACTAGTGGAATTTTTAATAATTGTTTTCTTTTGACTATTGAGAAGGCGTATTGGATGATTGCAAAATATAACGTTTTGTGTCATGTTTTGATTTGGGAAGGACATTAAATGCAGAGATACTGCAGTGAAGTTGAGGACTTTAATAATACAAAATGAGAAGAACGTATGAGGTGGTATTGCTCTCAGAGAACAGACATGAAACACAGAACATGAATCAGGCATGAACCAGACAGGCAAACACATGACTGAGAAACAGTGAGCTAATATACTGAGCCAACGACAGAAAATGACCATTGAACCAGAAGAGCTAATAAGATGAAATGAGGAGCAGTTGGGGCAGAGTGAAGGCAGGGGAGCTGAAGGAGGGAGACTAATTAACCAGAATAGAGCTGCACAGTAACACAAAGGGTGCATTCGAAAGGGTCTAATTGGAAAGAACTCTTCAGCAAAAGCCGAAGTGCATCAACATTAGCCATGATAATCGCTGTCTGAACAGTGCAGTCAGTAAAGAAGAATGTTAGAAAAGGAGCCTGCCATAGCATAGCTCACAATGTCCCCTACTGGTGCCAAGAAGCTATAAGGAATCCCAGAATCCTTTGTGTGACATGATGTATAAGCACAGCCCACCTCACGGATATTAGCAAAATGTCTGTAGAGAAGAGAGCGTACATTTTGTTGTTCTTTTTCGGAAGGCTGTACACCCGGATTTGAGTAGAATCATCCATGTGTGTTTCCGTCGTGCAATGACATATGCGTTAAAGGCTGTCCATGTGACTGCAGTTGACTGATGTGAGTAAACATCCTTGTTAATACTGTGATGATAGGAATAGTAATGTGCTTCTTATCCTCCACAGTCTTAAGTACAAACAACATCATAAATAGATTGATTGATTGATTGATTGATTGATTGATTGATTGATTGATTGATTGATTGATTGATTGATTGATTCTTACCTTGATGCTGTGTCCTTGTTTCCGTTTATGATGTTCTGATAAATAACACCTTAACACAGTATAACAATAACAATAAATGTTCTGATAATAAACCCATCTTCAGGCTCTTAGAGTTCCTGAAGATGGGTTTATTTAATTAATAACAGCTGGTCTTCGATCATGCCAGGCTGCTGCTATACAGTGAGGCATTTCAGTGGGTCAGGCTTGGTCTGGCATTATTTAATTTTGATTTATTTGTTGCCTATAGTTCTGATAGTTCTGCGATACTGCCGGTAGTTGGTGCCACATCTGTTTATATCTGCTCATCGCACCCGTTGTTGGGCTATATTTAGGCTAAAAAAAGACAGTACACTATCAGGATGGACGCTTGGTGTATATAACCTTGTTTTATCATGATCAAACGGTTTTTGGTATTTTTTATAAGCATATCACGTGGCCATATACCTTTGAATGTAGAAGAACACTAAAATAAACTAATATAAGAAACACAACAAATAAATTAATTTTGAAACCACCTATCTAACAGTAATGTTACATACACACACCATGTGCACACTCACAATCTTCTCCTCTGGTTCATTATTTCATATAAGCGGCTCACCAAAATAAAACACCCTCTGAGGAGGACTCAACTTCAGTGTTAGACTTTAACACTTTAATCTAAATACGGCAGAGAAATGATTACAGGTTTCAGAGCTGAGGCTCCTACAACGAAACAACGTGGGCCTTGTCCTGGAAAAGAGCCTCAAATCATGGCCAAATGTCCATTTTCTAGAATTAGACATCACCCTAAATCGGGATGTCCTCACATTATCTCTTTTACAGCATGTGTTACTCTGCGGGTGTCTTGAGGTGGCCAAGTGTAAGCATGCATCTAAATCACAGGGAGGTAGCCCCCAGAGCATCCTCCCTCTATAGGCTCGAACCGAAGGAAGTCGTCACTGTAGCCACAGAGCACGAATATCCAATATTCAGCCTAAAACTAACTTCACCGTGGTTACTAAAAGGGGAGCTGATATGTCTGACGGTGTTCAAAAATTGATGGAAGGTTCGACTCACTCCCAAAGGACAAAATATACACAGAAGAGTCGCTGGAGTTCATTTATGGGGAGCGGACTTTAGTGAAGACCGTTTCCTGTGGGGGAATTCAAGTCATGGTTTTCGAACAAATGGATTTAAAAAACAAAAACTTCTATGCCAACACAGAAGGTGCCGCCCACAATTACCTTTACTTTTATTTCATTTCTAAATGCTGTCAAATGTAAGGATGGTGTGTTTGCAACTGAAATGTAGGTTGATAGACAAGCTAAACCCGTGTCAGTTGCATGATTTGCTTGTCACAGCCCAGGAGAGCCAGCTCTCTGCCGCAGTCACCGTGGTGAAGAGCTGGATCCCATCTGCATATCATTCCTCTGTTGCGGCTGTGCAGGCAGCAAGCTCTTTGGCTACTTATTTTGGTGATGAATTGCATCGCCAGGTTAACACCTTTGGTTAGCTTGGCCACGCCTGTCCGACATCCTGCATTACACATACGTCTACTAGCCATACAACCATAATAATGGATTTGTGACGGAGAGTTGCGGGGAGAGGGGAGAAGTGTGGATGGAGGAAGGGGTGTGGGGGCACGTTTGACCCATTTTCCAAATGCGGTTGTAGCTAATCAGAGTGAACTGAACTTGGTAGAGCTGCATATAATTACTGTTCTCAATTTTTGGCCTGATAAAATAACAAACTGAGGTTATTTTGTAATGAAATGCTTTGTAGCAATTTCAACTACATGAAATGGTTTATACAGTTGTCAGGACTCAGCGGGCTGTGCCGAGCAGATTTCTGCCGGCCCAGCTCTCTCTGCTCTCTCCCTCTCCACAGGTGACTGCAGCTTGGCAGGTGGGCGTGGCGCACACCTGCGACTTGTTCGGCAGTGCCACTCAGGAGTGTTTAAGAGGCGGTCTGACAGCAGGAGGACGCCAGAGTGTTAACCTTGTGTGGTACACCTCAGTTGGCCACTGTCTCTGACAGCTCTCGTGTTTCCCACATTGATCCTTTGTCTCCTATGCTTCAGGTTGTCTCACACTCTGGATCCCACTCCAAGCCTTCTCTCATGCTCTGACGTTCCAAGTCAAGCGTCCAGGCTTTCACTGCTCTGGATCCCGCTTCGGGCGCTCCTTCGTGCTCAAGTTAAGTCACCTAACTCTCACGCTGCTTGGATCCCAACCCGAGGCTCTCTTGGTGTTACCAAGCTAGGCTGAGGACCTCACCGGATCTTCCTGCTTCCTCCAGCCCCTTCCACAATGAGAAGAACATGGTACATTTTCATAAACGATTCAGAAAATATGTGCGTCCACATGAGAGGCACAACTGAAAACACTGTATAGGTACGCCGGGCCCATTGGTGGCACTGTGACACTGCCAAAAAACATGCAATAAACAGCATATGCAAGCAACTCATGTGAAGTAAACACAGCACCATGGTGGAGGAATCAGAAATAAACGCTTGCATATACACACGAAAAAATGAAACCAACATCTCAAAATGTATCCACTCTAGAACCTGGTTTCAAAAACTGATCACTTACTGTCTCCTAAACATATGATTCTTGTGGACACACAGCCTAAATGACAAAATACTTTTGTGGATACATGTCATTTTGGCTCAGTGTGGACGGGGCCTGAGAGAACAGAATGTCATAAAGAAATTACATAACAAACACTGTGTTAAAACATTTCAACAAGTCTCTGGGAGCCTTCATAATGATCTGAATTAAATCTTGTTAGGTAATGTCACCTGCTTCTCTTATACTGTTTAATATGTGTGTTCTTTATTAGGCAATTAAAATGTCAGTAAAAATGGCAGAAAAAAGAAAGAAAAATGACATCCTATTATTTTCAGAGAAGTAAAATGGCAAGTAACTAGAAACCATGTATTATGAAAGGGGACTTGGTACAGTCTTCCAAAAAAGTGGGAGTGAAGTGCTCCTGGGATTGTTTCATCATGACGCTATTAAACAAAGAATCGGAGAAGAGAGCTGGATGCTGAGAGGGAGAGATAGTCAAACAGGGTTACAGAGTGTTGTGTTCAACTGTGTTTGGGGAATTTGGAGTTGCAAAAATAACTTATTCTAGGAAACAGACTTATAACTTGTGCTGAGAAACACCACAATAACTTTTTTATTGCTTTTATTGCTTGTTTCAGTGGAGTTATTTATTGAAGCATTTCTTCTGTTTGAAAATGTGTATATATTTAAAGCTTTATATTCTTGTAAAGGCATTGTAATTTGATGACCACAGAAATCTACCAACACATGTTAAACATCTTCATTGTGGTTCTCAAGCCCTTTCAATGAGGAAAACTGGCCATTTTAACCAAGTTAATTACCAATTATTCGATGTACTCTATTCAGTACCGACAGATTTCAACCTATACATTTTACAACAGTACATTTCACCGGACCTTTAGTGCCCCTTTCAAAAGTCCAACTCTTTCCAATCCAACGACTTTCTGAAATGCAAAAAAGTTAACAATCACATTGTTGAAGTCAGGAGATCCCAGGAGAATGTCCACATGCAGTGTCTACCGTATTTTTCGGACCATAAGGCGGATCGTATTATAAGGCGCACAGTGAACTGGCTTGTATTTGTGCATCTTTGTCCACATATAAGGCGCACCGGATTATAAAGCGCACAAAATAATCTTCCCACGTGTGTAATATCACTCCACCCCTTCACATACAGACCTCTCTCCTGAGAGAGCTATCCATCTCTGTCGGGAAGACAGAGTAGTTGCACTGCACTGCCCTGTTTCTAACATAAGGCCTAAATAAACTTAACTTTTATATTGAATTAACTCATTAGGTTTATTGTTGCTAGCGGGTACCCTGAGTGTGGGTTACCTAAAGGCTCCCGCATTTTTGGGCATACTGTGAGCTTGGCGGACTCTGCGCTGACTCTCCGCGGAAATTTTACCCTTCAGAGTCGAGCGTACTGTTGCCTACATTTGTTGTGGCAAATTCCCACACTTTCTGCCAGTGGGACGAAGCATCGGAACGAATGGTGAAAATGTGTGATTAGCTAGCTGAGCACCTAGAGCCGTGATGTGATGCCACGTGTCGTTGCGACCACCTGCTTGGAGCTGCTCAGTGTATCAAGCTCGTGTCACATATAAAACAGTTCAATGTAAAGACTCCTTGTCTCCGAGAAGTTTATAGTGTGACACGTACCTGTATGCGTGGAGTCCACGCAGAGTCTGCCTTGAGTCTGCCTCAAGTACGCGTGGACCTCTGCAGAGAGAAGTACACCCAAGTATGTGGGGGCCTTTACATGAATGCACTTCTAGTTTTGACATTACAGTCAGGCAGTGATGTAGACAGCTCAGGGGTCCGATCAGGTGGTGACACCACTGAGCTATATAATACACTGGAGTGCTGATTTTACCGAAAAACGGAAGTCACTGGCCGCCATCTTGCTACTCCCTACTCTCACAGAATCCCATAGGATTTGGTTGCAACAACAAGCAGTTTTCTGGCTGTGTGAACACGTTTCACGGGTAATTCTACAGTCAGTGGATGTACTAACACTATCAACTACTAGGAAATTATGTGCTGAAATATTTTACATGTTATTCATATTAAATATATGTGTATATATACGTATATATACATACATACATACACATATATATATACATATATATATATATATATATATATATATATACACATATACATATACATATATATATATATATATATATATATATATATATATATATATATATATATATATATATATATATATATATATATATATATCAGTGATCAGTGATCAGTGATGCTTTGGGCTGCCATATCATGGCATTCCCTCGGCCCCATTCTTGTGCTAGATGGGCGCGTCACTGCCAAGGACTACCGAACCATTCTGGAGGACCATGTGCATCCAATGGTTCATACATTGTATCCTGAAGGAGGTGCCGTGTATCAGGATGGCAATGCACCAATACACACAACAAGTTTTGGAGGAGCGAGTCAGGAAACATTTTCCTCCACCAGCATCACGTCGTGACCTGGCCACTATCCCGCAAGAAGAATGGCTTAAAATCCCTCTGACCACTGTGCAGGACTTGTAATGTCATTCCCAAGACGAATTGACGTTGTATTGGCCACAAAAGGAGGCCCTGCCTACACCATACTGATAAATTATTGTGGTCTAAAACCAAGTGTTTCAGTTTCATTGCCCAACCCCTGCATATATATATATACATACATATATATATACATACATATATATATATATATATACATATATATATATATATATATATATATATATATATATATATATATATATATATATATATATATATACTTACTTTTTGGAAACAAGCGCTTTCACATGAAACAAACTCAACAGACAGACATGCAAAATGTCCCACACTGCTTTCAGACATTTTAACTTGCAACAGTAAATACATCAAACTAAATCAACAAAGCAGATAAAATATAACCAGCTGCCTACTATTTAGGGAACACTTCTTACTGGGGAAGGTCAAAAGTAATTTCATCGGTCTCAGTTAAATTGTTATAAGTAAAAATACGTACTAAATAAATTTTAAGAAACAAAAATTGGTGATCAGTCAATTATTTAAGGTGGCAGTATGATTTTAACTGTAGAGTATAGGTTGTTTTACTTTCAAAACTGAAATATGTTGTTCTGTACTTGGCATATTTTCACCCTTATGCTCAAAATGTCACATGAAGCAATGAATTGTGGGTAATATACTTTGGTAAAACCCTCGAAAGTGTGGATCTAGGGTGCAAAGGGGGCTGGGTGAAACATCACTCTGGAGAATCGGGACACACTACGCACTCAAACCCTCAGCAGGAACGTGCAATTTAAGGGTACAAGGGTGGAAGTACGAGTGTTGGGACGGGGCCGTAGAAGCACCCCGAACACGCTTACTCTTACAATTATGACAACAACATGCTTGATTAGTTATTTTCAGTTGTTGTTTTTGTTTGTTTGTTTTCTTTTGTTGTTGTTTTGATCAAATGTTTTGGGGCAGACAAAGATCGAATAGACAGAGAAAGCGGTAAAGTTCAAGCAAATATTGGCAAATCGGTTTGTTTGTTTTTTATTAAGATTGGAAAAATCAATAACCCAATCCAAGTTTTTTTGTATGAGATTTTGTTTTATTTCTCAGTATAGTGGTCCTTGGAGAGTCTGGTATTTGCTGAGGTTGTGCTCGTTATTAAAAACTTTGAGAACCACTAAAACCCAAAATTTCTTTGAAAACTTACTAGACAGACTGGTTGTTGTTGTTTTTTGCTTAAAGAGAAAAATATCATTTCATTATTTAATTTTGAGCTCTCAAGGACACTGGGATCCTACTGTACCTGGTGTCAGATTAAATAATTTGCATTTAAACTCCTCTCATTCTCTCATTAAACTATCAATTATATTAGGTAACTGAGATGCCTTTCTATGAACAATGACCTTAATAGGCTTTCTCTGAACCATTGTCCTACTTAAATGGATTGGTTTGGCACTGCAAGCTGCAAGGTGAATGTAATATAGACTGTATGATACATAACTTAAACACTTTTGCAGACACAATAGTTATTTTCTTCCATTTATTTCTTTATTTATTTCTGCTTGTGTGTGTGAGAGTATAAATAATATGAAGAATATGGTAATGGCCAAATTCTGGTTAAGGCTCCACTACAGATGTACCTTGAGGCGAACAAACAGAAGGAGAGATGAGTCCTCCAAAACTCCTTGTCGAAGTGAAAACTGTTATCGGTTATCAGTGCACCACCCGACTGGAAGGGAAGTAATTTGAAAGCTGTTTGAAATGCAGTAATTTGCCTGTGTGACTCATCACTGACACCTACAGCAACAACAACAAAAAAAAAACTCTGATCCTCTAAAGGCAGAGGAGGGTAACATAACGGTGTGTGTGTGTGTGTGTGTGTTAGATAAAACCAACAAGCTGGCATTTGAGGTTAATAGATACAAAGCTGTGGAAGGGTATGGAGCGCCAGTTGTATTAATGTGGACCACACAAGCTTGCTGCTTTTCGCAGTAAATATTTTCTGAGCTCCACTTGCTGACCTTTCATTAGCATAATTAACACATGAATCTTTTCCTGCCGATTGCACGCTCTTAAGCAGGGGTGCCTCTGATTGTAAACCCGTCTTTATATCCTCTGCTTTTGAGAAATGTTTCTGTTCCTAGTGTAGATATTCTGACCACACTGAACTCGATAAAGAATAAAAACAAGCGTCCTGTGGGTTTTAAAGGCTTTAGGGTGGCAGTGTAAATCAAACTGCCTGCGTCCTGATATCAGACAGGAAGCCGCTGTCAAGTTAATATAATTTTGATGACAGCCTGATGATATCAAAGCAAACAGGGTACGCTCGCTTGAGGTGTCAGGTTGAGGGAAATTATTATGAGTAATACAGGGTTACGGCAAGGCAGAAATGTAATCAATTTTTCGCCTTGTTAATCATTACCTTCCTCTGATTCATTCTGGCTCAAGATTTAAAAGAAGATATCAAGCTCCATTGTGATGGGAAAATGACCTCAAACAAGAGTTTCAATCATGGATCCTGTATACTGTAAATTATCAGGCACTGGAGTCAGCAACTCATGAATAATAGCATTAATGACAATGATGATAACGTCTTCAGATCATCTGATAACAGCTACGTAGGAAATCTGACACTAGAAATGTTCAACTTAAACCTTGAACTATACTTTGGACAATTTCAGTCAAATACTTGGTAGGTGCTGCTTATTTAAAAATAGATGCACTTTTACCAAACTATTTATGAATCTGTAAATAAAACAGATTTAATATTATACCATTCTATCACTGCCTTTCATTTTGTCAAAGGGGTAATGCAATACTTCTGTCTCCAACTTCAGCAGATTATTAAATTGAAACAATTATGCTTTGATATCATAGAAGATCTACAATTATTAGGTTTACTTGCCAACCACATTTCTTTAAGGGAACTATACCTGAATTTATTTTTGTCTGGTTAAGAAAAATGCATTTTATGCAATGTAAATAGTTAAAAGACATAATTTGATAATAACAATGTCTAATTGATTATGCTATCGGACAAGTCCAGGATTTTTAGCGAACTGAGGACAACCCGGCACGACTTACTCTAAGCAGCGGCTCCTCCAGTGTGTGCACGACAGCGCATGTAAACAGAACTGCATGGCGCATGCACGCAAGTGTTGACCATTAAAATAGGAAAATATCATTTTCCCAGCACATCGCCATTTATGTCAAAGAAAACAAAGACAATTCCCTTGATGAAGCCTTGTTTCCTCTGGAGGATTGTGCATGAGCTTGAGGCGCATGTTTAGTCTTGTTCATGTTATGGTCTCTCATTGGGGAAAACAATTGTAACGAAACTGTTCTCCTGACTCACAGTTCAAATTCTGCAGAATCAGGTATAGTTCCTTTAACTCAAGTAGCAGTAAGATCAGGGGTCTCATTTATAAAACATGGCAGCTGAAGCTGAGCGCTGCAAGGTTGTGAGCAGTATTCACGAACATCATCTCTACACTGTACGTTTTGGAGAGTAGGTTAGGACCTAGCACCTTGGGTGGGGTTTGTATAACCACCGTCCACTGTAAGTTATAGATTAATGCGTCTAAAGCAGCATATCAGCCAGTCATCATCATTGGCCAGAAAATATTTGATCCCTGAAACCACATCCCTTCCAAATTCTCCCATTTGCAACATCCTCTCACAGTGTCAATGCACCGTACCGCACAGCATTATATATGAGTGTGTTTGACCCTTACAGCAATTAAAGTAATTGCCTCACACCTTTGCCACAATTTACCTGTTAATCTGCAGTTCACGTCACCCTGGTGATCATCGGTGAGATGACTGTGATGGACAAAATCCCCAGTACAATGTAGTGCAGACTTGTATTTAAGATTCGAGTTGACTTGACAAGTTGATCGTAAATAAAAAATGGAGGATATGGAGTGAAATTGAACGTCTGAGAGGAATTATTATGCAGTTTGAATGCAATTTACCACTTTACCATCTGCATCACAAATTTCCTCAACTTTCAAAATGAGTGTACACTAATTTTTTTATACAGCTCAGATTTCGCATGGAAAGTGTCGTGAGCAAGTTTCCGTTCCCGTTTTGTGCATCCACAAGCTTTATGAATGAGACCCAAGATACCTTGATCTGGAAAATGCAACTGAGAAACCTCTGAGTATAGAACTATCCAGTTTGCGTTAGAGCACCTTAGCTTTTTGAAACAACTATGATTTACATAAGGGTAGGAAATAGGCTGAGTAATGGGCCCCAGACGGTATTGTCTGTTAGTTACATAATGACCTCATCTTAACTTGCAGATCATATACAAATATGATTCACTACCACTCTTGGTAAAAAGTGGGACTCATTATTCAAAAAGGGACTTGGGGAAACGTCTGGAAAAATTGCTGACTCTACCTTTAAAGGACCAATAAGTGAAATTTCACCACTAGTTGTGCTGTTGAGTACTGTCTGTAGACCAAAATGAAATGTGTGGCAAGCCATGCCACTCTCTACCTCCAAAATATAAGCACCAGACCAGTTATCATTTCAATTTTACATTTTTTGTCAAAGAATAATGCCCTGAATGTATATGAGGACCACGATGGACAGCTCACAAGCCCTCCAGGCTGCATTAGATAACGCTAATTGTGTGAGCCTGGCTACCATCTACAACAGTAATGCCTGGCCCATTGCTGGTCAAACTCCAACAACTAACCCAAATGCCACAGTTGTAGCATTACATTGAATCAAATCAACATAGCAACACACATCTAACAAGACCGTAACACCAACAAAAACAAACATTTGACTTCATGTTGTTACCTGTCCGGTGGGAAAAAGCTAGCTCTGAGTCAAACTGGAGCTGCTTTTGCTCTCAACATGCTCTCCACCATAGAAACATGAGGCCAATATTAATCCTCGTTTTGTCTCTTTCCTTATCTGACAACTTCTTTGCCAAAGACTGTTGTTGCAGTAATGAGTCCTGACCATCTTCAGGTGAACGCGGCGGTGGATTTCATGGCCAGTGAGGGGCTAAGCCTTGAGAGATAGCTATTCATATGGCTTCACATGCATACGTGGCTAGTCTAGCGTTGTAAACAACAGACTGGAGAACAACGCAGAGAGATGGTGTGTGACATCATACAATATTCCATCTGAAAAGATAGCTTTAGTTATTCACAACATTTTTTAGTTCTTTCTACATAAAAATAATAAAATCTCGCGTATTGCTCCTTTAAGTAGGCAACCACTAAAATGCTCAAACCCATGACCCAATTCCAATAAAATGTAGCTATGATAAATATTTGATTACCACTAACGGTGTTAGCTGTCCCAGTATAAATATAATTGGTGATGGCAGCGTTTTTGCTCCCTCTCCTCTTAGCCATTTTTGTGGTTCAAATTTGACCAACACTAACGGTGTTGGGCTCCCTTAGTTGGTTGTTGGGCTATATTTAGTGATGGCAGCATTTTTGCCCCATGGTTACAGACTTGCAGTCACTTCTGGCAAGGACACACGCTCGCACCCTGTTCTATGTGTTGTATATAAACCTAGCCTAAGCTAGGTTTATATACAACATTTATATACTACCCTGGTGACCAACCTGCCTCTATACCCTCTCACAATGCACATCACCTCCACCTGCAACCCATTTCATTATATTTGTCCCTTCAAATGTCTTCCAAACACTAATTCCTTGATACAGATTTGACTACCTTCTGAAGGAGCCCTGTATTCTACTGAGTTATCTGTACAGTAACCTTTATGTTTTTGGCAAGACTGTTATTAAACTTATAAAGGTCAAACAACCCTTTATGTTTATCCTGAATGCCAACCATGGATTTAATTCCTCTCCAGGATTCTGCAAGAATTATTGTATTTTCACAGAAAGCAATGTAACTTGACATAGAGAAACTCAGTTCATCCAAATTATTACATCATTCAAGGGTCTTTAAATACACCTAATTTGTGCTGTAAACACAACCATTAAGTTATTTGATAGATTCTTATCTCTACACAGCAACCTCTTTGCACACGATTTTCCCTCTCTAGATTTAGCTAATAGACCGGGACAAGAAGGAGCCCAATGGCTCATGATTTTAAAAAGCCTCTTCAACGGTTTTGTGTCATTTGTCTAGTTCTTTATTAAGTCATGTTGGGCATTTAATATACTGGGGGAAAAAGATAGAGACTTCTTCAGGCGACAAGCAATAAAATCTCCCATTATAAATGTGGTGCGTCAGGAGAAATAATTTGCAAGTTATGTACGAGATCTGCAATAGCACCTGCTGCATTTACCATATTAATAGTAATAATAATTATCTTTATTGTCATTGCAACATACATGAAATTTGTTCTCTGCATTTAACCCGTTGGGAAGCAGTGCGCTGCGACTGTGCAGCACCCAGGGAGCCATCTGGGGTTGGGGTCAGGGATCAAGTGCAGCTCAGGGATCAAGTGCAGCAGTCTGTAGGAGTTGAACCCAGAACCTCTTGGACACAAGTGCAATGCCCTAACCACTAGGCCAACACTCCCCTAAATGTTTGCTTTCACACGAATATACACCAGAGTTATGAATATCTTTGGAATTTCTCTTGGGCTATAAAAGGGCCAAAGAGAAACACACATGATTTCAACATAAGTGTAACAGAAAGACTTCCTTATGCTGACATTAGTACAATATCTTTAATTGACATACAATGCCACACCCCCTACTTGTGATTTGCTAGTAATGCTGGATTCACACGACAGGGTAATTAGCACTATTTTTGCCCAATCTTCCCCTTCTGACAATCATAAGGATGCCCCAATTATCAGGATATCTCCTAAGATAATCTTATGAGTTAAAAGTGATCTGGTCAACTCGGAAGGACATCAGGACTACTTCCACCTCTAATCGAGGATATTCAAAATACTGGATTGTCTTGGCCCAATATTCTAGTGTGTGTAGCATTCCCCAAGGACAAACAAGCAATTGAATGTAAGATGTAGGCAAACAGAAAGTGAGGTAAGGGAAATACAGAGAAATAAAACACACAACTCACCTCCATATCATAGTGTTGCAAGTAGAGGCCCCATTTGCGCTGTTTCCACTAATTTAACCAACAGCTTTTCTTTTTCTAATGTTTTTTCTCTGTTAAAATTAGTCCACAAAAAAAAAAAAAAACGCCATTGTTCTTCCTCGCCAGCCATGTTTATTTACACTGAACTCACGTTTGATCTCAAGAGGTTTTGCAAGATTACCCGTCTGACATCTGAGTATTCATGAGAGAGATCTGTTCATGTGTGGTGTGCTTGTCGTTTGTACGAGCAAAACTGTTATATCTGATTTTTTTTTTATCGTCATGGTAAATAGTAAATGACTTGTACTTGTATAGCGTTTTAACCAGTCAGCCGACCCCAAAGCGCTTTATGCTACAGTCGTCATTCACCCATTCACACACACACACATTCACATCCTGACGGTGGTGAGCTAAATTAGTAGCCACAGCTGCTCTGGAGAAGACTGACAGAGGCGAGGCTGCCATACGTCTGCGCCACCGGGCCTCTGACCACCGCCTGCTGGCGGTTTGGGTCAAGTGTCTTGCCCTAGGACACAAAGACTGAGACGGTCGGAGTGGTGGATCGAACTCCCTAACTCTTACGCCACTGTCTCCCATGTGTGGTGTCTCTCAGGTTTTGAAAATAAGCCAATAATTTTAAAATCTTACCATGTGAACCAGGCACTAGCTTTTGACATAATCAGCCTGAATTGGTTGGCAATATCCATTAGTCTCGTAATCCTGGCTCTGATCATGGGTGGTTAACCATGTCCCCGTCAAGGCAATTCCGCAAATACTCCTAAACTCCAGTGAGAACTTTACTTACACTTTCAGCTCATCAAATTTATTTCTCAGAAATTGTGAATTTACAAAGTGACAGATGTCAATGGTCAGCGGTGCAAACCAAGTCTGCACAGCCTTCATAGTACTCCTTTCTGTCCTTGCTTTGCTGGCTTCACCCAGGTATATGTTGCCACAGCAAATCCTTGCTCCATCCACAATTCTTTCTCCCTTGTACATCGACCATCTGCTTCTGACAATCCACATGTCCCTGACAATTTTTTTTTATTGTGATGCCTTATTTGAAGGTTAACTTATCTTGTATTTTTTTATTTTGGAAAGTGGAGAATGTACCTCTTAAATTCCAGAGAAAACAGAAAGTAAAATACTACCAACCAAAAGTTTCTAGACCCAGATCATCATAGATAGATCCTGGCATTCCAATAAAAGATTGATTTAGTTTAGGGCTTTTTACATATCTTTACCAGGGGTGCTAATAATTACAGCTTTAGAGATTGCCAATGTTTTATAAATCTTCTAACTGTAACATACAGTTAGCCGGACCCAAGATTCGAACCAAGACAAGTCAGTGACATTTCAACCAACTTTAGTAAAAGATGAACAAGCGCGGGCACTCGGAGTGCGCTGCTCGCTCTCGGCCTGGAAATCCCCTACGGCAGAGACAACAGGTTAGTGATCAGCTGGTAGTGACGGGCAAGTGTGAGGGAGGCTGGAACACTAACCTGGTGGCGGGATTCCAGAGCCTGGAGAACCGGCTTTGAGGCAAGCAAACAGGTCCGGGGGCGGAGGTCCGACTGTGGACCGAGCTTGCGGGGCTGAAGCCGTTGAGCGGCTGACAGGACGGCAGACAGTTCGTTCGGGGCTTTCCAAGGGCGTTATCCAGAGGAGCTCCGAGTTCGGTATCAGGAGGCAGAGATCCAGCGGCAGTACAGGCAGGGAGATCCGAGAGACAAGTCCAGGTCCAGTCCAGGTCTCATAACGGGCAGGCTCAGAGATTAACCAGAGTTAGGCAGGCTCCAGTACTCACGGGCAGATAGGGTCAGGTACACAGACAGGCAGTCCAGGTCAGGCAGGTTCGGAAGTTCAAGGGCAGATCAGGTCAGGTTTCCAGGCGGTCAGGCAGAATCAAAACGGAATCAGGCAGGCTCGGTAACAGAAGGCAGAAACAGGTCGGGAAACAGGCAGGCAGGTTGATTTGAGAGAACGCTGGATTGGTTTTACTGGGATGGCACAAGACAATCTGGCACTGGTGGCTGGTCTGACGGCAGGTTTTATACTGGTGAGAACAGGTGGGACCGGTGAGGGATGACTGCAGGCAGGGTGGAGCAGGGCAGACGTGCTGAGATATGGATCAGACCAGTACCAGTGCCGAGATCATCACACTAACTGGTAAACATTTTCATTAGATGTGTTGCATTAGAAATTGTGCTGAAATAATCAGCTTCAAAAATCCTTGACAGTGTGAAAAAAAAAGTTAAAACCATGTCATCCAAAACTTGGCAGAGAAAGTCAAAAATAGGTGAGTGGAAATTGTTTATTTACAGGGGTAATCACCTTCTTTATCTCAAAGTCATAATCACATTTAACAGATGAGCTTTAATCTTCAGATTCGAAACTGTGATTTTCAAGAAACGGAATTAAAGGGTGAAATTAATGGATTATAAAGAGCTTAGTGACTTCCAAGATTTGAAGACATGTAACAAGTCAACATCTCAGCAATAACAAATCATTCCCAACTGTAATCTCATATTTGAGTTAAAGCAATGGCACTTCCAAAAATCATAAAAGGAAACGAAACAAAGTTCTATGTTGACATGCATCATGCAAAAAAAAATTAAGATTTGAAGCAATCGTAAGATATATGATCACTGGATGACAATTTCAAAATAAAGCAAAGTACACAGTGCTTATTTTTGTGAATGGAGCATAAAGGGAAGCAGTGCAGATTAACGTGACTCAACTTTCGCTGAGTCACATCGTGACTTCCTGTGGCGCTTTCTTTGCCTATCAAGTCCAGTTATCTTGTAGGATTCTTTGAAGTGTAAATGGATTATCCCTGCCTATTACCTTGAACTTGCTGTAAAATTCTAAAAAGGACAAAGTTATTGAGTCATAAAATGTGGACTCTGACTTCTACAAGCAGCAATCCAGAGTTATGATACCTGATGCATTTACACAGTAATAAAAATAAAAATATACATAATACAGTAAAAACACAATAAAAATATGTATGATTACATTTACAACATTCAGAAATTACACATTAAATGAATTATTGGATTAAACACTTTATGATACTGTTTTGGTATTTCTTATGTTTGTGTTGTAGAAATATAACTTTAGTAATTATATGAAAAGAAGAACCAATATGGTGTTATTGTAGCACCTGTTAGTGGATATGGTATATTTGAAAGCAATTGAAGTTAAAGACGGTGAAGTGTAAATATTTGTACATTTGTGACAAAGGCCAAACTACAATGTCCAGATGACCCAGTCAGAAAATCTTCAGCAACTGTCATGTTACGGTGGTCTATTTGGGATAAAATAATAATGTTGTGTTTTTCAGGGCTATGCTTTGGATATTTAACTCAGAAAGAGCACCAACAACATTTTTTCTGAAAATTTATGCTAAATGCCAGATTATTCTAATTGATTGACTAGATTATTCTTGCAGTTGTGCAGATTATCAAATTACCAACCCGGGCCAAATTATTTCTCTGGGCATCCAGAAAGTTTTACTCAACTCTGCTTAAATTTTGTGAATTATATTTTAAGATGTTTTCATTTGCACCATAAAAAACTGTATTTCAATCATGTGCCATATTTAACTCATTGTAAAAACAAGAATACCCTCACAGATTAAAGAGTGATGTAACATGCACAGTTTTTGGTATTATGCCAACTGAGAGGACTTGAGTTTTAATCTACATAGTCTGGTGTTTTATTCTTTGACAGAAAAGAAAAAAAGGATCATATATTTAGAGTGTAAACCCCTGGCTTGAAAATGTAACAGGATTCCATAATAGGCTGAATAAAGCTTACATCCAGACAGCTGAGTATTCACAAAATCCATTTTCTAGATAGCACTGGTGGAGAATTAAATGTCCCATTTCTTTATCTGTTACTTATACTAATCCATACAGTGATCTACCTGAAACAAAGCTGTGTTTTATGGATGTAACCGAATGTCATAATTCTATCATTTCAGTTCCTCATCTTCTCTGTTACGGTTATGTGGTTTCAGTTTCCTCGCAGTCTTTGCAGTTGTTCCCCCTGCCTATTGTTTTTCAACATATGAGCATAAAAATCCTGGGTTTTATGGATGGTGTTAGGATTTTTAGAAGGAGCAAACACTAAAAGAAAGTGCACAAAAAGTCCCATAGATAGTATACTATAGATAGGCTTTACAAGTCAAATTCCTCGTATGTGTGCACATACCTGGCAAATAAAGATGATTCTCATTCTGACTAGCGTATATGGGCACATATGAAAGAAAAGAATACCATAACATTTTTACTCAAATTTCTAACAAGTATAGATTAAAAAAACAAATTAACCTACAATCTTATAGACAATTTACATGGTCAAAAATGATTAGAATGAAATTTGCATAATCCGACTTCCCTTTAGTACTGGTATGAAGCTTCCAATCATCCAATGTGTGTAAAGGTCTGAAATTGAGGGGGAACCTTGTGCACAAACATTCAGGTACAACCATGTGTCATGCAATCTTGTAATCCGTTTATTTTTGGGGCTGGCTGTTTTCTGCATTTTGTTCTGCTCCAGTCCATTAATTAGACTTAGCAGATACACCTTGCGTTACCATAATTACCTCCACTGGTTCTACCTGTTAGCACACCTTTAAAGACCAGCCTGCTGTGGGCATTATTTGCCAGATTGTCTTGAAGCCTTGAGTGAGTTGCTTTCCAGCATTGGAGTCCATCCCCGGTTCAGATCAAATTTCTTGTCTTGGATTATCTGTTTGCTTTCACTGGTTTGCTTTTCACTGGGTACCTCGTCAGCCTTCTGACTTCTGGACACGACCTTGGACCACTTTGTCGGCCACGATCCCGTCTGCGTTCTTCTGCCTTCTTCCTGCTTCTCGGGGAAGGCGGGCGCTTTTCTTTTATCTCCTTTCCTGTCTTCCCTTCTCCCTCCCCCGTTTTCCTGCCTGCTTCTATCAAACTTTTTTGGAGCTTCTTTTTACATATCTTCCAAACTATAAATTATGAATCTGTTCAGCTGGACTCTCAACGCAATTGATCAAATGTTCTCAATGAGAAGACTGGGTGAAGGAGCGCCCCTGTGCCCGACGGGACGTGTGCAGCTGGTCACACAGACCAGCTGCACACGTTCTGGTCTGCCACTGCCATGTATGTGGGTACAGGTTTGTACCCACATACATGGCAAATAAACTCACCACTAAAAGTATGCCAATAATATTTTTATGTTGTCTTCTGTCACAGAACAAAGAGTAACAACATACCATTTCTCAAAGTTGTGCTGCTTGAAATGTCTGTGCCATTTGATGTGAGTACAGGCAATCTTGCTCAGTGAGGGCTCTTTTGAATTCCCCCATTTTTAATTTAAACTTGTGCACACAGTCTGTGCCAACTTCAGCTTACAAGAAAAGTCAGTCTTAGGGAAATGGGGGTTTTCTGAGCACAAGGACAATTTAAAAGGCTCTGTTTGATCAGTAGTGCTAAAATATCTGTGTAATTACCGAACTGTGGTGAAACAGTTTAGAATTAACTCAAAACACTGAAAACATCCAGCCAAGATTTTTACGTTTGATATCTGTTAAATGTAGATTTAACCCCACTAATTTAGTAAACGCTTTATACTGACTTTTCCACAGCAACGGACAAATCCAGTCTGCAGGAAATCAGAGATGGTCTGGCCAACTAAATGCTGCAGCAACAGGGGTCTCCCCCTGCAGTCTCCCCGGAGAGACCAGCCAGTCAATAGCCCCATTTACACTACCCTTGTTAAACCGATCCATGCCGAGCTCGGACCAAGCTTGGTTCTGACAACCATTTACACATCACCCTAGCATGGTTCCTCGCCTCCTAGTGATGATCTATGATGATTTTATTCAAATGGCTGCTGTGTTCTTCATAATGCAATGTGTTCACCAATATTCTCTAACAAATGAGGGAATCTTTACTGGGATTAAACTGCAGAGAGTTGGACTTTTCTTATAAATTGGGTTTCTTATGAAAGTACTTCACTGGAATTTATTTTGGTGTGTCAGAGCAAAAGCAGGCTGAAATTACATAAATAGTCACAAAAGCTTTACAACAGTTTAACAGTTTCAGAAACCAAAGTAGCAGATTTAAGAGGTATCACCCGCTTTAACTCATATTAATCCGTTCAGGGTTGGATTTATCATGTAGCATGTGTTCTAAACAAATATTTACATGTATAATCTTCACCTGGAACTAATAAAGAATAGCATCAGCAGAAATGTTCAGAATCGTCTTTTTCTGAGCACACGTTGGAACAAGATAAGAAGAAAATGAAACTCCAAATCTGGGTAACAAATGTGCAATGAAGCCTTGCGGCTTTGTTAATGAACAAACAGCTCACGCCATTCGTGTGCAGAATTCCTCGCACTATCGCAGTCAGCTCAGAGGATAATGGCGCCTGATCTCCTCTGTCACTAATGCCCAGCACAAAAACTATTGCACTCTGAATGTCGTGTTTCATCAGACAGCTTTGCTGCACATTTGTAAATAAATAGACGAGGCTCCACTGAGAATAAAACATCTATCAGGAGCAGAAGCATACTGGCATACATCCGCTTAGCCACATGTTTTGTGTAACTAATTGGATAACCACACCAACTAAAGCAGGAAATTGACTTTTTTTTTTCTTTTTTTTTTTTATCCCTCCTGCAATTGCAGTGGATGCAAGCCCTCTCTGCAGGGCGTTGGTGGGGCGCACATTTATGAGTCATACATTTAATATGCTATCCCTTCCTACTCACACCATAAACTCACACTCGGAAGGACAGAATTGAAGCATTCCCCTTTTTTTTCCCCTCCTGTTTAACCACATTGTAGACTTGGCTGGACAATCGAGAGATCCTCAGCTCCCTCAATGACTCTTCTCCTTTTGTCTCTGACGACTGAAACTTAAAAGTGCCAATCTGACTCCTGCACAGTCTTTCTGTGTGCGTTTGGTTGGGAAGACAAGAGATTAGCATGAGTCAGATAGTGATTCAGGACACCAGGTGGCAAATGCCTAAAATCATGCTCTCCCTCTCATTTCCTCTCCCTTGTTCAGAGCCTCCTCTATATCCTCTGCGTACTGTCGCCGCTTCTCCTTTCGCTTGCCGCCCCTTCTCCCCATTCCCACTCTTTTACTTCCCCTCCCCTCGCAATTTGTCTCCCTCAAATAAAAAAAAAATAAAACCCCTCACACCTCTCCTCTCGCCCATGTCGCCTGCTGCTCTCCGCACTGGCCGTGAGTGCGCGCCAAACGTACCCGTCGCTTCACGGGTGGGCGTGGAGAGGTTAACAGGGGGCAGATAAAGAGGGTAAAGACAGATCGCGTGAAGAGGGAGATCGATGGCCAGATGTGCGGAGATAAACAAGAGTGTGTTGGATTTAGGTGGAAATTGAGCACGAATTTCGAGGAGCGTACCGGGGAGGGGTGGTGGGGTGTTGGAAAATCACACTCTTTGTATCGTGCGCATGCCTGAGGGACGGTGGTGGTGTTGGTGGGTAATTTTGAAAGAGTGGGACATGGGAATGTGTAGCGAGAGGCAGAGAGGGTTATAGAGAGCTGTGTAGAGATGGATGGAGGCAGGGATAGAGAGATAGAAGGAGGGGTGGTGATCCTGGGGGCCTGATGACTCATGGCTGTGCTGCGGTTTGTGCGTCACTGGCGCTGGCTGGAGGAGGAGATAGTGGAGAGGTCTACGCATTTAATTACAGCCTTCCAATTTAGACACACTGTACACACACACACACACCTACATACACACTCTTGCATAAAATAATATTGCAAAGGATTGTCTTGCAAGTTCACTAATTGGCACATGCGGGAGAAGGAGAGCTCACAAATCTTTGCCGCATGTTCTGAATACCTGCAACCGGAATGATATTCAATTTTGTTCTCTCTACATTCCTTTGGTTTCCAGCGAACGATTATGGTTCAGCTACCCCCCCCTTTTCCCAGAAAGACCTTGAGGCAACACAAAAAAAAAAAACTTATTAACCCAAGCAAAAAAAAAAATGAAATAAAAATAAATCCATAATACCAAGTTGCACCCAATGAACAGCTGCACCACACTGCTTGTGACTGGAATATGAAATAGAGTCGGAGACGTACAAGGCAGACGTGGAGGACTCGCTTTGATGACGCAGTGTGGTATACTCTTCTTCACAGATCATACCAAGAGAGTTTTCACAATCCAGCCTACGCCACATGACGTACAAGTCGTCCTGCTGGTTAAAGGTCAGCCTGGTAGGAGCAGGATTTCTGCCTCGACTGCCATTAGTTTTGTCTGATTATTCACACTTGAATGGCTCCTACCAAGACGTGCGGCATCTGGGGGAGTTCTTTTGGTACAAGAAATGAATATCCACCTTTTAGAATATCTTTTGAATGCAGTTTGCAGTTGGTCTCTCTTCTGTGTACTTTGAAATGCTCCTTAAGCCCTTGCTTTGAGTGAAACGTGTCTGCAGATACAAACGAGTCTAAGAAAAAGAATAAAAGCAGCTTAAATAGAAAAAAGTAACAGAGCTTGAAAATGAAAAAGGGTAAGTCATTTTAAAGAACCATAAATACCAGTCTTGCCTATAGATATTTGTAGTGTTGTTTTTATTATTTTCATTTCAGACCTTTTTTATTTTTTCACAGAACATTTCATCTGTAGACGTCAGCACAGCAGAATGCAATTTAAAGTAACTTCAAAGTTTTCCATTTCAAATTTGTACACTTTCCAGACTCAACCTTTTATCTGCTTTTATTTTTATTTTCTAATATTATAAACAAATGAGTGAAAATATGTTTCGCTTATTGGGTTTTATTTCTTTGTTGCGCAACATAATGGCTGGTGTTGGTTTCAATCTCACCAGTGTTAAAGTAGCTAATTATCCTCGTAATAGTACATCTCCACAGCAGATAAAACCAAGTGTAAGAAAAATAATAAAAGCATCACAAACAGTGGTAATTTATTGTTGCTGATGGGAAATACAACTGCAGCACTTCCATATAGAAAAGAACATAATAGAATACACAAATACATAATACAATATATACACTGTATGTGAAGAAATACGGAAGCAGAACAGCACAAGTTTGATCTGTAAGCATTGACTAGCAGTCCTGAATATAGAACAAGATTCTTTTCAAGAGCTGCAAACAAATAAATTGGTTGATCTTATATAGTTAAAGTATTTCTTTAACATCTAAAACAAATGCTAAAATGTCTGTTATCACATGAGGCCAAGTGAAACGTAGAATCTTTGTTATACACACATTCAGTTATGTTTGCTTCCTATACAATTAACATTTCAAAATTACGTACTTTTTGAAAATCTATTTTCTGTATTTATTTTGTTGAGTTTTATTTTCTGTTTGTGCCTCAGATCTTGATACAACACAATGCTTGAGGCTAACTTAACTGTTCTTTTGCCAGTATGGCAACTTAGACTTACCCAAACATTACTGGATTATCCTGTATTAAACACAGGTTCTTCAAAACATAATTTGTGAAATGCAATACTCTTATTTTAAAATATCAGTTTCAATCTTTTATTCTGTAATGAAATGACACCCAGTTTAGGATAAACTGGCCTTTTATTTCTATTTTTCTGTGACTTCTCTATCAGTGGTTCAAAAAAGAAAAATGATCAATGAGGTAAGAAAAACTCGATTTCTGTTATGGTAAATCAAACAGCATGGTTTAATGGTGAATCAGTCAAACACCTTGTTTTAAATTGCTACGGATTATTCTATTATATATTTTACGGAAATTAAAAACTAAAAATCTTCTAGATTATTTTTTAGTACAAAGAGTAGATATGCACGGCTTCAGTTTGTGTTTTCTCTGATCTTTTAGGAAATTAAAACATTTGTTTTTGGAGCACATTTCCTTTGTCGCGACAGTACAACACAATAGAAACGTTTCAAAACACAAAAAAAGACATGTTTCAGCTTTTTCTGCCTCAATGTTTACCTTCAAATATATACATTGAAATGATTCAGACAAAAGGCCCACCTTTCACTTAATTTCCCCCCTCCTCTCACGTCCAGACACATTTACCCTCCATGTGCACCAATTACACCCTAAGAGGTAGCAAGCCTCACTCATAAACAATAGGACCAATCAGTTGCCCTCTCTGGCTCTCCCCCAGCCCTGCATGCTCTTTTACAACACTCTATTTTCCAAACGAGAGTGCAGGGAGGATAATTTTCCAAACAACAGCGCTGGAGGGTGGGGGGAGAATGGCACAGGGAAGAAGAGGCAGAAAGAGATAAAGGGAGAGAAGGTGTCTCAGTGGATTGGCCTGTTCACAGAATCTAAAGGCAAATCTGAAAATTCAGCACTGAATGCTGATTTTTGCTTCTCGATAAACCCTTGACATATCTGCTAAGCTGTGAAAAAGGCAGAATAAGGAGTGAAAAATGTGCTCTGATGCAGGCCTCAATTGAGATTCCTGCTTTTGCTTCTTTGGAAATATATTATAGTAAAGTAGTGCAACTGTTTTTAAAGATGCTTTTTTTTTTTGGTTTCGGTTATTTTACTGAAATGTTAAACAGGACTAAAAAACAATTTGTAACATTTAAAAAAAAGAATGAAGAGTTCATAAAAATTACAAAATAAATTTAGGAGGATTAATCATGTGCATTTTCTCTACAGTTTGTATTTCTATGTTTATATGATTTTTTTTTTATTTTTTTTTTGTAATTGTTATTATTAATTCAGGAGGGGGGGTTTTCCCCAGCAGTTTTCCAGGTCTTTCAATTTAACGCCTATTTCCCCTCTCATTCATGTCCGCTATCATGAGTCGTCAGCAGCCATGTCCCGGGGGAGGGAAATCCCAGCTGTCACTAAATAACTTTTCAGATCACACCAATGAAGCTAATGTTCGCGGACGCCAAAGGCCGAGGAGTCCATTTAACAGCCACTTAATGCATGAGCACACAAGTGGCACACGTGCACGCCCGCAAACACTGACACAGACATCCGCCGTGTTGCGGATTACCCCTAACCGGGCTAATGATCTCCTCGATGGGACAACTGGGACTCTTCTGAGGTTGTCTTCAGCTGATGTCCCACTGGGACCCAAGGAGAGCCTCCAGGGTAATTACAATGTAAATTGTGTGTGTGTGTGTGTGTGTGTGTGTGTGTGTGTGTGTGTGTGTGTGTGTGTGTGTGTGTGTGTGTGTGTGTGTGTGTGTGTGTGTGTGTGTGTGTGTGTTATCCTGCCTGGATTTGCAGTTCCCAAGATAAGGTTGATCTACTGTTGTCCAGGAAGGTTTTGCATTTGATAGCTATAAACTGTTTATACATCACTTATTATCAGTGGTTTAGACAGAAAAACAACAATAGCCCAATTGTGTCTACAACTTTGTATGTTTATTGCCTTGTGTGAACTTTGCTGATTACCATATTTACATTTTTCTTTATTAAAGGGCTCAGTGTAAAACCCCTGACATAGGATTTACAAAATATACAGTGGTACTAGATCAACTTGTTTTAATTTCTCTAAGAAAGGTGACGGAGATATTTTTAAATCACCTGCTCTGCTAGGAGTGCATACTTTTCAAATTGAATGAAACATTTTGGTAAAAAAAAAAAAAATTCAGCACCGGATTGGACAATGGACAACACAAAAACAGGGGTGGCAACCAAGAAAGATGGATGGGCTAAATGGAAGGGTGACGGATGGCAGAAAAAGAGGTGGTATCCTCACCCCCTTTTTTTATCCTCCGTAGTGCCTTTGTTTCAGTTCATAGCCCTCATCATCACCCCTCATCATCATAATTGTTTAGCTCTCCCTTTCTTTATCTCTCTGTGTCACCAGCCTCTCGTCCCACCCCTTTTCTGTGACGCTCGCCACGCCAATCAGATCATAAAATGACATTATGGCTCATTACACCTGGGCTGAAGCATTAGTTGCTCGTTAACAGCTTTCACTTTCTCAAAAAGAAGGAATCATCTTTTCTTTTTCTTTTTTTTTTTTTTAAATCAAGATGCTAATATCTGTCTTGTCTTGTCATTTGTCGGCTTTCGTCGTGTCCGGTCAGAATCACATGCAGCGGGGCATCATGTATTCTGGAGTTGCGTGCTCGTCACACCTACAGGAGAGCACTAATGGATAGCAAGAGGCTTGGTGCTGGGAAAAATAGAAGCAGAAAAGGGATTTATGGGAGAGGCAGAAGTAGAAAGAGAGGCAGCAGAAAAACATTGTGGTCATCTGCAGTGCGATGAGTCACCTGTAGGCAACACACACAAGCATACACACAGATATGTGTATTTATATATATATATATATATATATATATATATATATATATATATATATATATAAATAAAACACACACGCACAGACCCAAAACAGTGCTTCCACAGCTGTGTAGCTAAATGCCACATTGTCTCATGGACTGCAGACACTGAAAACACAACGCTCTCAAATCAGAAACAGAAATTGGAGTAAACAGACTGAATCTAAAAAAAGAATAGCTGATGATTTGACCTTTCACAGCTTCACTGGTGAAACGAAGATGTTTGCCGGATGATGATTAACCGACAAACAAAATGTTAATCAAGAGCAAAAATTTCATTTGAATGATTTACTCCTGACGCGATGTTTCCTCTGTTGTAATTAGTGCAAAACAAAATCTCCGGGTGAAATCAGCCATCTGCATCATGAGTACGTACGTTCTGCTGCATCCTTTCCGTTGTTCTTTTTTTTTTTTTTTTTTTTTTTTTCAAGGTAAGAGCTAAAAATGGTCAGGGATGCTGCGATTTAAGGGATGCTATTGTTTGATTTCTATCAAACAAAATTATTGTAGCTTAGTTTATCAGCTGTGATTTCAATAATCTCCTTAAGACAAGAAGATGCATGACATGGCGGTTCACAGAAACAAGGCGTGATTTTAGCACCTTCAGGGGGAAAACAATTTTTTTTATTTTCACAGCTAGAGTAAAGTTTTCATAGGTCACAAAATGTGTTTATTATATTAGGGATTATCAAATGGACTCCAGACTCATTAGAATATAATGAAAAATCCCTTTTGTTTCCTCCGGTAAGAAGTAGCATCGGTAAGAGCTGTTTACCAGTTCCAGGCATTCTCACAGGTACAAAACGTGTCTCGTCATCCAAACTGTTCCCGTTTCGTTTTTTTCTTCTCCGTACTCAAAATGCTGCCACAAACAATAATTTAAAAGTGGTGGAAGCGTTTTTCAATGTTCCTGTAACCAAGCTTTGTTGACATGCCCAGCGGGAAGTCTTTTCTTCAACAGGGCAATTCAAGAATCGCTCCATTTCGTACGTCATAAAACAAGACTCTCAAGCGTAATTATAACAGGATACGAAGCTCGTGTTCATATCCGGACACCAATCATCTACTTCACCCAATGAGCATGCGGGCAACGGGATATTGCTCACATGAAGGACTACCCTTTGACATGGCATAGATCTAATAGCGCCCATATAGGCTGCTTAATGTCACCAACTGGTTTGTCCACTTCCATATTTAAGCCCCCAGTTTAGCATTTCTCCATTCACCATCTTGAATATACACAAGAAAAAAAGAGCAAACACATGAATTGACACTTTGACGTGGCAGAATATAAGACAAGGTATCAGGTACGATTATTCAATAATTTTAATGTAAAACTGTCTCAGGTGTAGTGGTGGTCTTAGTTACAAAACATTAAGGGGGGAGTAAATGTATTCATCACTCATTTTAATTCTCCCTGCATTTAACTCACACCCCTTTCTCCCCCACCCCCCCACCCCCCATCTACCCCGCCCTCCATCTTGCTCTTTTCATGCCTCATCACTATCTCCCCTCACTCCGCCCCACCACCTCACTCCCTCCCCTTCCACAGTTACCCCCTCCCATTTCCACATTCCTGAATGAGAATAGAGACTAATTCAGCCTATTTGTATTAATAGTAGCTGTTCACGTTGCTTCTCTAACAGCAGCAAAAAAAAAAAAAAAAAAAAGAGGGGGGGAGAAAAAATACTCAAATCATCGGAGTGGGAGTTGCTCTCGTGTTGCTATCGCCTGCTGCCGCCTTCGCTCCCTTCTGTGTGAATGCGATCACAGCTGCATCTTGTGAAGCATTTCATTTAGGCAGCATTTTAGTTAAGTGATTTATGCAAGTTTCAGGAGACTGG
The DNA here is from genome assembly GCF_011125445.2 of Fundulus heteroclitus. Lineage (NCBI taxonomy): Eukaryota > Metazoa > Chordata > Actinopteri > Cyprinodontiformes > Fundulidae > Fundulus > Fundulus heteroclitus. The sequence goes on from NC_046371.1 coordinate 21,300,113, forward strand.
GAACATTCAGGTGAGAAAGACCGCGGAGAAGCAATTAGCCTTTTCACTGTGTAGCCAGGGCAACCGCGTCATTGACAGACGTTCTGATTATTAATATTTCCCCGCCACTTACCGGGCTCGAAACTTTACATTGTTAGGAAAGCAACGGGAGACGAGTTGAGAATGTTCCTACGTTGATGTCTTTGTCGGCTCCGACATGAGCTGGTTCTCTGATATTTTTTTGCTCTTTCAGATGGCGACCTTCAGCAGTTATGTCCGACCGAATATCCGGCCAAACTCTGTTTAAACACTATTTGTGAGACACAGACAAACAACCACATTGGAACGAATCCTTGCCTGGCCCCTGCACCGTGTTGTAAACTGGTCAACTGTTTCCACACATATTTACACTAAAAGTTTGCTGTGCGTAAAGGACACATCTTAAAATGAGTATATCATGTGGCTGATTCATCGTGTTTTACAGTTTATCTGATTACATCTTAGTTTGTTTAGTGAAATTTTTCATTTTGAAAATAATGAAGACAAATCACATGTTGCTAAGTGGTGCTAGAGGGTTTTACTTACTTCTAAGTGTGCATGTTTGGACCTCATTGACAAGCGCATGTTCATATGTATGCTATTTTTAGTGTAGCTAAACAACTGCGTACCACTCACACTCCTGGATGAACTGTAAAGGTAAGGCAAGGCAAGGCAAGGCAAATTCTTTTATATAGCACAATTCAGTACAAGACAATACAAAGTGCTTTACATGATTAAGATATACCAAAATAATAAAATGTAGATAGAAAATAGAATAAAAGCAAGTAGGGATAGAATGTAGTAACAAAAAAGAACATTAAAAACAGTAAAACTGTTTAACTAGAACAGTCAAAGGCAATTTTAAACAGATGTGTTTTTAATCTTGATTTAAAAGAACTTAGGCTTTCCACACTTTTACAGTTTTCTGGAAGTTTGTTCCAGATAAGTGGAGCATAGGAACTAAATGCTGCTTCTCCATGTTTAGTTCTGGTTCTAGGTATGTGGAGTAGACTGGAGCCAGAAGACCTTAGTGGTCTGGAGGGTTGATACACTGATAACAAGTCTGTGATGTATTTAGGTGCTAAGCCATTTAAGGATTTATAGACTAACAGAAGTATTTTAAAGTCTATTCTCTGAGATACAGGGAGCCAGTGAAGGAACTTTAGAACTGGGGTTATGTGCTCTACTTTCTTAGTCTTAGTGAGTAAAGCTCCCTGAGAGGCTGTACGGTTTTCAGTATAGCCTTTTGGGGCATGATATAGTACATTTTTATATGTTGTATATTCAGATGAGTAGAAGAATAAGAATAAAAGGTATTTTCTTTACAAAAAAGTGCTGTTTTGGAATCCTTGCTGTCCCTGCATTAAAGCGATGAACAATCTCCACAGGGTAAACAGCAATCTCCCCTCAGTTTGTTTTAAACCAGCTTAATTGTTTTTCTCAATCTGTTCATGGTCTGAATCGTTGTTTTCTGCTGTGTGTTTGGTACAACTCTCTGACTGGGATTTTATCATTGTTCCTGTCAGCGCACTGTCACAAGCTCCTAGTGGACCCTAGTGGGCAGTTACAGATAATGAAATGTACGTCACACAGGCTTTTCAGACGAGCGGACTGTAGGGTTGACTGTGTTGTACGAATAAGCCGTTTGTAGGCCCAATCACCGAAGGCGGTACAAATCTTATTGTAATTGCAGGATTGTTTATTGTCAAATGAATTGGCTTTTAGGGGCCCTTAACATACTCAAAAAGTCATAAAATCTTGAAAAAAAAAATCAAATTAAGTAGTTATAGTGTAGTTGAGGTTTTTAAAAACAAAAACAGCATATTTGACTAAACTGCTAATGCTGGGACCTTTGTGCCAACAAATTGCAACTGAGTTAACTGGGTTAAAATTCATCTATCCATTGCCTATATCAAGGGATGGGTACCGAATTCAGTACCTTTATAGTTACTGACTCAAATTTGTCGGTACCACCGAGTACCTATTCACATAAAATCAAACTGTACCATGTTTCGGTACCTAAATCATTGTGACACTGAGGGAAGAGTGGCCGATTTTCCATGCCAGATATAAACACAGCATTTCACGCACATATGGACGTCAGTAGCCACTGGTCCAGTCAACAAAGCAAACATGGCTGATAGAAAGGGCTCAACAGGATGGCAATGCAGATTACACTCGCTGCACTATTTGTGACGTGAAGAGCAAGGCCAGCGGTGGGAATACTTCTAACCTGAGGCATCGTCACGGTTGCTAACTAGCAACTATCGAACCTTAGTAGCAACTTTAAAAAAAAACAAAAAAAAAAAACTGACTAGCAACAACTCTAGCGATTTTTTTTTTCTATGTTATTGGTGTCTTATCATTCTCCTGTCATGGTCTTGAGGCAGCAGCATATACTGCTTGAGCTTATGCCTACTTCTCCAAGCGCTGACTTACAGGCAGCAGCAGCTGCCTCGTTCTAAAACCCGTCTGCAGTCAGAGCAAAGACAGCAGAGAGGAGATCCACTCCTTTTCCACATTGCAAATGTATCCCGCACTGGATTACAAATGCTTTTAATGTAGTCCTTTGTTTCTCTGAAACCATTGCACTAAAATACTTCCCTGAATTAAATTCACACACAGCTTGAGTCACTTATTCACCTCGTTCACTGTGTGTGCTCTCTGATAACTGTCCTTTGGTAAAAATGAGTTTTATATGGTGTGGATTCAACCAATGTAATAAAATGTTCCTTTGCAGATCTAAACAAATGTATATATTGAGAAATAAATGTTATTGTTAATATGTTATAAGTTGAAAACAAGTTGATCAGAATCAGAGTTTATTTTTAAACTAATTAACATATATTAACACATACACACACACACACACAAAAGTACGGAAAATAGGTATTGTTGAGTATTTTAGTTATGAAGCTTGTTCCAGTGAAACTAAAAAAGTGCAGTCAAAGATCTACTTATCTTAATGTATTTTTTTATTTTGGTAATCTATCAATAGAAATAATTAAGCTTTAAAATGTCAGTGATGATCCAGTGAAACAATGAAACAAAATAAGTTATTCTAGTTGTAGCTTTAGAAAGGTTGGACAAAATTACTTTGGATCAGAAACCCCCAAGATTTTACCTAGCTTTTTTCTTATTATGAATATAAACAATTAAGTCCTGTGATTTTATGCTTTCTTTGTGGTTGTTAATGTATGAAAGAAGTCTAGTCAAAGATTTACTTAGCTTATTCCTTAGTAACTGTAATGTTGTTCTTTTCCTAAGTAACATTTCCCTCTGTAATGTTTTTCTGTTCATGTACAGCATTTGGAATCATCTTATTACTATATAAATAAACTTGCCTTGCCTTACTGGTACTGATTACCAGGTTCCGGGTATCTGTACCGTATCAGGTCAAATGTGTAAGGTACCTATCCCCAACTATATCCGCTTATCCATGCTGGGTCAAGGGAAGGCTGGTGCCTATCTCCAGTGCTCATTGGGCGAGCTGTGGGGTACAGCCTGGACTGGTCGCCAGTTCATCACAGGGCAACACAGAGACATACAGGACAAACAAAGCTACAACAATTGGACCATGGACGAAGTTATGTTCAAGTGGAGTTTATTGTCGTGGAAATCTCCGACCTTAGGTGCGCTACCTCAAAACATTTTCAGCAGCAGCTGCCAACGGTGCTGAAGTGAACAGAGTTTTAAAGGTGAAAAGTTGGAATTGCCTTTTCCAGCTCGATTTGTGCTCATGCATGCTGCGACCGGAGAGGGTCCATGCACATATTTCTAACAGGAAAGCTGTTATTTACACATAAAGACCAAAGGACTCAGTTGAGTCGCAGATCACATGAATTCATTTGACAATACACCCTTTTGTCTCCAATCTGTTTACAACACTAATTACAGTGCGACAGCTTTCACCACTCGTCTCTGCACCAGCAGATCAATTGGAAACGCTGAGAGCCTCTTCAGCCATTTGAATACAGCGACGGTTTGAAAACGTGACGCGCCACCGGTGAGGCCAGGTGCCACCCGCTCTCTCTTCCCGCTGCTCTCACGTCAGAGCCGACATCTCCCACTTCACATCCGCAGATGAGAATAAAAATAAAAAAATAAAAAAAAAACGGAGGGTGAAGCTGAAAGTGAGAGAAAGAGTCTGCCTTTTCTCCAAGGTCAACCAGCTGCCACAGTCAATGATCCTTTTTCAGCCTGTGAGCAAACAAAGCAAAGCTGCTTCCAACCATGAATTTGTCATCAGCCCCCCCCACCCCAACCCACTGAGCCCTCAACAAACAAAAACATGTTTAAGAGCTTAATGAACTGCTTTTCACCTACTCATTCAAGATGTCCTCAAAAACCTGTTTGCTTTTGATTCTAGTTTTTTTTTTTCTTTATTCTAGCCCTTGTTTTTCCCCCTTTCTCTTCCCACAGTGGGCAGTCTCCATTGTCGCTATCTGTTTGTGTTTACTGCTGGGAAACCGACTCTGCGCTTCATCAGAGGTGTTACGGAAAGGACAGTGTGTCATGACGTACCGAGCAGCGCCGTGTCACACTGTTTTGGACACCGGATGATTCACGGAAGACAAATCGGGGCTGGTGGCATTTCAAAGTGGGCTCGTCCATTGCATTAGGACGGCGCTGGTAAATCAACAGCGCAATCATAATGTGTCCCCGTAGTGCCTGTTTTAGCAGGTCAGACATGAAATTGATTAAGGCATCGTCCAACCTAATTACGGGGAGAGGCTCCTTCACCGTTGCATGTCGTGACTGTAATTTATTTTGGGGCTTTTTCTCTCTCTCTTCATAAAAGATTATAAAAATTCCTAAAACATCAGGCCTGTATTTATAGCACCTACTTTTTACAATTTTACTGTTTCAAGTAATTTCCATATGACTCACCAGACTTACCACTCATACATCAAATCATGAAAAGAGCAAACTCTCGCCTGCTTTAGTCGTGGCTGAAATACTTTTTCATCTGGGTTGTCATTTTTTTTTTTTTTTTTTAAACATGTCCATGCTTCAATTGTTGGAAATTTTGACATGGTCAAGTGAAATGCTTGACACTGTGTGTCGATTTAAAGAGAAAATATCGTCACAAAATACGCTAGGCAGACAGACCCCACCCCATTGTACACCTCCCACTACTTAACTGAGGGGTTATTTTTTTTTTTTTGCCACTTTTCAAAATAATGGCTCTCAGCAGGGTTCTCTTTAGTAGATGCCTTAGATTTTTTTTTTGTCTGTATGACAAAAGAAAATTACACAAAATTGCCCCTTTATACAAGAGGTGCAGCTTTAAATGCGTTGGTTTTGTTTTTGCACTCTCAGGTCACAGACACGTGAATGTCAAGTATATGCAGCTGAATTTAACCCTGCTTTTTTTTGCCTCCATGTATCCACCTCTGTCTTCTCTTTGTGTCTCGCTGGCTCGCTCCAACAACCCGTCACACACACACACACACATGCACGCTGCCGACGTGAGAAAACAGAGTCTACGTATCTGGCGCGTGACGGCCTGTGACGTACCCCGTCACGTGCCGTTGGGTTTTAGTGCTCTGCGAGAAGCTGATTTTTCTGGTTTTTCTTTTTTTTTTTTTTTTTTTTTTTTTAATCGTCCGGGGGCATCAAAATCATCATCATCGTCGTCGTCGTGGTTGCTATCAGCTGGAGCAGATGTGGCTGGTCCTTCTGCGTCATGGTTTACTCCGAAACCTCTAAAACTATCACCGCCAAAGCTACCATCACCAACCAAATGGGCTGGAGAAAGGGGGTTGGGAAGAGGATGTAAAAAATTACGCTGCTGCTCTTTTTAGTTGTGTTTCCTCTCATGCCTACCACCCCCATTCTCTTCTCTCCAACCTCTGCTTCTCCATTAAATGTTCGCTTCTTTTGTTTCATCCACTCTTTCTTGTTCCGTCTCACTCCATCTTTCTGCGTGACATCCCTCTGCCCTCATCCCTCGTCCGGCTCCACCATTGTCTAAACCACCTATCTCCTCATCTCGCTCCTCAATTCCTATCTCTTGTAGTCAGGGCAAATTTTATATCTGAGAGAGACAGATAAACCCATCACCACCACCAAAAGAAGGAAAGAAAAGCTTCCCCTGTGCACACAGACCCCCCCACCCACCCCCCTGCACCCCTTCATCGCCAGAACCTTCTACTCCCCTAATCCCAATCACACCACAACCGTTTTCATTAGCCCTTATCTCCCTCCACCAAATCTGCTCTGACTCAAAACAATTTCCTATCATTTGTGTCTGTGTGTGTGTGTGTGTGTGTGTGTGTGTGTGGTGAGGGGGGGGGGGGGTTCAACCACCCGCACCCCCTGCCTCCTAGAGCCTCCTCCGCCCCCCTACCCTTCTCAAAGAAAAGCCCATATTCCTCAAAAAAAAAAGCTAAAATCACTCCCCATCCAGCACAAACCCCACCCAAAACACACAAATGCAGGGAGTGTGTGTGTGTGTGTGTGTGGGGGGGGGGGGGGGTGCACATTGCAAGTGTCACCATTAAAGAGTGACTGTTCGGCATGTGTAAGCGGCGACTTGCCAGTGTCATCCAGCGGGGTGCGAGAAGAACTGCAGTGTGACGTCACGGCACACGCCGGCCATGATGGTTGGTAGAGCGTGTATTACGTGTGCGTGATTCTGTGTGTGCAGTTGGGAAGGGGTGGGGTGTGGGGGGGGGGATTTGAGGAATACAATTTGGTTGGTGGGAGGACCCGTTGGGCCTTGCTGCATCATTGGGCCGGGAAAATGAATGAGCACTAACATTTAGTGTCCCCCCACACACAGACACCCCTTCATTGCCTGCTCGTCTTTGTGAATCCTTCCACTTTCCCCGTTGTTCCTCCCAACCAAGGCAAAAAAAAAAGGAGCCCTTGAGTCCAGGAAAGTTAACTGTTCGACAAAATCCTCTTCAGTCGTTTGAAGGGGACCCCCTTACGGTGTTTTAATGACTGAACCCAGCAGAGAGGGGGGGGAGGAAATAGTCATTAAATGTTTGATTAACTAATAGGGAATCCATTCAAAGTTCAATGAAGCAGGCTGGTGTGCCAAAAAAAATTTTAAGTGTTTGAATTTGAGCAGGTACAAAAACAGCACCACCCACTGGGAGAGATTTATACGAGAGGCAGAGAGAAGGGAGAAGAGCACCTCACCGTGTGAAGTATGAAGTGTTACCATGGCAGAGCAGAGGACGACGTGTACGACATGACGGCTCAACGGGAAACAAGTGTGCGCGTGTGTGTGTATTGCTTTACAGTGACGGGGTGCACAGCAATACAGAAAGAGAAAAATAAGATTGTTCCTGAGAGGGGAACATGACACGAGGTAGTTCTGCTGTCTCAGCGGTCAGTGAATGCATCGTTAGATTTCACTAAACTGTTAATCCCAAGCTGTTGGGTTAAAAGTTTGTTTGTTTGTTTAATAAGACCACTGATGATTTTGTACAATATAAATTGACTGCATCATGTTGTAACCTTCATCTTGATTTCTAATAGCCTGGCTGTACAGTTTGTTTCAGGCTTTTGTCACAGTACCTTGTTCAAGCATTCATACCTGTTTAACTTTTTCACCTTTTGACACATTGCAGTCACAAACTTCTGTGTTTTATTGGGATTACTGTTATATTCCAAGAACCAATAGTGCATAATTATTATGAATGACTATTTTCCACCAATAAGATAAATATAATACCTGTAAATACATTTTTGGACAACTAATTGCTTTCAGTTACTTAGTGAAGTGACGGTAGGCCTTAGAGAACTTAAAAACTGGGTTAGGTTACGTTTGATACATCTAGTTTTGAACACCAAGTGGAGCTCTGTTTCATCCATCATCGCATGGTGTACGTTTATTATAGGACTGCAAACCACAATGGCATACTGCAAAAAAGGGAACTAAAAGTAAGTAAGATTTCTAGAAATTAGTCTATTTTTCATTGATTTGAGCAGGTAAATAAGACTATTTGCCAATGGGATTAGTAGTGTTATCCCTAAAATAAGATATTTAGATATTTTGCACTTGAAACGTGATAATGGGATGAATTGTTCCAACTTTTAGAGCAAAAATCTTATTCCATTGGCAAATAATCTTATTTACCTGCTCAAATCAAAAAAATGCACTCATTTCAAGAAAAAATTACTTAATTTTAATTCCCTTTTTGCAGTGCATAGCCGTCTACCTAAACTGGATGAAACGATAGTAAATCCAGACAATGCAGTGAATGTGCACTGTGGGTTTTGTTTGTTATGGTGCAAAGAGAGGCTTAATCACAAAAGCAAAATCTATCAACAAAGCGATCTATCCGTTGTGCTCTCCACATAGCTGGGCTTTAAGTACAAGTGGCAACAAGAAGGTCGTTAGAATTCCTGTTTGCCATAAGCCATGTTGGTGACACATCAAATATAAGGAATAAGGTGCTCTGGTCAACAAACAAACTGTGTGGAATAAATCTGACTCTGCACATGAATCTGAACACACCATCCTCATAGTGCGACATGGCGGTGGCAACATCATGCTGAGGGGATGGCGTTTTTTTAGCAGGGACGAGAAAGTTGGTCAGAGGGGAAGATAAGATGGAGCTAAATACAGATCAATCCTAGAAATAAATGCTGTTAGAGATTGCAAGAGAGTGGAGGTTCATTTCCAGCAGTACAACAACGCTAAACATACTGTCCGTCCTATCATTGGATAGATCAGGATCAAAGGGTGTTTATGAGCTGGTCTGTCTCAGATAAAGTCCGGATTTTAGTCCAGTTATGATTACTCTTGACCTGCAATGTTTTGACTCAGGCAGGCTAAATTCAAATGCACTCCACACATTTCAGATTATTATGTGGGGGGAAAATAAAATTTAAACCTATGTCAGTCCAGATCCACTTCAGAATAGTGTGCCAACTTATCATCTGTCACATATAAATCCGTTAAAATACACTGAAGTTTCTGGTTGTAAAAAAAAAACAATCAAAATGCAAAGTTCAAGGGCTGTGAATACGTTCACCGGCCACTGCAGCATTTTTGGTTTGGCTTTATCAGCTCAATAAGACGCATAGGGATCAGCATCCCTAACCCTGGGTTCAGAGTAAGCTGGCGGTTCAAGTACGGCACTTTAAGCATCTCATGTGTATCTACCCTGCAGAGTTATTACATTTTTTATACCATAATCTTTAATGTTTTGTTATGTATTTAACATATTTGTTTTGGTGTGTTTTGTTACATGACCAGAAGTTTACAAGTTAAGTTGTTGTTATTCTTTTCATTTACTTGTTATTTTGCCTAAAGTGTTGGTTGTGTATTTTTTTCTCTTTTATGAATATCTTTTATTGTAACACATTACAACTGAGTGAAAGCTCTTCTGCTCATACATTCAGTTTATTCAGGGTTATATATATTCATAATCTGAATCAAAAGCATTTTATTCCTTTGAACATTTACAAACCCTTGAAAATTTGTGACACCTCTCTGACATTTTGGCACAGTTTCTTTCAGAAGCGAGAAGCTTGTTTACGCGCCGTAGCAGCACAATTGCCTGCTGTCCATTCTTAAAGTCTCTGTTATTGATTATCCTGCTGGTAATTACTTATTGATCACTCCGAGCTTTTCTCTCCGTTTCTGATGTGAGATTTTAGCACGCGATTATAATTTAGTATGGCACTGATTCTTATTTTCTGCAAAACCTCCTCTGAGAATGAAAGATTTAGGGAGCAAAAAACACAAAGTGGAGGAGTAAGGAGACGGCTTGAAACAGACGAATCACCTTCTTTGCTGCTCTGAGTGTTGACTCATGCTGCAGATCCTGCCTCACGAGCAGGGAGCTAAAAGAAAGAAACGCAATCGTTATATGACATTCAGATGCAGACGTCTTATTGTTGTGGAGATGGCCAAAAGATCCAATGCGAATGGTACAAATGAAAGAAACAGATATCGTGCATTAATTTTTCAACCTTGGGATCGGCCTGGATTCCAGATTCTTCTTTAACATTTAAAAAAAAAACAGTTTACACTGCAAACGTGATTATTTTTCATTTACCAAGACTATTTTTTAAAAAAACACTGTCATTATACTAAAAATATAAATATGTCAGTGATCTGATTGAATGGCTTGGAGGCATAATTAGTTTAGTTTATTAATTAGTTTAGTTATTCTTGAAGAGGCCATATGGAGGTTTATACAAGATTCTAATTATTTTAATTAAACAAATTCCTCACAAACGAGTTTTCTAGACATCCTTTTTTGCATACTTGGCAGATGTTTTCGTATTCTACATAAACAAAGTGCATTTGCAGGTGCCCTATTGGTATTTCAATTTTCGGTGATTACTATTCATTGCACAAATTGACAAGTTAATAGATGTCTGCATTTAGGTTCCTTTGTCCAAACCTTTTAAGGCAGAAAAACTTGTCAGAAACCTTCTTGAACGATCATGAATTATTTTATTTAAAAAAGTGTGACACTTAATGAAAGAGTTTCAGACACACAGAGGTACGGCAGCGAACTCAAAGCAACACAGCAGCTCCCACAGCAAACAGGAGAGCTTTCTCCTCAAACAGCATTTCTTCAATGATTCAAATCCATGTGAGATACTATTATTTTGTCCCATTCAGGGTTATAATATCCGAGCCTTCATTAGCAAAGACTTATTTTTTTTTATTGTTGTGGCAACACTGTGTATCTATGTAAAATGGACCCACCCCTGAACTTTGACATTTTCATCTTCAAAGAGACGGTTTTACCCGGCGATTTAAGATGACCTTCTAGATTTCATTTTGTTATGAGACTAAAATTGTAGTTTAGATGAAATAAATAATCTTTCAGTGCGTTGCCCTTTTGTGTGTAAGATAATTGGTGTGATGATTCCTGTCTGTTCCTACCTAAGAAGCAGTTTCTATGCAGTCCCATGATGTCACTCCCTGCACTGCACCGGTAATTAAGTCTGAGTGGTTAAACTTGCGGCAGCTCCAATTACTGGGAGTTGCTGCACCTGGTAGCAGGGGCGGTCCTAGCCTGTTTGGTGCCCTGTGAGAACAACTTCACCGTACAGTGGCACTTTGTAAAAAGAAGAAGAAGAAGAAGAAATGGCACTTTGATAGCGATGTAAATCTTACTGGACAACTGGAGTGTGTGTGTGTGTGTATATATATATATATATATATATATATATATATATATATATATATATATATATATATATATATATAAAATCAGCCCTAGGTTTTGAATTATTGTAGGGCTAATTGCAAAAATAGACTTAAAGACAGCTTCTTTTCTGAACCTGTAAAGGCAATCATCTCACTGTAATTACATACACTCATATGCCATCTGACCTTCACTCTCTCACACACACACAAACAAACAAATTCAATCTTGTGAGCGAAACAAGCGACTTGTTCCATGACAGCAAACCCAAAATAATGTTCCTACCTGAGAAGCAGCTTCTGTGCAGCCCCATGACGTAACTCCCTGCTCCCCGTGCTGCACCGGCAATCAAGTCTGAGTGGTTTTTAAGGGGAGCTTGCATCCATCACTGTTGCACTACTGCCATCTTTTGGATTTACTTCTCATTATTTCCTCCTCAAATTCTCTTCATGAGTCCAGTATCTTTCAAAAGCAAAATATATTTTCTTTCTCTCCATAACTATTCAACTGAGCAACCATATTTTCAAATTTCAACTCTTTGTTACAACTTATTTCCACACTGAGTAATCTTCTTTGACTCTCATGTTTCTTGCAGTTAATAAAAATGTGTTCCATCATTTCTATGGTATTGCACCAATTTCTGAGTGGTTACACCTGCGGCAGCTCCAATTACTGGGAGTTGCTGCACCTGGGCTCAGAGGAGCACTATATGGTCTTGGCTCTCCCAGTGGGTAGCCGCCAGATTCTTGAAAGCCATTGTGTGAGTAGACCATCCAGTGTTCCTTGTGTTACCTCCTGATCTCGACTTGTCTAGTTCCTGTTTACTCCTGCCTGCCTTGCCCCTGTCTAGTTCTCCTGTTGGCTTCGGATCTCTGGACACTGACCTCCTGCCTTGGCTCTCAACCAAGTCTGCCTGCCTCTGCCCCTGTTTGGATTTACCCGCCTATGGTGTATGACCCAAGCCTAGATCCCGGACCTGTCTCCTGTCTTTACCCTGCTTGGAAACTTCTGGAAGGTGTGCGTGCCTCCTGCTACCAATTATCTCGCCTGGATCCCAGATTCCGCTTTCGCCTAGCCCTTCTGGAAACCTCTGCCCTGTGGACCGTCTCCCTGTGCATGGCACTAACTGACAACAACCTCCCCGCTAGCCTTTGCCCTGTCTAGTATCATTAAGATTTAGATCAGTCACCTAGTTCTCCAAATCATTCAGACAGAGCCGCTAGGATCAATCATCAGAGCCAGTGCTACCTTCCCAGCATCTGAGAAGGTTAGTGGCTTTTATTCAGCGGATTGTCATCATTACTGGGTTATTCTCAGCCACTAACACTGCTCTTCTCCCTGCAGCACTACTTAAAGTTACCACAGCCGTGAAGTTCACGTCAATGTCAGACTAATCTCTGCTGACCAAGGTTTTTATTCTACCAGACATTGACTGGTAATTAGTACAGTTGTTTCGTGGCACCCTGCCTTCTCTTTCCTTTATTTTTTAGGGTTGTCTGATTTTACCACCATTCAGACATTGCTAAACTTCTGTTTGATGAGTGAACATCTATTCACCTGTACAGCCTCTCTGAAATATCACTCCCTCGCACAATGCTGCTCCATGAGGCTTTTCCAGTTGTGTGCAACGCCATGATTTGTCCTGTTTCCTTGCTGGTTCTCTGTTCGCCGCGCCCCCGGCCTTCACTGGATCCCTCATTTGAACTGCTGCACTTGTAGGACTGCTCATTTGCTCCAACTCTACCATCTGTCGCTTGTCTAGGCACTGGCTTCGAAAAAAAAATCTCGTGTCTGTTTCAAATATCAGGTTCTCTGCTTATCAGAGCATAACACAGTCCTGGTCTCATTAGACCTGTTCTCAGCTTTCGTCACTGTTAATCATGCAAAATCTAGTTTTTTTTTCCATTCATTCTCTTCCTCTTGCAGTTTTTGTGTGTTCACAGACACACAAGAATCCATCTTGTACTGCTCCCACTTCAATCGTTTGTGATGAACCAAAAACGGTTTGGGCAAATCACATTGAAGCAGTACGGTTTAAGGCGGGACATTTAGCTATGATGAAAGAAAGAGCTGCTGAGCCCACAGCCAAACCAACAAAAACATGGAAGTACAGGAGGACGCACGCATAGCTGCTGCTACCACATCTGTTTTGTTTCACATTCTCCACAATATTGACATTTTCCAGTATTGAAGAGTACTTCCAGGCAAAGGGGTTTAAGCCTACAAAATATTTTCCTGAGTGTGCACTTTTTGCATAAATAATTAGATTCTGAATCTAAGATTAAGAATCCCCAGATATCCAGAACAGCACAAAGGACACCATCTACAGGTAGATCTAACAAAATTGAACATCGTGAAGAAATGTACTATTTTGTATCACTTATTTCAAAATACGAAACTTGTAATTGAAGAAGCTGATAGTCTTTACGTTTATCTGATGTAACATTTTGGCTCCAGTTTGATTTTCTAAAAACGCTGATTCGTCTGCAGGGTTACTCTTATTAATTGTCTCGATCACGGATGGGGTAAGCAGGTAGCCAGGTGAACCTTTTCCACAATATCAGTGCATCATATTCACACAAAACTGCGGATCGGCATCATCGCTAACCACACATCAAGTAATTCAGGGATTTGTTTTGAGCTTTTTTACAATTTTCTCTTTTCTGTTTGCCATAAAGACTCACTCAGTGGCGTGCGTCGATCTTTATGGCTTCTCCGCAACTCAATTCAGCTTCTTGGGTTTGAGCGTGTCTTTTGTATCCGCATCCATACAGGCTGCACCGAACGGTTGCTGAGCAGCATTGTCAGTCTAATTAACCCCATTTAGCAGGGTGGAATTTTGAAGCCTGCTTTCTTTTTCCAGCTGCAAGAAGGTATCTTCAGAATCAGGTGCAATTCAGTCGCAAAAATAGAGACTGCAGGTTTATCGAAGGCAAGATTTCTTTATGTACTTTGTGAACCACTAAAGAAGCATCTCGTCGCTCGTGCCACCGAGGGAATTGGGGGGATGCCAGTATTAATTAAATCTCAGTCGGTATTCTGGTTCTGGGATTTCTGTGACAACACTTTCATTTGCTGTGTTCTTGTTTGCATATATCCACTCCAGAGAGCAAATAATTTATGTGACTAAAGCTTAACCAATGTCGCTAGATTTGGATTTATAAGTAAATAAGATAAAATGAATCAAAATGAAACCCTGAGCTTTGAAATGCACATATACAAATATAACAACTAATTTACACAATTGATCATTTATTTTTAGACTAAGATAATGTGTCGTAATATAAAACACCTAACACATTTCTGCTGCCACCAAAAGATCCACTACAAATATTTGTTTTGTCAAAATAATCGTTTTGTTTTATTTGCCTAGAGATAACTCAATGTATAAATTTTAGTATGTTGCACAGATTTGTTGTGTTGCAAAGTTGTGCGAACTAAAAATAAGCTCTTTTCAATGTTTTGTTATTTCTATGACGCTTGAAGCCATATTCAAAATAAATGATACGTTTGAATAAATATGCATCCATTACTTACTACAGATATTGATGGGTTACTTGTATCAAGGTCCTGACCTATACCAGCTAGTTAGAAACTCAAATGTCCTCTCTTTTTTGAGTTGATTATTCAGAAGCCCTACTGGTGACAGCAATACTTCAGTGTGGATGCAGTTAGTAGGGCTGGGCAATATATTGAGAATTTAAAAATATTGATTTAAAAAAAAAAAAAGATATAAGATGAGACTTTATTGTTTCTAACGATATGGTCTATGTTCCATTAGGTTCTATTATAATGCTTTCAAGTATTCCAGGTTATTCTTTCAGCCGTTTCTCATATTTATTAACAGCTGTTTAAGGAAAATGTGCCTGTGAGACATTTGGGATAAAGCTTTGATTCAGAGATGCCATTTTATAAGTACTTTATAAAAAGAACAACATATCGAGACAAATATTGTATATCGGCATTCAGCCTAAATATATCGAGATATCATTTTTGGTCCATATCGCACAGTACTTGCTGTTAGTGAGTTCGAGTCAAACAGCTATTTTCAGCATCAATGAGGTGTTTGGAATAACATCAAAGGAAGCAGAGATATAAGAAGCCATTTGTAAGGAAACCGTATTTAATTGGACATGTCAGCAGTTCATTTAGGCTGACACAGACCTAAAGCAGATATCAGACTTGAAGCATATAATAGCAAAGTTGCTCTAATTTTATTGTTTCAACTTCTCTGTATTGGAACATACTGAATTTAAAAATGTTGGCTGCCTTTTGAAAATCTCTAAGTTAAGATAAGGATCTATGCTCACAAAGCTTAAGATAAGATAAGATAAGATAAGATAAGATAAGATAAGATAAGATAAGATAAGATAAGATAGGCTTTATTGATCTCACATTGGAGAAATTCACTTGCCACATCGGCTCATTAGTCAATAATCAGAAGAAGGTGCAAAAGTAGGAAGATGCATCAGTTATATACAGTGTATCTTCATATATACAGTGAATCAAACAAAAAGAGAAAAATAAGAATAAAAATACAAAAAAAAAATAGGAATGGGCAGATGATCTCTTCTTATTTACATTCACGGTGATCTATGCTTAGATCTATGCTTGCAATGCTGCTCAAGCCAATTACTAATACAAGACCATATAAAATGTCCCCTCTGCAATCAGTTTTGCTTTGTTGTAAAATATCGGTAAAAACCCATCTTACAGAAACAGCTGTCTCAGCACTATACGTCCACCACCACCACCATTTTCTGTTGAGTAAAAGTCAATAAAGGCCACAAATTGTGTCAAAAATGAAACCCTTTAAACTTAAGATTTTCAGAAAGTTTTAATACTGTGAGAATGTCATATCAGCTTATGTCTTCTTTGGTGTGTTCCTCAATCTTCTCTTATTTTCATAGGTAAATTGAACAAATGTACTATTTTATGCTATTTTAAAACAAAACAAGAAATAATAATTCTTTACAAATTGTAGATGAATCCATATCAATAATTTAAACAAGACTAGGCTTTTATTGATAGATTTATGTGCAGCTATTACATTACTGTATTTGTTTTAGTTTCTGATAGCAAAACTAGTGATTTCTGCTACCCTAATCTGAACTATACATTGTTGTTAAACCTATAGCATTTAACATTTTTACAGTAGCTTTACATGTGACAGAGGATCTTTTTTTTATTATTCGTTATCTATCGTTAAATTTACACTGAATGATGAATGATGTCTCCTCTGCTCTCCAGACAACTGCTTAGTGAAACAGTGCTACAGCATTGTTACTATGTGCCTTTTAAAAGCTCAAAATCTCTCATTATATCGAAGCATTTTTCTGTTCTAGAGCCATGTTTACAATTTAGACTTTAGCCATGATTTTGATAAAATGAAGAAAAATGTAAAACTAAAATATATTTAGCTTTTTCCCCCCATTCACAAGCAGTGTGAGCTCGTGATGATACATTTAAATAGAAGCAATAATTTAAAACGGTGTTACATGTTATATTTAGGCTACAGTGCCTTTTTTGCATGTGTGCTTTCATCATCAAGACACAAAGGCTGTTTTTTTTTTCCTCTTTGATTTATTTTTTTCTGTCCTTTGATCTTTGTTGCCAAAGTTGATTCTAATGAAATGTCTGTGTGTGCTCTCTCTGCAACGTGCCGGATAAAAACATGTCCCACTGAGCAGATCGACCACCTGTTCCTCTGCCAGAGCTGATAACTAGCTTGCTATGGCTTATCAGCGATGAACAGGGTATACATTTCACCCTGGTTAACCGTGAACAATTTGCCATGTTGGATTTTTTTTTTTTTTTCTAAATGAATGAGTTTGTTCCTTGTCTTTTGGAAAATAGTTAATGTCATCTCTGTTTCTGATAAATAAATAAAAAGACAATAAGGTATAGGATGGTTAAGAATAACAAGGTTTTAAAAAGTTCTACTTTTAAAACTTCAAAAACTTTTATAGAGTTTGGTTTTGACCACCGTATGGAGCAGCATTGCCCCTCTCTTATCTGGATCTGCAGCTGCCAGTCAGCTGGCTGAAAGAGGGCTACTACATTTTTCGCTTGCTCACAAAGAAAAAGTTTTGGCCCACTTCTTAAATTATAAATACAGTTTGATTAACTGAATTGTTTTTGGTTCAGTTTCACCAGCCAGACCAAGACCTGACTACTTTTGTGGCCGGGCCAGCCAGACTGACAAACGCGGAGTAAGTCAGTCTGGTAAGGCTCCATTCCCTCCGACTCAGAACAGACCGGACCAATCACAGCGAAGAAGACGGGACTTTATGATGCATCACTCCTAGTGGCTGAATTACCTATAACGCAGCAGTGCTTTTCTGCTACCATAACAGCCAAGATACATACGGAGATTTTTGTTGGTCGGTGCCTTGGAAGACTAAGGAAGTGCATGTGGATACACCATGTATCCTTCTGATTTTTTTTTTAGACAAAAGCGGTAAAAAAAATGTTAATTGGAGAGTTTGCTCGATGGCATGACATGTTTCACGGACTACAAATTTAAAAAACAGAGCGCGTCACTTGGAGTTTTTTTAGCCGATTGGTTCTAACCTGATGATGTTGACCCTGTTAGTCCCACCTTTGAAACAGGGCTCTACCAGCTCCTTACCAGACATATACAGCGAAAGTCTGGCTGGCCAGGCTACTACTTTTGGGCCTGTAGATTCAAGAAATCCCTATCTGACAACTTGAATTTGGCTAATAGATCACAAAAAGCAATGTATCATGCCCAATCTAAATAAACTAATGAAAAGATGAGAAACAGACTTCATGAGACTTTGACTTTGGGACTCCAGGGAACGACTGTGAGAGCCATTATCCACAAATGGAGAAAACATGGAACATCAATAAACCTTCCCAAGAGTAGCCGCCCTGTCAAAATTACTCCAAGAGTCCATCAAGAACTTATTCAGAAGGGCAACAGGAACTCAGAACAACATCAAAAGCACCAATGTGGTCACGTGCTTGAGCTAACCTGTTTGGAATTCAACGGTTGGAAAAAGACACACCGTAAACCCTACAAACCTAAAAGTCCAGAAATGCCCGTCTCATATTTGACAAAAAATATGTTGATTATCCTCAAGACTTTAGGAAAATATGCTGCTAATTTCAGAAGATTGAAGTTAATTTTTTTACAGCATGTGTGTGTACAGTTACATTTGTCAAAGACCTCAGGAGAAAAATTTACATAACACCTTGCTGACAATCCAACATGGCGGTGATAGTGTGATGGCCTTAGTCAACTTTGCGTCTTCAGGGTCTGGATGTCTTGCTGATATTGACACCATGAATTCAGCAAAATCCTGAAGGAGATTCTCCGGCCAGTTATTTGTTATGCAACAACATATTGATCCAAATAAACAGCAGCAAATCCACATCTGAACTGATAAAAACACACACACACGCACACACACACACACACACACACACACACACACAACATCAAGGTTTTGGAGAAGCCTAGTAAAATTCAAAACTTAAACCTGATTGAGAGGCTGCAATAAGACCTTAAAAAGGCTGTTCATAGTTAAAACCCTCCAATTTCTTAATGAAAACTGATTTGCAGGAGATGAGTGGGCCAAAACTCCTCCACGACACATTTAAGTGTCACAAAAAATGGGGGAAGAACACTATTTCAAGGTATAATACTATCATCTGGTGCAAGTAGTATTAACAATTGTTTTGTGTCTTCCCATGCATCCAAATGCTTCTTTATATGGTGTACATTTCGCTACATGTTAGTAAAGTAAATATGGTATAGCTGTTAAATATAATGGCTAGTAAGGTTTACTTTCAGCACTATATTGTATTCTAGTGGGTTATGACATGAATACAGAAAGTCCTGGCCTACACAGTATTAAACCAGTTTATTTTCAAGACATTATGTTTACAGCAGATACTTCTTTGTTTTAGTCCCACAAAATGCATACTACTTTGTTATTATTCAATATGTAAAACAGGTTGGATTCATACATAGACACATTTTGCTCATCAGTGGAGATCTTGCCAGAGGCTCCTCACAGAGACTGCAATCTTGGCCCACTTACCTCCAGAGACTGCAATCAGTAACATGCTGTGGCATCATTAACAAGCAAAAAGAGACAAAAATCCCCTGTCTGAATTTTATTGCAAAGAGTTTATGGGGCATTGTGGTAGCCTAAGAAATATATTACCTTATTTGATGTTATTTTACAGGGAAATAATACACTTATGGTAAGTCACATCCAGTATGTGTGTGATTATTTTTAATTGTGAAATAAATACATGAAATTCAGCTATTATCCAAAATCAGAGCAAATTTTTTAATTCAGTGCATCATAGAAGTCATGATGCATGAATTTATTGTACTTTCTGCAGTGAATTTGCACTGCAGGACCTTTGGAAATTGCTGGTTCAAATATAAAAGCAGGCATTTCAGAATATGAAAATGATATACTTTCATATTTTTAATGAAAAACGTTTAGATTTGTCTCTATTGTAGTTCAATACCTATTTTTTCATTTTATATAGAGAATTCTAATTAATTATATTGACCATGTACGTCAAATACAAATAAAATCACATGTTAATCTAAAATATTTAAAGTAATCAGTTATGTCAAGAGAAAACTCAGGAACGATTTATGATGGCACAAAAATACAACCATTTAGTTTTATGTATTTACATCTGTTCATGTACATGTGTCATGTGTACAAGATAGATATTTACATTCAATACTTAGTTTGTTAAAACATGGGAAATTGATTTAAGGGTTAAGCTTTTCCACACAGAGCAAAAATAAATCAAAGAATATATTGACGCTGACAAGTATGGAGGTCAATGAATTAAGGTCAATAAATTAATACACAATGCTTGATAGAGAGTCATGGTTTGTCACGCAGTTTGTTTTGGTCTACAGACAGTGCTCAACAGCCCACCCAGCGGTGAAGTTTCACTTATTGCTCCTTTAAAGAATATCTGAATCTTCATGTTAAAATATTTGTACAATTTAAATGGAGCCAGGAATTTCCCACTATGCTGCAGGGAAAAAAAGATATGTGTGCTTACTGGTCTTGAAGGAAAAGAAATTTGCTACAAGACCAAGTAAATATGTAGCCAGGACAAGACTAAGACTAAGCCTGAAAAAGAAGTCTCAAGACCTGTGTTGGTACCATAACACTAGATGTTGGAGTCTATTTGATGAGCTACTTTGAGAATTTGAACATTTTCACGGTGCTCTTCACTACAAAAACCAAGAAAAGCTCAAAATATTGCAAAGGATTTTAATATGTAAAAACATATTTCTTACGATATAGTACAATATGAAGTGGTGGGTGTATTTCTGTTTTTATTTAAACTTATAACAGGTATATACAATATCATTACTTAATGTTTTATTTATCACGTTGCAGCTTTGGCACTTTCTACATGGTGTGTTTGCGAGCAATTTGTACCGAGGCTTGTCAGCCTAGCTAGGCACCCACAGACCAAGAGGGTCACAACCCAAGACATTTTACGAGACATTTGTTGACGATGGAGCCAGTGCAACAACCTCGTGCAATCAGCAGGTGTATTCATTTCAAGTAGCTTACAAGATTGTTGTCAGGTTCAGTGCATTCAGTGGTGTAGGAGTTGAGAAATTAAACCAGCTTAAGGTGACATTGGCCACGCTCTGGGGTTCTGGAACAGGAACGGCGATGTAGAACGCGACTCCTGTGATCAATATAAGAACTAAAAGCAGCACCGTTAGTCCCCGACGCATGATCAGCTGAGAGGTGGAGAGCTTCTCTGCAGCTTTGGTGCCGGAAGATTCTTTGCTCTTTTCAGCATCATTCAGAGTTACTGAAGCATTCGTGTGGTTTTCCTCTGATTCACGAGCCCCCCTCAGCTCCTGGTCTTGGGTATTAACACGACTGTAGCCCTCTGTTCTGAGAACAGTTTCACTCTTTTCCTGGGCCTTTAAGGTGAAAAAATAAAACACATTGAAAAGGCAAAGCACGGTTTGTACAGCACTGTTCATATGCAAGGTTACTCAAAGGCTTCATAGATAAATGTATACTTACTGAATCCGGGCAGTCGATGGCATCTGGTAAAAGGGCCTCATTTAAAACTGTACTAACAGGACGCACTGGGGGCACAACCACAGGTTTCCCTGCTCGCCTTTGAGCCTAAAGTATTTTGAGTAGACATTCAGTTATGCACAGCTGCAAAAGTTCATGCAAATTTGTCATTTACAGAAACGAGCCAGAAGATAATAAAATATCTAGTTATAAAACAGATTAACTTTAGTGGCAATTGTGAGCACATGGGCTGTTAGTTTTCCAGACATTTTCCACATTTTTTTTAATGAACTTAATGTGTTTAGAAAAGAACATGCTGGCCATTTCAACCCTTTGTCATTTCATGCTTTTGCAGTTTTGGTCATTTGGTAACAAAAAAATTTTCCAGTTCAAAAACAAAAAGTTTTATTTTAACCATACATCAATTTGTACCTGCCAAGGGGACCTCTTGTCCCTGCTTTGATAACTCTAATTTCTAAATCTAAGGTAAAGAAACGTGGTTTGGTGAGTCAAGTAAATACCGTGTTCCATAAGGGTAGTTATTTGCGTTTATTAGTTTAGGTTTGATAATCTGTGTAGAAACCACAAACAACCTCCTTTCTGACTTTTCACCCAATAGAACAATCTCTTCCAAGAGAGGATAGACAACTTTAAACCTGGTGTTCCAGCTGTTAATATGTGATCATTCCAGAGCGTCTACACTGTGAAACTGAATTATAATCACAAGATAAGTCCCGATAGACACGTCTCAAAGGAAATTAAAAGTAGCATTGACCGTGACTCATTTAAAAAATATTCTGCTATATCTTTACTGTTTTATAACAACAGGTGAAAATGGGATCAGAACCACGATCCGTTTAAACACTGTGGAATATAAAGTCTTCAAATAAATAATAAACAATTAAATTTAAGTATATGTGGATTTGAGTATTTTTATGACAGTTTTGCTTTGCAAATAGACAAAAATATATTATAAAAGGTAAAATATAACTATTAAGATGAGTATATATACCACAGCATAAGCGCATAGATATGTAATTGTTTATTTTATTTGAAACAGGACAGGTGAATTGGCAATGTGTGGGGAAAGAGAAGACTGACCCAAAGTCTTTGAAAAATTCAGATATGAAAACTTAAAACAGCAGAAAAAGCAGTCAGCTTGAATAGATAACTGATGGACAAACTGCACCCTTTGCTCAAGAAGCATAAAGGGAGGACCAAAAACTTTTGGTTTGACCAAAACAAATGTAGTTTTTTATTTAAAATTTAATTCACCTCTTAATTGTAAAGTTTTATAAGTTTGTGCAGAAAAAAAGAGAGCATCTCACCTTATCCGTCACTTTTTTCCAGTCAGCTCTAAAGATCAGTATAAGGAAGACGCTCGTCTGAATGAAGACACAAATCAGGAGACCGAGCCACAAGCCTGAAAAAAAACCCACATATTTGCATATATGATACAGTATTTACCATGTTCTTGTAAGGTTTTTACTTAATATACACAACAAAATCACAGTTCATACAGACTACCAGTGTGCAAAAATAAAAACTTAAACTAATTTGATATTTTTAATTAAGTAAAAGAATGTGGCTAACCAAAGTGGGTTAACTGAATTAAATGTCCATTCGCTGAGATATTTTATTTTTGATTCAAACCCAAGTACTAATCAGCCCATAATTACCTTTATTGGGCCTATTTCTGGATATACTTAAAGTAAGAGGGCTAGCAATAATCAGACAATTACAATAAACTCCAAACACACCGTCTGAGTTACTTTAAAGAGAATTTACCTTCAGTTTGAGAATAATTAAAAACTGTGAAATGCATATGTCCAAAACACTTTCCCAAAGCTCATCATGAATGTTGTACTTTCTTAAGAAAGGAAATATTTACAGAAGCTATAATCGTCTTGTTTCGTAAGGTCAGAGGTGTGATGCTCTTTAGTGCAGCCATGCTTTAAGTGGACGGGAAAGAGCTCCCCAGTGGCAGGGGGTAAATTGTGAACTGCAGGGAAGAAAACTGATGAATGGCTGGAAGAGCCGCGGAAGGACTCGGTGGGCTTTGTAAATCCCTTTAAGTTTAAATATGGAAATCCAACATAATTTTGAATTCATTTCCTAGTCGGTGGTCATTAATGTCATAATTTGTGGTGGTTATTGTTGGACCCAAATGCAGAGAGTCAGAGGCAGCGAGTAGCTTTTGGTGGATTTAATGAAAATCACTCACAAAAAACACTGCAGGATGCAGGAGCCAGAGCAAAAACAAAATGTAGAGACAAGATTGTGCAAAGTGACAGGAAGCAAACAGTAGAAACCAGCAGTGAGTGGGTAAAATGAGAGGAGCTTAAATACTGGGAAGAACAATGTTAGGTTGTTGATTGGCTAATTGATGGCAGTTGTGGAGAAGGAGCTGGAGGAAAACCTGAGGAGAGAGAGCGAGGGATATATATATGCAGATAGATAGATAGATAGATAGATAGATAGATAGATAGATAGATAGATAGATAGATAGATAGATAGATAGATAGATAGATAGATAGATAGATAGATAGATAGATAGATAGATAGATAGATAGATAGATAGATAGATAGATAGATAGATAGATAGATAGATAGATCGATCATGACATGGATATGGCTCATGTATAGTAGGTGCCGATATGCATCTAAAAGCCAAGGTTGCAATCTGCTATTAAAAAAAAGAAGAAGAAGAAGAAGAAGAAGAGCGAGCGGCAACAGGGGCGAGCGAGAGCATCAGGGAACAAGGGAGTGAATCCAAATGTAACTGTGGATAACTAGACACAAGGAATAAACTAAAGACCTGAAACAAGGCTGATCTGATAAATATAAGAAACACAGGACAACCAGGGGGAAACCTCGATGTAAGGAAAATAACTTGGACAACTAAGAAAAGACTGAGATATCAAATAAGGAATAAAACATCTAAAGATACTGAAATGATAAAACAGGACAAAAACCGAAAACTGTGCAGACCATGACAATTAAGCATACAAGAACTAATAATGTACCTATAAAAGACATTAGCACAACATACTGATTAATGAAAGCTAAATTTATGATAACTTTTACTGACAGCTGGAAAAATTACACTTAAAATCTCAATTTTAGTTTCTGCCAGGGTAATATTACCATGAAGTGTCCACTAAACAGATTACATGTGACTTTTCTAGCATCAGACTGTTTGCTTTGTTTGTAGTATCCCAACAAAAATGTTTGCCTGATGTAAAAAAAATAAAATAAATGTTTTTATAAAATTACTAAAACTAAACCCAGACACCCTACAGAGAGATCTCAATACAGCTGCTTGAGTCAATGATCTATTTCTTTCAGTAAGGATCCATATCTAATGACCGTAGATGAAGACTGTAAAGTAGATGAACCAGTAAATCAACAGCTCTACCTTTCAGTTCAACTCTCTATTTACCACCACAAAGTGACATCCTCATCACTGCAGACAAAGCCCCAATAGGTCCATCCAGCTTCTACAAGACACCAAAATACTTCATGCTTTCCTTGAGGCAGATACTCCTTTGACACAGAAGGAAGATTGCAGCTTTTTCCAGTTCAGAATCATGTCCTCCTAAGGCTTCACACCCAGCTGTGATCTGCACTGGTACGCCCTGAAGGTGCTGCCTTAAAGACGCCAGCAGAACAACATAATTATGAACTAGGTTTAAAGAAAAAGAAAGCGGAACCCAGAAGTGTGTGAATGTGGCACCCGGACAGTTTATTGCAAACACTTAAGCTCCGACCCAAGCACCATGCACCCTCTGGAAGGAAGGAAAAACTTGCTTGAATAAGAGCATTGGGAAATATTAAATATAGGTGAGGATATGGCAGATGAGATAAGTTCCATGTTCTAATGTAAACAGACCTCATGGATAAATCACACAATTTACTGAAAAGCCTTAAAAATTTTGTTAGGCATTTTTGTAAGTAGTGATGTGGTGATATGGACTGCAAATTAATCCTGAGCATCAAAAAATGTATGAGTAAAAAAATGAGTAAATTACCTAATACTCTCAGCTGTGCATAAAACATCAGTCCTATTCCCACAGGTAAGCCGATGAAATAGTAAAACACCAAGTTTGATAGGGCAGCAACTTTCTGCATCCCACATCCAACAAGAATTCCTGTGCAGACACACTGAAGGGTCACAAAAAGAGATAGAAATACTTATAGATGAAAAAATAAAACGCAAACATTTAGCATAAAAGAGGACAAAAAAAACATACCAGCAATGCATCAAGGAACTGAAGAAATATGTAAACTGACATGTTTTCTGACACGAGCCCTGCGATGTTTCTGCAGAAGACATGGAGAGATCATCAAACCAGAGCTGGTTCTTCACAGCGTGGGAACAAATCTGTGTTGGTCTGAAGACTTACTCGTCTGAGGTGAATATGTGGCCAATGACGGACTTAGAGCCAGCAAGGACGAACGCCTGTAATACAGCGAACACTCCTGCAGCGGGAAGAAAGAACATAGCACTACAAATTATATGAGTCCATGGTAATTAGGGCTGGGTATCATCTAGGATGAGCCGATTCGATACGATTCTCGATACACAGCTCACGATACGATACGATTCTCGATACATGGCTCAGCTTGCTTTGATTCCAATATCGATATTTATTACTTTGAATTAATGCTCAGTGATTCAATCACCAAAATCAGCCAAATATTATGTTTATGTTCTATTTATTGATCACAGACATATTAACAGGAAAATAAAGTGCATTTGCTTCAATGCATTTAACATGTCACAGAAACCAAAAATGTGCCCAAACATCTGATTTTAGGGACAAAGGAGCTTCTAAAATCCTGTCGGCGGTTCCACAAATTCATCTCACTTGCTCTCCTTCGCTGTGAACTGTAATGGTTGCGCTGTAATAACGCCCCCTAGAGGTTGGGAGGTATATCGATATTGAAAGCCAGAATATCGATATTAAATCGTTTTTAAAAATATCGATATTAATCTTTATATCGATTTTTATGCACAGCCCTAATGGTAATGTTAAAATACGCAATTATCAGAACTATTTTAGTTGATAAACTGGTGCCCAGTTAGCAAAAAGAAAGCCTTGAAGCTGTTTTGATTTTGAACTTAGACTGTGCCTTGCAAAAACATTAATAAAAATTTGGTATCCTGCTGTCATCCTGCTATCCGCAAGTCTTGTTGTCGCTGCTCACAGCCTTTTCTTTATTTTCCAGTCGGCATCCTGAGTCCTCCTAGTTCCCGGTCCCAATTCCCAACCTCTTATCATAAGTCACTCTTCTCAGTAAAATACATTTTATTAACTGAAGCCTCTGTTTGTTGCTTCTGGGTCAACCATGCAAAACATAAACCTGACAGAATGCTCTGACCCAGGAGCACATAATATACGGAGTACAGTCACATCAGGGAGTACACCTGGGACAACATGAGGCTTTCCCACAATCTGTGAGCTAACAACAGGATCAGATTATGCAGATCCTAACTAATCTCACCAAGCAGGTTTCAGGATATTCGAGTTCAGACACTGAGTTCGTTTACCGTTCCTCTGGTTCTCATCTACCCCGTTTACACTACCATTTTTTAACCGAGCCGAGACCAGTCCGAGCTCGGTAACCGAGATAACTCTGGAGTGTAAACGGTAAGCAGACTGAAACGGACCGCGCTAAACATAACCGGACCGCGCTAAATGCAGACCAGTTCCTGAGTAGGTCTCGGCCTGTTTTTATTTTGTCCCGGTTATCTGATAACGAAGAGCACATGAGCAGACCGCGTCATCCCCTTACAGTCAGCTGACTGTCAGCGTTTTTTCCGGCGTGTCTGGCTGCACGTCCCGATTCACACTCCATTCAGACAAATTTCAGACATTCATAATAATACTAGCTTCCTTACCGTGCCACACGATTTCCAGAGATGATTCTGCTTAGCAGCGTGATGAACCTCAGTGTCTGTCGTTGTTTCCTGCGTCTGTAAATCCTTATTAGACGTTTGTTTGTCTTATCCACGTCCCAAACGCTGACTCTCTTCAATCCCAGAGAGAAGCAGTACCGCTGATCGTCACTAGGAGGCGAGGAGCAACCAAGGAACCGGGATAGTGTGATGTGTAAATGGTCGTCAGAACGAGGCTCAGCTTGGTTAACTGATCCAAGCTCGGACTGGTCTCGGCTCGGATCGGTTTAACAAGGGTAGAGTATATGGTTCTCATCGTTTCCCCTACCACAGCCGCGTGTGCGTCCTCTGTTGGACGTGTCAGGAACGGAACTGACAGACCCAGAATTCGGCCAGACATTGAAGGTATATTTTAAGAAAGTTTATTAAAGGACAGGCTGTGGGTAGGAACCGGGATGACAGAACTGGAAGAAGTGATAAACAGGGCAAGACAGAGCTCGTGGTCGACAACAGTGCTAAGACAAAACCGGGTTCAGAGTCGGTAAACAGATCCAGGTTCGATACACGGGCAGGTTAACAGGCTAGACGAGATCAGGCAGGTACACAAGCAGGCAAGGTAAACAGACAGGAGTCAGGCAACCGGTTAGCAGTCAGAATCAGGCAGGAAAAACAGGTATGCAGGGGTCAGGCTGGCTTTGGTATCCGGAGGCAAATCGGGTCGGTATGGACTGAGACGGGTATAAATAGTGGAATGAACAGGTGACCGGAGCTGAGTACTAATGGCAGGTGACAGGTGGAAATAATCAAAGGGAAGGTGGGGACTGAAGTGAACCGAACTGATTGGTTACTGACTGGTGGCAGGCAAACAGAATGGGTGGTGAAGTGAGCTGATGACTGAGAATAAAGGAAAGTGCAAAACAGAACCAAAACAAAACCAACCTGTGACAGAAACTAAAACTACGACAGAGACTAGAATCATGACAGAACTCAAACTATGGCCAAGCTCTGTTGTAGGCAGAATCCATTATTAATGAAACTACGATAGCAACTTTCTACCACGGCCCTTTTTTGACTCTGGTTCCAAGCAGAACCTCATTAGTTGTGTGCTGGTGTCCAAGCTTAATTTTCCTACCGTGGTTCTTCCTGCGTCCGTTAAAGTGGCCACACTCGACGGTAATGTCCTCCGATCCATTTCCCACAAGACTGAACCCGTACATCTGATCGCTTCTGGTGACCACCATGAGTAAACAATGTTTTTTTTTCTTTTTTGTTTCCTACTCGAGAATCCAGTGTTGTCCTGGGGTACCCCTGGTTAGCCACTCACAACCCTCACATCGATTGGAGGGATTGAGACTCGGAGTCCGTTTTGTCTTGCCACCTGTCTCCAATCCACGGCTACCCTCAGTTCCTCCAGTCCATCTGATCCCTGCCTTGGTGCAGATCTTCTCAAGGTGCCATCTGAGTGTCATGACCTTCTGAGGGCTTTTAGTAAGGACCTCGCTCTTTCACTTTCTCCTCACCGTCCTTACGATTGCTCCATCGACTTTCTCTCTGTTGCTCCATTACCCTCGGGTCGTTTGTACTCCATTTCAGGAGCAGAATGTCAGTCCTTGGTTAGCTACATTAATGATTCTCTCAAGGCAGGCGTCATTAGAGCATCTTCTTCCCCTGTCGGTGCAGGTTTCTTTTTTTTGTATCTAAGAAACATAAAACCCTTAGATGATGCATCGACTTCCGAGAGCTCAACCATATCATGGTTAAGAACAAATATTCTCTACCTCTGCTGTCTTCTGCGTTTGAATCAGTCCAGGGTTCCTCCATTTTTTCCAAGTTAGTTAGTTATCGGCGTTATGAAGACCTTCATAACACCTGTCATCTTGTTCACATCAGGGAGGGGGACTAATGGAAATCCACCTTCAAGATGGCCATCCGGCATTATGAGTATCTTATCAGGCTCTAGTTAATGACGTCCTCAGGGACCTTCTTCACAACTTTGTATTTTGTTACCTTAATAACATTTTCATATTCTCTAAATTAAAAAAGAAAAAAAAAGAAAGAAAGAAAAAGAAGTGTGTGTTTCATATACCATCTATCTTTCTGGGGTACATCTTTGAGAGAGGACGAGTTAGGACCGACCCCAGTAAAGTCCAGGCAGTTGTGGCCAGGCCAACTCCCACCAACCGCAAGCAGCTCCAGCATTTTATAGGATTCGCCAACGTCTACAGACGCTTTATTAAGGATTTCAGCCTGATCTCCCAACCTCTCACAACCCTCACTTCCACCAAGACCTCATTCTCCTTAATGGTCTGGAAAGGCCGAGCTTTCCAGACCATTCAGAGCTGCTTCACCTCCACTCCCATCCTCACTCATCCTGTCCAACAGCGTAAGTTCACCTTGGAGGTGGACACCTCAGACTTTGGAGTAAAGGCTGTCCTGTCTCAACGCTCTGAAAAGTCCAATGATCTTCGTCCCTGCCCCTTGGCTCAGCCAGACACCACCACTGCCGGCATTAACCCTCCTCTGGAGCCCAGTCATCCTGCCATATGTAAGTCAGCCTCTGCTCCCCTCTGTCACCTCCTGGCTTGTTGTCAGTGCTCATTGCCTTTTCTTTATTTATCAGTCGCTGTCCTGCGTCCTCCTAGTGCCTGGTCCTAGTTCCCAAGCACTTATAAATCATTCCTTTAAATAAAAGATATTTCATTCATTGATGTCTCCGTGTTTGTTGCTTCTGGGTCAACCATGGAAAACAGAACCGTGACATTCACCTTTCAGCAGGTCTACCCCAAACATAGAGCCAGAGCCATTCAATAAACATTTCATAAACACTACAGTATGTGTCTTTATACCTGATAGAACTAGAGCAACTTTGCAGGTGATTTTTGCTCTGGATGTGTTGCCGGCCCCCAGAGCATTCCCAACACGAACACAGGCTGCAACGTGGATGCCTAAAGGAAACTGCAAGAAAACATAAATTAATTCACGTTTGTAAACAAGACCTGGTTCTCAAATACTTTGTAAAAAAAAAAAAAAAATTTAAGTAAAATAAAAGAAAAACATGATTGATGTAAATAGCTATTTATACTGTCTAGATAACAAACATATTTCCAAACTTATTCAACTCTGACATATTTTTAATGCTGACCATGTATGTTATGGCTCCTATTTCTACCATCACATGCTGAGCAGCCAGATCTTCTTCCCCGAGCAAACCTGGAAAAATAATACCAAGTTTTGGGATTGCACTTAATAGTTTGTGCAAGAGCAAATCAGCAGTAATTGGTGGAGCAGTCCAAAAAGGATATAATACACGATAACAAGTTAATTTCAGCTTTATTAAATAAAATATAACTTGAATCAATTAGAATGTATGTATTGATTTGGGGTCTGTCTGTATGATTCAATTTCATTTTTGAATCATACAGACAGACCCCTTTTTTTGTAAAGTTCTTTGAGACATTGTGTTGGGAACTGGCACTATATAAAATGTATGAAAGTGAACTAATACTCACTGCAGTTACAAATACTAACCCATGTTTTTTTTATACAACCTAAATAGATCCTTGTGTTCTGTTCTTTGTACATTTTGATTCTGTTTTTCTCATTTTATCCCCAAGGTTTGATTGTGTCTTTGAGGAAGGAAGACTTATTAATGAAATAAGTACTGTAGAATAAACACAGTCACCCTGCAATCTTCTGTCCCAGCTGTGTCAAGTTATCTCATGTTTAGTTCACCTGCATTCAGTGTCATTCTCCACTCGTCCCTCAGTATATGTGCTCACTTAGTCTCATTATTCATTGCTGGATTCTTCCGTTATAAAGCCTCATTTTCTGTTTTCTATCTGCTCTATCTGCTCTTGCTGAATCCCAGTTCTCCTTGAGCATTGACATTTATAACTTTTTCTATTTTTATTATCAAAAAAATTATGTTGCCAGGTAAACTATGTTGCCAGTTTGCTTTTAACCAACAAACATGACATCACTGTGACTATCACTGGAAAAACTGTAAATATGAAAGTTCATTCTCTCTAAAAAGCACAGAAACACTTGAGTTTTACCTCAGCATATAATTGTTTACACCTTTTCATATAGACATTAGCAAGTACCTGCCATCTGACATTTTGTCTAGGTATTGATTTGATTGGTCAGTTCTAAAAGTGGCAGACGTTTGCCATGTAGTTTTGATGTCGTTAAAAGAGTTCAGCTGCTGCCTATGTATAGCATTGCTGTTCAAAATGAACCCAAGCAAACATGACCTTTATCTCCAAGCTCATGCCTTTACAATATAAACATCCCCCTCCTCTTTGGGTTTTCCCTGTTATCAGACATTTACCCTGACCCAAGCCTACTAGGTCCTGTTCTGTGGTATGTGTTTCACTGAGAAGATTATCAGTAGTACACCACCACCTACATTAATTGAATAACCACAAACTCCTATTCATGAAACCATGTTTTGCAAGCCCAGCAAGGGTTTTATGCTTCATAATATACAATTTATATAAACCGCTCTAAAATCTTAGCATTTGAAGTTGTTTAAAAATTAAGTTGCCTCACTTCTTTTCCAGAAACAGGTTGCAGGTAAGTTATTAACTGCTCATAACCTTTCAAGAAAATCTAATTTCTAAACCACCAAATTATTGCACTAAAATCGTGGTTCCAAGCTCACCGTCTTACACTGGTGAAACTTGTATACCTCTCCACCACCATAACGGACTCATGAAAATTAGTGCAGACACAGACGCACAATGCACAGCAATAGAAAAACATTATTAATTAGTCATATTTTATTGGTGATATTGACACTTGTTTTTTCCATCTGCGAAAGGATCAAATTACAACTCCAACATGCCTTTCTTCTTTTTCTAACTCTTTTTCTGGGTTTTTACGGCACAAGTGGCTCGTTTTTCATAAAGTAGACTGACAGGAAAGGGGGTGTGAGAGAGAGAGGAAGACATGTGGCAAAAGGACCTCAGGCCAGAATCGAACCCAGGTCAGCCACATCCAGCACTAACCCTGCATTATCGGAGCACACTCATCTTTTTTTTTTTTCTATAGCTGTCTCGAAACCCTTTTCTCCCTCAAAAACAGCTTATAAACGTATAAATCCATCACAATGAATGGAGTTTATGTTCTCAGTATCACAACTTTTTTCCAGAAGCAGCCTCTGTATAAGACTTGGTTTACTCCCAAATTATATTGCAAACCTGTGCAGGAAAGATACTTTTTGTTCATTTGTCCACAATGATGAATTCCATCTGCCTGATAATTTCACTGTGAAGTGTAAGTATTTTTGCGGGCGATGCTGGTTTCAAAATAAACAAAAAAATTAGCTTATATTGTATATTTAATTAATTAATTTAGTTTAATATAATTAATTCAGTTTGATTCCATAAACAGACTTGCAATTGGCAGATGTAGGTGTAAAAGCAACATATGATGAGTTAAAGTTTAATTGTTCCTTTTAAATATTATGAGTGTGTTGTAATTTTTCATGTGCAAAACAGTCCACAGCCTTTTGGCATTAAAGCCTCCCAGGTTGAGATCAATACTCCATACCGGGAAACCAACCAATTTAAAGGAACTCTACCAAGTCTGACAAGAAGACTGGGGAATTGTCTAATCATAATTATGATGTGATAGGGATGATACAATCATACAAAATAAAACAAAACAAAAAAAACGACAACCCTTACCTGCAAGAAAACCTCCAACCTCCCAGACCCACCACTCAAAACAGATCATGAACGCACTTGGAACAGCCAGCTTCATGTAGGAGTCCCAGCCCTGCAGACATTCAGTTGACCAGCCTGCAAAGAGTTTGATTGAGAATATTAGTACAAAACAGGTTGTATGCACGATTCCACTGACCCAGATGAACATCTGTAATATTTCTTAGTCTATCAGGAATCCATACTTTTCATAAACCTTCATTGAACACAGAGTAATAACTTTCAAGCATTTATTTTTATTAATTTGGATAACTATAACTAATGAAACCCCAAAATTACATTTAATGAAAACATATATCAATGTTTTTATTACATTTTAAATAAATCAGATTAGTAAGAAATACTAATTTCTGATATAGAAATTGTATGTCACATCACACACAATAATGCAGAAAACGGCTATCTCCCCCGTTGTTCAATAGACAGTCAAAGACGAGGAACAAAGCTGAAAAAGGATGATGCTAAATAAGCTAGTGTATCCAAGCTTATTAATGGAAAGTTGAGTGGAAGGAAAAAGTAGGTGATCAAAGGTACAATACTAACAAGTTACTGCAGCCTTGACAGGATGTAAAGCAATGTCCTTTCAATTTAATTTGATTACAAGGTCTTCCCCATACAGACCCATCCAGAGTACAAACTATTTTATTTCTTGAGCTAGGCCACACCTGAACCAGAGAGACATCAGAAGCGTCTTGTCTGGGCTAAGAAGAAAAATTATTGAACTGTTGATGAGTGGTCCAAAGTCCTCTTTTCAGATTAGGGTTAATTTAATCATTGCGTTTGTAAATCAAGCCACAGCGTCTGGACGAAAGTGAAGAGACACAGGGCACAAGCTGCTAGAGGTTCGGTGTTTCACTGTCAGTGAAGACAGTGAGGACTATCTGCTAGTGCAAGTCCACTGTGTTTTCTGAAGTCCACAGCCAACACAGACATCTATCAAGTAATTCTAGAGCACATCATGCTTCCTTCTGCTGACAGGCTTTATGGAGATGCTGATTTAATTTTCGAGTAGAACTTGGCACCTGCCCACACTGTCAAAAATACTAATAACCGCTTTAACGACTTAGGTCTCACTGTGCTCGATTGGCTGCAATCTCGCCTGACCTAAACCCCATGGAGAATGTATGAAGTATTGTCAAGAGGAACATGAGAGACACCGGAGTCAACAATGCAGAGGAGCTGAAGACCTCCATTAAAAAAAATCTGCAGAGTTACCGGCTGATCACCTCCATGCCAGGGAGCAGTGATGCAACAATTCCTGCTAAAGGAGCTCCATCTAAGGACTGCATGGATTTAATGTACAGAACATTAGCATATTTTATAGAAGACATTTCTCTTGTAAAAAAAATCTTTACTTTTATTTCTCTAAAGTGAATTTTTTTCACTATCACTATCTGCAATTGTCAGAATTAACAGAAATAAACACTTAAAACACTATATCCCTCTGTGTGTAAGGAATCTATATGTTTCCCTTTTTCAATTGAATTGGTTGGATTTAAAACAATATATATATCTTTTCTGTGACAATTTATTGAGGTAAACCTATAGATCTCACCTCCCCATGTCTGCTCATACAGCTTCTTCCACCTGATGTAGCCAAACAACAGAAGGCAAATGATGATCTGAGAAAGGCTGTTGGCCACTGCCGATCCACTGGAAACACACACACACACACCAGAATTTATTTATGTTCTAATCTGGTTTTACGGCAGACAATTAAAAGCTTTCATTTTACAAGTGTATCTCCGCAGAACCATACAGAGGGGAAACATACACTCCGCTTTGCGCATAATGGCACAGTAAAAATCGTTCAATAGGCCCTGACAGTTAGCAGGTGTCCCTGCTTGATACGGAGCAAGAGAGGAGGAGAAAGACACGATCCGAACAAGGAGGCCCGACTGGTCAAATTGCTGGTGAATCAAATATTTGTCCAGCTGGAATCTGGAACAGGCTGTAACGTTTCTTTCTTCCCTGTCTTTGCCCTATTCTGACCCTTCCTCTCGAAATAAAGTTCAAAAATAATAAACCTCGGTGAACTGCTGACTCAGTCCGAACAAAAAACAAGTTACCCTTCAAAGACAAACAATGAGATAAAACGCAGGGGGGGGGAAAATGCTCTGACACGCTTCTTTTTTTTTATCTCTTGGATGCATGACCCAATAATTTTCTTTTCTCTCTGAGTTTCTGCTATGTTGGGGATCTTGATTGTTATATAGTTTATCTGTTCTGCCTATTGAGGCCTGATACCATATCAGTCGATGCAAAGTCCACAAAAATTTCAAAGGTAAGAAATGCTTGGTGCGCTTACATTACACCCAGGTCGAGCGCATGAATAAGGAGATAGTTGATCCCCAGGTTAAAAATGTTGGCCACAGCAGCCGTGTACATCTGAGGTAGAATGATGCCCTGACAGATAAAAGAAAGCATTAAATTCATAGTTAGGAAACAAAGATGCAGATGAATGAGAAATAATAAGAATAATAGTACATCAAACTTATATAGCACCTTTTTTTGGACACTCAAAGACGCTTTATAATACAATGAATGAATTTGAATCTTGGATATCGTAATGATTAAGTCAGATAAACCAATATGTGATGTCATGGACATAGATGGGGGAAAAAAAATGAAAGATTTGACGCACCGCTAAACTTAACAAACTAAGTACATATGGAAAAAAAGCAAAACATTACAACAGGATTAGAGAGTATATTTTGTTATACTGCCAAAAACAGGTTGTGTATTTCTTACCCCCTTAGAAAGTTTCCACAAACATAAAACTGTTGCGATATAATGTTATAGAGTAGAAGAATACTCCATACATACAGTTACCTGGTTTTGTAGATAGGAGACCTGCAGTTGGTGCAAAAACATAGCCTGTAACACAAAGAGCTGGACGTCAGTGTTTGTTGGACCAGTCTGGCATATCCCCTGGGATGCAGTTCTCTTTTTAAAGATTATAATTTGTTTTTGGTTTTTTAAATAAGAAATAAAATGAAACATTACAATTTAAGAATTGAATTGGAGCTTGTGGTTTTAAAATGTCTTGATTAGTGATATGTATATACTGTAAGAAGTTATCTAAAAAATAAATTTGTTTTAATGCTGTGTATCCTAATAGGAGACCTCAGATGTGGACAAGTTTGTCGACACCCCTGGTAAAGGTGCATAAAAATCCTTAAAGTAAATTCATCTTTCATTGGAGTAGGATAACCTCACATAAGGAGACCAATTGTTTAATTTTCGAGTCTTTAAGTGGATCAGAGACCCATTTGTTCTAGCCATTGTCCCACAAGGCTACAGAAGGACCCTATGCTTATCTTGCCTCCATGCACAGTGAAAAAAGGCCTGTCTGCTGCTATTACAAAGACAAACTTATGGATGTTTCTGTCTGTTGGATGCTGAAAAGCTAAAGAAAGCACAGCAAAATGGTGTTACCTGTTGTTGTCTTAGGTATCCCTGATAAAATACATACATAATGTGCAACAGATATGAGAAAAACGAGATTTTGATGCCATACTCAGGCAGTAGAGGACAGTGGTCCAACCTGGGCCTGGTTACAGTTAAATTTAATCTGAAATAGAGAATGGCAACTTTTTAACCCAACTGCAGACAAGAAAATACACAAAAAAACATTGAAAAATAAATTCTAAAGTCGTTTTCTTTCACAGCTTTTTCTAAGACTGCATGTGATATGCTGTTGAGTTGTATGCTGTATGAGTTTTTAAATAAGATAGTTGTTAGTTAAAGAGCTTTAAATTCATAGATGGCAAAACGAGCCTAGTACTCTGTCTCTGGTATTTTGTTGAAAGTCTGCCTTGATGATAACAGTTTAGCCCCCAGCATCGTCTGTAAAATGAAAACTGTGTTTCTTATCCATCTCAGTGTGCATTTGAATAATTGCATTACTCTTATCTTAGTTCATTAAAAATATGAATGGAACGATAAACAGAATTGACAGAATTACCATGCCAACCAATTCCTGCTTTTCTAAGCTTTGCTTTGAGTCTGAGCAAGGACCTACAGGCATGGCGAAAAGAAAGCACACCCCTGTTAATATTCGGAGATTTATAATTGATTTACTAAAAACAGCACACATACCACAGATCCAGCCATGCTGTTTTGTTTATCAGAGATGAGGCCAAAAAAGAAGAATAAGACAGATTTGTATAAAAATTAAGACTCTAGACCAGGGGTGTCCAACTCAATTTGGTTTAGGGGCCGCATACAGCTTAATCTGATCTCGAGAGGGCCACACGAGTAGACTCATTGCAAGATTAAATAGAACTAGTAAAAGTGGACTTGTTGTTGATTTTTATATTAAATGAATTTCACTTTTACACAATATATTATGAATAACCTCAGCGTTTTTAAGAAAAATATGTGCAATTTCAACAATACTTTTACTCAGTTAAACATTTACTTGTGCATCATGCATAAGAACAGATCACAGTGATTGTACAATGTTGGAAAACATTTATTCACATTTTTTGGAACTTAAAAACACTGTCCTGCACGACAAAATACATCAAACAGATAAAAATTAAGAAATGATTTAAAATAAATTTTCCAGATCTGAAGCTCAGTGCTATCATCTGCTGATTAAAACACAGCGCCCCTCGTGGACAATATAGGAACCGCAGATTTTCAATTAAAACGAAGTACATGTTATTTTCAAT
The DNA here is from genome assembly GCF_011125445.2 of Fundulus heteroclitus. NCBI lineage: Eukaryota > Metazoa > Chordata > Actinopteri > Cyprinodontiformes > Fundulidae > Fundulus > Fundulus heteroclitus. Next base: position 21,337,631 of record NC_046371.1, read on the forward strand.
AATTGTTTTATCATTCTCTTCCTTTTATCTCCTCTTTGTTTCACCTTTTCTTTTTTCTTCTTGTTCTTCCCTTCCTCTCCTACTTTCCCATTGTAGTGTCCATATCATTTGAGATATTCCCCGCATGAATCATAATAAAACTATTCACATTCATAAATCAAGCGGAGCACTATGGCAAAAGCAGTACTGCTCCACTTGTGAAAGTCAAATCGGATGAGCTCCTTTTGGCATTAAGACAACAATTCTTATTGCCACATTGACATACAGGTCACTGGGGAAAAAAAAAAAAAAGAAAAGAAAAAAAAAAGATTTTTTTTTTTTGAATAATGATAATGCATTTAGCCACCGGGCCGGACTGAATTGTTCGGCGGGCCGGAACCGGCCCACGGGCCATATGTTTGACACCCCTGCTCTAGACACATACAAAACGTGTAAAGCTCTATGGTTTGAACACAGCTAACCTGGCCAGCCAGATTTACAATGCGTAGCACTCTCCATTCTGCACATTATCAATCTGGGACTTCTCCCATCAAATCCGTTTGGGAAAAGGAGGAACGTGCAGCAGAACTCTCCGAGCTGATTGGGTGATGCGACACCTAGTGCCCACCTACCAATGGTTTATTTTAGCCAATCAGAGTATCAAATCAATATGTTGTAAGCAGCAGGCACCATGAGGAACCACAACAGGTTACCCTGGTCAAGGCGCCCCTCGTTTGAATAGTTTTTGGCCTTAATGCAAAACCCTCTATGTGGTGAAAAAAATAACACGGAACATCATACTGAACACGCCTTCCCCACTGTGAAACATGGTGGTGACATCCTTGTGCTGTGTGCTTTTTGCTAGCAGGGAATCTCAGACATCTTTCTCCCCAGTGACAACTTCCAGCTCATTGTGGGGGACCCAAGGTGTTCCCAGGCCAGACAGAATATATACTGAGTCCCACCAGCAAGTTCTGGGTCTTCCCCGGGGTCTCCTCCTGGTAAGTGCCTGGAAAACGTCCAAACAGAGGCACCCTGGGGGCATTTTGATCAGACCTCCTAACCACCACACCTGACTCCTTTCAATGTGGAAAAGCAGCAGCTCTACTTTGAATCAACCCTGGATAACAGAGCTCCTCACCCTCTCCCCAAGGCTGAGCCAAGCCACCCTCTGGAGGAAACTCATTTTGGCCACTAGTATCCAGCATCTTGTTCTTTCGGTCATGATCCATACCTCATGACCATAGGTGAGGGTCTGAACAAAGACGTACCGATAAACTGGGAGCTTTGCTTTTTGGCTCAGGTCTTTCATCACCACAACAGACTAGAGCATGCCTGCATTAATGCAGACAAAGCCCCAATATGCCTGTCCATCTCTCGTTCCAACCATGGGCGTAGGTTTGTATAGGGACCATAGGGACATGTCCCTACCAATAATTCGATGTGAATAACATGTTTATAATTTACAATACATCGTTGTTACAGCAGTCGCTTATTTTCCTCTCGCAGCTCCGCTGCTTGGCGGCGGCTGCTGCTGCAGCTCCGTCTGCCAGCCTGCGTGTCCAGTCGGTCTTTCCTGTCGCTTTAACTTAGCAGCTCACGTAACTGTGCTGTGTGCTGTTTAACTCCACTCTCATTGGTTGTTTTGCCTTAAGTCCCGCCTTCTCTCTCCCTGGTTGGTTGTTTTCTAGTGCGTGCATGTGCGTGCATGCTTGCAGCGCGAAATTTAAATTTAATTCACACTAGAATACTGCGGTTACTACAACGATTAAAAAAAATATATTATCCACGCTATAACAGGCGATAGAAGAAGCAGGAGAGAGTAGTTTTCATTTGTGGAACTTAAGAAATGTAAGTAACCAACGTTAGCATCTTAAAATAATATTTAATTCTGAAGTATAATACATTTTATCAACAAAAATATTCAGTGTCAGGCAGGAGTTCTGAAGACTGCTGGAAAAATCGACAAGCAAAGAATGTAAGCTTTCAAAAAATCCCTTAAAGGCGGTTCAGATATAAATAGCAGGTGTTATTCGTTTTATAGAGTATAACCAGAGTGCGAAATACGGGGGGGTCTGGGGGGGCTCGACCCCCCCCCCCCCCCGATTAACCCATGAGTCCCCCTGAAAGCCTCAAAAGCAAAATTTAAAGGGGGTCTTAAATTGTGTCAAAAATATTAAAGATTAAATATTTTTTTGTCACTCATGGTCACTAAAATGTTTTTAAGCTCAACATGTCCAGTATTTAAAATTCAAAACATTTATTCACACATATGTTCTGTTTTTTGCCAAGTGGATCCAGCCAATCCTGTTTGCGTATGCAAATTAGCCATGTGTGTGCCAAACGGAAGAAAGACGTAATGTTGACAACAATTAATACTAAAAATGGCTACCAAGCTGTCAGGAAGATAAATTCTCTCCCCACAGCCACATCCTCCAGGTTGTCAGGACAAACTGTCTCCTGCACTACTTTACTGTTCTTTTGCACTGTTACTGTTACAAATATATCTTACATAATTGGTAATAATAATAATAATAATAATAATAATAGTTTTTTCTGCTGCCATTATCATCTGTCTTGTTGCACTAGCATAAGTATTGTATATTTTATATTATTGTACATTTTATTGTGAAATTTAATGTTTAAATGTTAGTATTAGTAACTGATCTTATCTGTTGTGCCTGTGCACTTTATCTGTTTCACTGTTGGTGAATGAGGAACGTCCTCTCGAGTCCTTGTATGTCTGGTGAATGTGAAGAATTGACATTAAAGCTGACTTTGACTTTGACATTTTAATGTTATAGGCCTACTGCATATTGAGAAAATTTAGATTGGTATTGCGCAACAATCGGGAGATGGGGACCCCCCCAAATATTGAAAAGTATTTTGCACACTGAGTATAACAATACGAGATGGTGCCTAAACATTGCTATTTTTTGTTTAGAAAGCATAATTAGGGTTCAACATAATAATAGTGTTATTTAATTATTTCTACTTTTGGAAATAGGATAAAGTACAAACAGAGGAACACATTGGTTTGATTTTACATAGATTTCCACACAGTCCATAAGTAAATTAGTACAAATATTAGTGTCCGGTAAAAATGCTTGAATCTGGCTGTTTATTTTGGAGATTATTACATTACGGATAAGATAGTGTTATATTTTATTTTAATAATTGTTAAAACCGATTTTATATTTGAATAAAGTTAGGCTCATGCTTAGTGTTGTGATTGTAGATGATGCCACCAAAAATGAAAAGAGACATAAGGAGCTATTTTAACACTCAGACAGTAAGTATCATAGGATGATATAAAAGGTTGTGTTACATTTAATCCTTTAATACTAAAAACACACTTGTATAATAGTAACATTATATGATTATAGGAAACACAGATATCCAGTAATAATGATGCAGGGCAGCTTGGATGTGAAGCAGCTGGCCCTTCAGTGCTTCAGGTGATGTCTAATTTATTTTAATTACAAATTAAGGAGCAGCTTTTTATTTATATACAATATATATAGTGCTTATAAAATTTGTATTAATGTAGCAAAAAATACTGCTTTTCTCTTTAAACGAAATGTCCCCTGATGCTCATGTCAAGTATAAAAAAATAGGGGCATGCATACTGCGTAGGACCAATGACATCAAACCAATGAAACTTGAGACCAGTAGTGTCCCTACCAAAGTTGAAATCAAACCTACGCCCATGGTTCCAACCTACCACAACTTATTACTTATGAACAAGACACCAAGATATTTAAACTCCTCCTCTTGAGGCAGAGACTGCCCGCCAACCAAGAGGGGGTAAGATCACAAAAAGACTCAGACTTGGAGGAGCTGACGCTCCACAGCGAACCACTCAAAGGTACTTTGGATGTCATGGCTCAAAGAAGCCAACAGAACCACATCATTTGCAAAATGCAAAGCTAACGCTCCCAAGCCAAACGCCCTCCTGTCTACGACTACGCTTTAAGATCCTCTCCATGAACCCCATAAACAGGATCGGTGACAGCCATGGCGGAGTCCAATGTGCAAAGGAAATTTTCAAAAACATTCCCTCTTTTTCCCTCCACATTACAATTATCCACCATAACCAGTTGGTCTGTCACATATTTTCCTCACCATGTGCAAAGATTCACATGAAACTAAAAACTAGCAAACCCACTGAAATAAAAAAACAACTACTTTTTAAATATGAATTTACTCCGGAAAAAAATAGAAGTAGATGAGTTTGGTTTATGGTACTCACGGGAACAGCAGGAAGAAACGCCATCACATAAAGGTAGGCTATTCTGAAACATTTCAAAAGAAAAAATACTTTTTACAAACTTCCATAAACACAGATACTATACTGTATTTTGACTTCTTGTGCTTCTGCTGTACAAAAGTAATCTATATATCCAACACATGGGCAAACCCATTAAATTAAGGAGATAGAAATCTGCACTTGGGGTCATACTAGATTTAATAAACTAGTAAAGGTACATACAAACTGAAAAATAAAATATGAAAAGATAAATTAGCAGTCAGTTCTACTAATAGCCTTAGCTTGAAAGATTAAGACAAGCCATTTAGCATTAATTCTCTAATCTCACCCAAACAGATTTTAAAGACAGTGCATCAGTATAGTATGACATACCGGGCCACTTCATGCTCTTGGTGGAGGAGAAGCAGTAAATTGTGAGAGTTGATGAGGAGACCCCAACAGGGCAGACAAAACAGCAGCAGGATCAGGGTACTTTTCTGTAGAATAACTCCCACACGTTTCATGTTCTTGCCGCCGTATGTCTGCAAAACAGAGACGTCTCTCAGCACATCGTTCCAGAACCACAGTAGCAGCGGTTCAGGGATGGAGCGCTTCGGTCACCTGAGATATGAGGGTGTCACAAGCCATCGTAAGGCCATAGCCTGGTGCAACTGTGGTCACAGTTATGGTCTGATGGCGAGAGACAAAAGCAGCCAGGTTAGAATTCAGATATAAGACGTTTCACATTGAACATACCATTCCTGCAATTATTTGGATTTGGTCTAAACTGTGATTTAGGTCGTTTCAAGAAGTTGATTTGTCATGAACTTCACAAAATCGGTTTTAGCTTGATGCCAATCACGCATAGGAACGTTTTCAGATGTGGGCTAAAAAAAAAGGACTTCCGTTTAGGACTGGAGTTTTACTATCCTACAGACGGTTGAGGGTTGAGGCTAGAGGTGAGTAGATCTTTATAAAGTGAATGGAGCAAAGAGTAGCCTACTTTTTCATGCATAAATCTAGCAACTCTCTTAAGCTGGGGCTCATCTCTCCTAAACTGCTTTTTATTAAAAACAATTACAAATAGTTAGGCTATATGCATTTAAGGCTGTGTTGCCAGAGTGAGAGGAGAAGTAGGTGGATTTCCTATCATATCATCTATAGGGATGATATGACAGGAAATCAGAAAGGCATCTCCCAAAAACATAAAACAATCTTGACATAGTATTTTTTTTCCACTCATATTGTGACAATTTAATGAGGGGTGCTGAGATTCAACGTCTTTGAGGTTGAAAGGTCTCCATGCCATAACGCTAGTCTTCAGCTCCCTCCACAGGTTCACTGTCAGGTTTAAGTTTGGACTCTGACTGGGTCATGCCGACAGGTTAATGTTACTTTTGTCCGGAGAAACATCTTGGTAAAACCACAAGATTAGTTCAAATCCAAATCTCCCTGGGGTAAGAATATGTTTAGGCTTAACTGCATCTGAAAGGCACACAGGCGAAGTTAATGACTGTCCGCTGATTTGTGTGAAACATTTGACAGACCAGAGTTCTGGCAGATTCTTTATGTTTAATTATAAACCAGTACAAATCTTGCTTCTAGCTTTTTTTGCTGTCTGTCTCTGGTATGTTTGAAGGCCCTTTGTCCTTCAGACACCCAAGGTGTTTTAAAGCATAATGTGCGTCACGATCCTCCACCGACACACCGTATTCTACACACCTGACATGCAAACACTCGAACACCAGGAAACCAAACAATGTCCGGAGCGTTACCTGGAAAAATGGGCAGGTGAACCAGAGACACTACACATCAATCATTTAAGTAAGTAAAACTTTATTTATACACCTTTCAAGATAAAAATCACAAACTTAAGCACAACTTCATCTGCCGAATCTTTGTGAGTCTTCTTAAAAAAGAGACTTCAGTCCCTAATGCAGTCACTGACGATGGAATTTAATTTAATTAGTGCTAAAGTAAAGTGCTAATGTAAAGGAATAGATCTGTAGCCTTTGTTAGCTAATGGGAAAAGGAATTTGAGTTAACAACTCCTTATCTACGGTTTTCATCGTGTCATTTATTTACCAATGAATGCACAGAAAATAAATTCATCCAGCTGACCACACCAATAATATCTAATAAAGGTACTTCCGTTTCTATATAACTCAGTACAGGGTCATTCTAATAATCCCAGTTTGTTTAAGGAAAATGATTTCATCAAATATTATATTTTTTCTCCCAGAAGAAAAACTTTAGTTTAAAGGTTAAAATCTTCCTGCAGATCAACAGGGACATTAATGATGTCTGTAATAAAATATGTTCTTCTGTATGAGGCGTTCTCTGCTCTACAGCGGTTCATGTACATTTATGCTCCGAATTGTTCGGAGTGTTTTTTATTTTCTGGAAGTAATGTTAATGTTTCAGAGTGTCCCAGCCAGAGTCCTGTCTTGAATCTGTTAGAGAATCTGAGGAGATTAGGGTGATGGCTATGAGGTATTCCAACCAAGACTTGTAACTTGTAACAAAAATAAATTGTCAAAATACTCATGGAAACATACATGGAAACATACTTTGGGCGACACCTTCTCATTTCCTATGAGAAAAAAAACTTCTTGGCTGAGTTCAAAAACAATTCTGCCCGGTGTATGAATAATTGTGGACCTAACTGTATAGTCTTCGCATCACAAAGTTCCTTTACCTTTGTAGCCAAAAATTCAAGAGCGAAAACCTTTCAGAAATAAACCGGAAACAATTGTTTAAAAAAAAAAAGAAAAAAGAAATTCGAGGTTCTAACATTTGTCACCTTTTTGTCAGAGCTTTTTGAGATATATAAAAAAAAAAGTTCTTTGTAATTCCCAATGTGAAGAAACGAAAAGAATTTGCACAAATAAGTCCTGCCACATATACGCTAGTCATGCATAAATCACCATGACCACTTGCCTAATAGTGTGTTGGTCTCCTTTTGGCTGCCAAAACAGCCTTAACTCTGTGGAGAGGTGGACTCCACCAGACCCCTGAAGGTCTGCTGTGGTATCTGGCACCAAGATGTTAGTAGCTGATCCCTTAAGTCCTGCAAGTTGCAAAATGGGGCCACCACATATAAGACTTGTTTGTTGAACATATGAGATATATAAATGAGATCTGGGGGAATTCGGTGGCCCAAGTTCACACCTCAAACGCGTTCTTCTCCTCAAACTATTCCTGCTCTCATTTTGCTTTGTGGCAGGGTGCTTTATCTTCTAAAAGTGAACCTTCAAAGAAATTCCTTGGAAGACAAAATAACACTGCCTTCACTGTTTTGCTTTTTTCCCATTATGCATTCTTGTATCATAAGCTTCTCGGGTACATGTTGTTGGGCTATACCACAGTTTTTTCATGGCCAAATCTTATAAGTGTAATTCTACATTGAACCTGAATGTTTCTTGAACTGTAGTGCATTGGTTAAAACACAAAAAAGAAAAGAAAATTCCAAATATAAAGATGTGACTCTCTCACAGGTCTTGAAGGAGGAGCTAGCCAAAGGTAGCATTCACGCAATGACCACCACAGATCAGGAAAAAAATCTTGTTTGCATTACAAGTCCCTTTATGTCACACAATAAAACTTACAACAATTTTTTTCTACTTAATTAGAAAAAAAGTCCCAGTGGAAGGACAGAGAAAAAGAGACGCTGCTGGAAACAAAAGCAAGCATCCCTGCTGCGATGCATCATTTTCAAAGCTGCAATTTGGTGACATGCAAAAATTCATTGGATCCATCAGTAAGAATGCATTCTGTGTTTGGGGAACTGCGACTCATACTAATGATTTAAACTCCTTTCATAGTTCCAAATCTCCTAACCCACACTTTCACATTTTTGAAGTTTACAGCATTGTTAATCTGCAGAAATAAAAGAAAGAAAAAAACAGTTTCATACCGCCGAGGCAAGGGCATATCCAGCCAGCTCTGCATTTCCAATGTGACCACAGAAAATGGTGTTAACAAAGGACAGGAGAAAGTTCAGAACCCGGGACAGCAGCTGTAGAAACAGAGTTTGGACTCTTTTAGTTATTGCCACAAACTGCAGCCTGGCAACTGCAAATGTGAAGCCATTCTGTGAAATTAGTTAAACAAATTTGTTTCTATAAGTAAAGCATGGGCCGTTTTTTTTTTTTTTTTCTTACTTATTGCACACTCAAAACATTTCACAACCGATTGCTCATTTAAACTGGGTTATGCACAGCACATTAAACAGTTAATCTGCAGCAAAGCAAAAAGAGCAAGCAAACTTAATCTAGTCGCAGCACTTTGGAAATTAAAGACAGTTCCCTTAATCGACACTTCAGCCGCCCTCTGCTTACCAGGGGCCCTGTGAGCCGTAAGATGTGGTAAAGTTCTTCTCTGTAGGCCAGTGGCAGCCAGCGCTTCACACATGCACACCAAAACAGTTTGGAGCTGGCAGGTTTTGCCCCCTCATCCACAGGAGGCACTTCCATTTTGGCAACATGAACCCCAGCAACGGGCTCTGCACCCGGCAAGGGGGGTGCAGGTTCCAGAGAGCCCGGCTTCTCCATTCAAGCCCGGGGGAAAGAAGACAGGAGAGTGAAGGAAAGTTACAGAGCAACAGAGGGAGGGAGGGGAGAGGGATGAAGGGAGGGAGTGAGGAAGAGAGGGCAATGGTAAAAGGGGGCAGGAGAGTGGGCCTGTGTGTGCTAAAAAATACTGCTCAGGCATTTTATAGAAGTTATTGATTGCATAGTGCTGTGGGAAGGAGGAATACAGTAATGAGGAGAAAGTAGAGAGATTCAAAAACAGGTGTTTGACACTTAGAGTTACTGTGACTTACAAAGTCATTAGACTTGATTACATACATGCCGTTCATTTTTTTGAAAAGCCAACAAAAAATTATGACAAATAACGATGCTGGCTAGCCAAGAGAACCCCTGACAGAGGGGGGGGGGGGGTCAAATCAGGGCCACGGAAGGTGGGTTATTGTTCGGGTTTGATGAACACTGGATGAATGTTTGAGTTACATACACACAGTGAGAGAGCGACTGCTTTCAAAGTGCATGTTTTGGTGTGTGGGTTCGTGTGAGTGGTGTTTGAGTCCTCTGTAGTAATCTGATGAGGAATGTCAGTTTGTTGCTCGTATGCAAGGAGCTCCGATGGCCAAAAACGCTGTGGGTTTAAAAAAATAAAATAAATCCAAATGTTGTTTATGTTTGTGTGAGTACTGGCATGCAATTTTTCTTCTCTTTTCTTTCTTTCTCTCTTTTATTTATTTATTTTATCTTATTTATTTATTTTGCATGCGCATTAGGCACTGATCTTATCTAACTCTCCATGTACTTTGCCCACCACCTGGATGCCTACGTTCTCCCTCCCTCCCCCTGTAATTTCAACACAAAGGGACGGAGTCATATGCACACACAAACCTGCTCTTATCAATGATTGCTGGCTCAGCTCTGCAACTTCATAGAAACATTAAAGGTAACTTTTCAAGATGGCAAGGGAATCGGTAAACAAGTCGGTTCAATCATGGGTCGCTGATTTAGGCGACTGTGGGTGTGAGTGTGGAAACGTGCAGCCGCACACGGATTACAAATCACACCAACAAAAGTCTATAGGGGTGTGTGTGTGTGTGTGTGTGTGTGTGTGTGTGTGTGTGTGTGTGTGTGTGTGTGTGTGTGTGTGTGTGTGTGTGTATGTGTGTGTGTGTAAGGAAGGGATTTGCATATACAGAGCGTGCATAGGTTACAAGCACGATTGTTGTGCAATCTAACGTAGAAAGAGCATTCATTTCAAACCAGTATTGTGTTGAAATAGCAGCTGACCCTTGACCCTTGATTAAACCGGGCACATAGTGATTTCCTGAAAAGAAAGAACATGGAGTTTGTAATGGCATAAGCAAAATAGTGTGACGTTTAAAAATACTAATGAACTGGGCATACGTGCTCAGCTACCTCAAGATAAAGGATTTTGGGTTTAAAAAAAACAGAATAAGAATAATGTGAACAGGGAGACCTTTAATGACTTCTCACTTTGAATTAATTTGGGAAAAGCATACAAATAAAATATGAATATATATATATATATATATATATATATATATATATATATATATATATATATATATATATATATATATATATATATATATATATATATATATGGCGTTCCGATCCTCGGCTGCAGAAGCTGGCTCTTGGGACGTGGAATGTCACCTCTCTGGTGGGGAAGGAACCTGAGCTAGTGTGCAAGGTTGAGAGGTTCCCACTAGAGATAGTGGGACTCACCTCGACGCACCGCTCTGGCTCTGGAACCAGTCTCCTTGAGAGGGGCTGGACATTCTTCCACTCTGGAGTTGCCCATGGTGAGAGGCGCCGAGCTGGGGTTGGCATACTGGTTGCCCCCCATCTCGGTGCCTGCACGTTGAGGTTTTCCCCGGTGAACGAGAGGGTGGCCTCCCTCCGCATTCGTGTGGGGGGACGGGTTCTGACTATTGTTTGCGCTTATGCGCCAAACAGCAGTTCAGATTACCCACCCTTTTTGGAGTCCTTGGAAGGGGTACTGGAGAGTGCCCCTCCTGGGGACTCCCTCGTTTTGCTGGGGGACTTCAACGCTCACGTGGGCAATGACAGTGGGACCTGGAGGGGCGTGGTTGGGAGGAATGGCCCACCTGATCTGAACTTGAGTGGTGTTTTGTTGTTGGACTTCTGTGCTCGTCATGGATTGTCCATCACAAACACCATGTTCAGGCATAAGGGTGTCCATATGTGCTCTTGGCACCAGGACACCCTAGGTCGCAGTTCAATGATCGACTTTGTTGTCGTTTCATCTGATCTGCGGCCGCATGTCTTGGATACTCGGGGGAAGAGAGAGGCGGAGCTCTCCACCGACCACTACCTGGTGGTAAGTTGGCTCCGATGGCGGGGGAGGAAGCTGGTCCGACCGGGCAGGCCCAAACGTACTGTGAGGGTTTGCTGGGAATGTCTGGCAGAGTCCCCTGTGAGACGGAGCTTTAACTCCAACCTCCGGGAGAACTTTAAACACATCCCAAGGGAGGCGGGGGACATTGAGTCTGAATGGACCGTGTTCCGCGCCTCTATTGTTGAGGCGGCTAGTCTGAGCTGTGGCCGCAAGGTTGTCGGTGCATGTCGCGGCGGCAACCCTCAAACCCGCTAGTGGACACCAGCGGTGAGGGAAGCTGTCAAGCTGAAGAAGGAGTCCTACTGGGCTTTTTTGGCCTGTGGGACTCCGGAAGCAGCTGATGTGTACCGGCAGTCGAAGCGGCAGGCGGCTCAGCTGGTCGCCGAGGCAATAACGTGGGAAGAGTTCGGAGAGGCCATGGAGAAAGGCTTCCGTACGGCTTCGAAGCGATTCTGGTCCACTATCCGGCGTCTCAGGAGGGGAAGCAGTGCAGTACCAACACTGTTTACAGTGGGGGTGGTGTGCTGCTGACCTCGACTCGGGACGTCGTGTTTCGGTGGGCGGAATACTTCGAAGACCTCCTTAATCCCACCAACACGTCTTCCATTGCAGAAGCAGAGCCTGGGGACTCTGGGTCGGGTTCTCCCATCTCTGGTGCTGAGGTTGCCGAGGTTGTTAAAAAGCTCCTCGGTGGCAAAGCCCTGGGGGTGGTTGAGATTCGCGTACCTTATGGCTCTGGATGTTGTGGGGCTGTGTTGGTTAACGCGGCTCTGCAGCATTGCGTGGACATCGGGGGCAGTTCCCCTGGATTGGCAGACTGGGGTGGTGGTCCCCCTATTTAAAAAGGGGGACCGGAGGGTGTGTTCCAACTATAGAGGAATCACACTCTTAAGCCTCCCTGGTAAGGTCTATTCAGGGGTTCTGGAAAGGAGGGTCCGTCGGATAGTTGAATCTCGGATTCAGGAAGAGCAGTGTGGTTTTCGTCCTGGCCGTGGAACACTGGACCAGCTCTATACCCTCAGCAGGATTCTGGAGGGGGCATGGGAGTTTGCCCAACCAGTCTACATGTGCTTTGTGGATCTGGAGAAGGCATTTGACCGTGTCCCCCAAGGGATCCTGTGGGGGGTACTCCGGGAGTATGGAGTAGGCAAGGCAAGGCAAGGCAAATTTATTTATATAGCACAATTCAGTACAAGACAATACAAAGTGCTTTACATGATTAAGATATACCAAAATAATAAAATGTAGATAGAAAATAGAATAAAAGCAAGTAGGGATAGAATGTAGTAACAAAAAAGAACATTAAAAACAGTAAAACTGTTTAACTAGAACAGTCAAAGGCAATTTTAAACAGATGTGTTTTTAATCTTGATTTAAAAGAACTCAGGCTTTCCGCACTTTTACAGTTTTCTGGAAGTTTGTTCCAGATAAACGGAGCATAGGAACTAAATGCTGCTTCTCCATGTTTAGTTCTGGTTCTAGGTATGTGGAGTAGGCTGGAGCCAGAAGACCTTAGTGGTCTGGAGGGTTGATACACTGATAACAAGTCTGTGATGTATTTAGGTGCTAAGCCATTTAAGGATTTATAGACTAACAGAAGTATTTTAAAGTCTATTCTCTGAGATACAGGGAGCCAGTGTAAGGACTTTAGAACTGGGGTTATGTGCTCTACTTTCTTAGTCTTAGTGAGGACGCGGGCAGCAGCGTTTTGGATCAGCTGCAGCTGTCTGACCCACTTTTTAGGAAGTCCTGTGAAAACACCGTTGCAGTAATCAATTCTACTAAATATAAACGCATGGATTAGTTTTTCCAGATCCTGCTGAGACATCAGTCCTTTAATCCTAGAAATGTTCTTCAGGTGATAGAAAGCTGACCTTGTAATTGTCTTTAGATGCTTTTGAAGGTTCAGGTCTGAGTCCATCACTACTCCCAGATTTCGGGCCTGATTGGTGGTTTTTAGCTGAAGCGACTGAAGCTGTGTGCTAACTTTTGATCTTTCCTCTATTGGTCCAAATATTATTACTTCAGTTTTGTTTTTATTCAATTGGAGAAAATTTTGGCACATCCATGCATTGATTTCTTCTAGGCATTTACTCAGTGCCTGAATTGGTTCATAGTCACCTGGTGACATGGTGATGTAGAGCTGTGTGTCATCTGCATAGTTATGGTAGCTGATGTTGTTATATTTTATTATCTGAGCTAGAGGGAGCATGTAGATATTGAATAGGAGGGGACCCAGGATGGACCCTTGGGGAACCCCACATGTGATTTTTGTCATCTCTGATGTAAAGTTACCTACTGATACAAAAAAGTCCCTGTCCTTTAAGTAGGATTTAAACCAGTGGAGAGCTGTACCAGAAAGGCCGACCCAGTTCTCCAGGCGTTCTAACAGGATGGAGTGATCAACAGTATCAAATGCTGCACTGAGGTCCAATAGAACCAGCACGGTGGTTCTTCCACAGTCTGTATTTATATGGATGTCATTAAACACCTTGATAAGGGCGGTCTCTGTACTGTGGTGAGCACGGAGTACCGGACCCTTTAATAAGGGCTGTCAGGTCTCTTTATGACCGGTGTCAGAGTCTGGTCCGCATTGCCGGCAGTAAGTCGGACTCGTTTCCAGTGAGAGTTGGACTCCGCCAAGGTTGCCTTTTGTCACCGATTCTGTTCATAACTTTTATGGACAGAATTTCTAGGCGCAGCCAAAGTGTTGAGGGGATCCATTTTGGTGGCCTTAGGATTGCGTCTCTGCTATTCGCGGATGACGTGGTCCTATTGGCTTCATCAGGGCGAGATCTACAGCTCTCACTGGAGCGGTTCGCAGCCGAGTGCGAAGCGGCTGGGATGAAAATCAGTGCCTCCAAATCCGAGACCATGGTCTTGAACCGGAAAAGGGTAGAGTGCCTTCTCCGGGTTGGGGAGAATGTGCTGCCCCTAGTGAAGGAGTTCAAGTATCTTGGGGTCTTGTATATGAATGAGGGGAAGATGGAGCGGGAGATCGACAGCCGGATTGGTGCAGCGTCTGCTGTGAAGCGGGCGCTGTACCGATCCGTTGTGGTAAAGAGAGAGCTGAGCCAAAAGGCGAAGCTCTCGATTTACCGGTCGATCTACATTCCTACCCTCATCTATGGTCACGAGCTTTGAGTCGTGACCGAAAGAATGAGATGCCGGATACAAGCGGCTGAAATGAGTTTTCTCCGTAGTGTATCTGGGCTCTCCCTTAGAGATAGTGTGAGGAGCTCAGTCATCCGGGGAGGACTCAGAGTAGAGCCGCTGCTCCTCCACGTCGAGAGGAGCCATTTGAGGTGGCTCAGGCATCTGCTCAGGATGCCTCCTGGACGCCTCCCAGGTGAGGTATTCCTGGCACGTCCCACCGGGAGGAGGCCCAGGGGAAGACCCAGGACACGCTGGAGGGACTATGTCTCCCGGCTGGCCTGGGAACGCCTTGGGATTCCCCCGGAGGAGCTGGCCCAAGTGGCCGGGGAGAGGGACGTCTGGGTCCCCCTACTGAAGCTGCTACCCCCGCGACCCGACCCCGGATAAGCGAATATAGCTCTGGGAGCTTGGGGGTACTTCTTAGGATCTTAGCTGTTCCTAAGACTGCGCTCTTCTGGACTGAAATGTCTGATGTTTCTCCGGGTATCTGTTGGAGCCACTTTTCCAGAGTGGGGGTTACTGCCCTGAGTGCTCCAAAGACCACAAACACTACTGTTGTCTTCACCTTCCAGGCTCTTTCTAGTTCTGCCCTTGGTATTTCTCCAGTTTCTCGTGCTCTTTTTCCTTGATGTTTCCATCACTCGGGACGGTCACATTGATCACAACCACTGTCCTCTGCTGCATATCAATGATCACAATGTCTGGCCATTAACATTTTGTCTGTTTGTATCTGGAAGTCACAAGGAATCCTAGCTGTGTCATTCTCCACCAACCTGGGAGGTGACTCTCATTTTGACCTGGGGGTCTCCAGTTGGTATTCAGAACAGATGTTTCTGTCCGCTATACCAGTCACTTGGTTATGGTGTTCCATGTATTCCTTCCCTGCTAGTATCTTACAACCTGCTGTGAGATGCTGGGTGGTTTCTGGATGCTGGATGGTGAATAGCCTGCACCTCTATGGCTCTGGTGCTCAAGGTCTGCTCCTGTGCTCCCATGATCAGTGCTTCAGTGCTGTCCTTTGGTCCAACCCTCTCTAGCCATTGGTAGGATTTGGTAGTATCAGCCACTTTAGCTATCTGTTGGTGGTACATCCCATGCAGGGGTTTTTCCTCCCATGACAGTTCCTTCAGTTCCTTGCTTTCCAGCTTCCATGGTCTGATACATTCACTGAGCCTTTCCTCCCTTTGGACCATCTTCCTAATATATTCTTGGAGTTTGGATGTTTCATCTCCAGTGGTTGCGTTGATGCTCACTAGGCCTCTGCCTCCGTCTTTGTGCTTAGTGTATAGCCTCTGGATACTGGATTTAGGGTGGAATCCACCATGCATGTCTTAACATCAGTGGTCTGGATTTCATTTGCTGGCCACCTTATTATCCCAGGAGGGTATCAGATTACTGGCAAGACATAGTTGTTGACTGCCTGGACCTTGTTCTTACCATTGAGATGTCTTCTCAGAGCTTGCCTTACTGGTTGCAGGTATTTGGCTGTTACTGCTTTCCTTGTGGGCTCTTTGTGGTTGCCATTTGCTTGTGGTATTCCAAGGTACCTATAGCTCTCTTCAACATCTGCTATTCTCCCTTCTGGAAGTGCAATCCCCTCTGTGTGGATTACCTTCCCTCTGTTTGTCGCCATCTGGCCACATTTCTCCAGCCCCAATGACATTCCGATGTCCCTGCTATAGATCGTGGTGGTGTGGATCAGCGAGCCAATGTCTCACTCACTCTTAGCATACAGCTTTATGTCATCCATGTACAGGTGGTGGCTAATAGTGGCTCCATTTATGAGTCAGTTCTGGGCCCTTCCGCCATAACATCCATGGGAGTTTTGATAAAGGTGGGAGCCGAAACACAAAATACACTTTTTGTTTTGAGAGCAAGCTGCACAAATTTTCCGTCAGCCTTGAAGTCTATGTCACTGGGCTCCACGTGGTGAATCCAATATTACACATTTGTTGGGCTTTTCCGCCTTGAAGCAAGCGTGCACATCCAAGATTTTATCCCCTCTCACCTCTCAGTTAAACAACCGCTGCCAGCCGGCGTCCCATTGCATCCAGTTTACGGTTCTGCTCGTCCAGTTTACGGTTCTGCTCGTTCACAGCCCTTGTGAGCGCATCAAATGCTGATCATGGCCATAATTGCCACCGACATCCTCTGCAATTGTAGATACATCAGGTATCCTCCAAATCCAAAAAGAAGAAATCCGAGTATCATGAGTCCAATCATGTTCCAGTAGCCCACTTGTCGTCAGTGCCCTGGTTCCTCAACACTTGACGCAGACCTTTTGTCACCAGGCGACGTCTGAGGTTCTCTGTTTATGCACTCTCATCATGTATATGAGGTAGGCAGTTAGCCTTTATGGTTTTGCCCAAGGGCCAACACTGGATGATGTCATAAGCTCACTATATGCTATATGTACATATGCATATATCCTTTTCTTCAGTAGTGATGGGGAAGCTGGCCAGGAATACTGAACAGTGAAAAAAACTGTTCGGGACTGTAAAACGCTTTGGAGTGGGACACAGGCAGGCAACAACTCCAAATACACAGCCGGTGATTATATATATGTTAAAATTTCTGGTACAAAGACCAGACCTGGAACTAATAAAATATCTGTGAAAGACTTGAAAGTGAATGTTCAAAGTGGCTTTCCACCCAGTTTTATTCATTTTTCTTCTACTTTTCAAAAGGATTTGGCAAAAAAAAAAACAGTCTCTGGATATGTAAAGCAACAGAGACAAACCAAAAGAGTTATTGACTTTCTACCCAAACCTTATCAATTCGTTTTTGAGTCTAGAATCCAGCCATAAGGAGGAGTTGGTAAACTGAGGTTTGCCAGCTTCGTGATCAGTTTTATAAAAGCTCTTGTATCAGGGTGTTGCATAGAGCTATGCCAGGGCCACAGCACAGTCCCCAGATCTGCTCATCCTTTTGACAAATTGAAGCAAAACCATTGGTCCTTGTCTACAGCAAGTAGTCTGAGTTTAACAAGAAAGCAGAGATAAGTCCAAAAAAATAATAATAAAATACTTCAGATAATATTCCTAAATACTTGTTCTGCTGTTTACAATAACTAAGACTCTTCCATCCCAATTTCTGTAGTTTCATGTTAATTTTAGCAGAAATTACAACAAAAACAACCATTTTGTTGTTTGTATGTTTTTTTAATTTTTAAATACGTCTACAGGAATCCATAAGGAAACGCCAAAGCCCTAGAAAAAGGGGAGGAGGGTGGAGAGACTCTTGTAAAATGTGAAGTTTCAGCCCTTAATCCACACCCATCAGGTTTTAGTGCGACTGTAATGACTATTGCCAATAAAAAGATTCCTTGTGTTTGCACATTATAACAATATGACAATAAAAAGGAGGGATGAAATAAAATCAGGAGTGGAAGGACTGAGAGGGTGTTGACAGGAACGGGTAAATAAAACCTGAAGGGGGAAAAAAAAGTTCTTTTGGAACCGAGAAGTTATAAAAGTGTCCTGAGGAGGTATTTAAGAGCTGCTGAGCATTCAGGCCACCTTTCATATTCTCGTGTTGACGCATTCTGATCAAGGCAAGGAGGAGGAAGAGGAACAGGTCAAATAAGAAACAGAAACTTGCAGGTGAATAAATCTCCTTTTACAACAAGCTTCCATAAAGTTTAGAACATTGCAAATGGATTTTAAGACCTTTTTGGGATTTTTTCCATTTAATGTATTTATGAAAACCTCATTGTGATTACAAAGCCTTGTTATGAAACAGTTATGCCAAGGAGCTAACATCTTACACAGAGAGTTTCTTTAAATGTATTCTTTTTTGAAAAAGACTGGAATCAGTCCAAAGATAAAACTAATTTGTTCCTCAGACTTGATAATTTTCTCTTTAAAAATAAGGGCATTAAAATTAACCACTTTAAAAAGAATACATGTCCTCATCAGTTTAATTAAAAAATATATATGTAGTGGCTGGTCTGATCTTTGTTGTTTGCATGCTTTAAACAAATGGGTTAATAAACTTTTTATTTTTATTCTGTTACAATGTGTACTTTTCCTATTGTTAGTTGCTGCATTGTTTGAATTCAGTTGTTTTTTCATGATGAAAAACATTTTTACATGTTATTGCATGAATATACATGTTGAAGGCAAAGAAAGTAAATAGTAGCCAAAACAATACAAACAATTCTTTTTTTCTCTTTTATTTTAAATTGCGCCGCAGCTACAGCCAATCCTTACCTGTCCTTAGGGTGTTTCCTCGATTAGAGGTACAGTATTTAACATCCTCAGCGAATCTTAATAAACCCTTAGCAAAAACCATAAAGAAATAATTACTGACTTTATAAATAACGTCAAACGGAAAGGATAGTTTGGCAGTTTGTCCATCTGAACAATTGCACTGCAGAGTTCAGCAATGGCGTTACATCATTTTGTCTTCAGGCTGCAGATTATGGGTTTAATCTTTATTAAAGAGGGGTCTCTCCTCTCGCTCAAGTTTATTTTGGTCAGAGCAGAGAACGAATTGCTCTTTAAATTATAAAGGTTGCTGATCTCCTCCGTAGAGACGTTACTGACATATGATCAGATTACAGTAGACTCACCAATCAAAATAAACCAAGCATCTTTAAACAGTTTTTTTTTTTTGTATCAATGAGCCAAACCTAATATATTAAAACTTCAAACACATTGTTTGGGTGTTTTATGGTTATCCTTACTTTTTCAGGTTTATCTAAGAACGCCATCAAAATGAAGCTGTTGTTCAGTGTTGTTCTTTTGCTTTTGCTGCCCAACCGCACAAGCCAAACATCTGGTAAGCTTTCCTTGTCACCTCTTCACAGCACATAACATATTTGTTTCCTCTTTGCTTTCAGGTTTTCATTGTTTACAGCTCATTGTCCTGTCAGTATTTGACGTTTTGTTTTTATTTCTTCTTTCCAAGATGTCAAAATTGCGGCCATTCCTCTGCCAAGCACTGACGGTGTGATCCAGACGGAGCTTCAGAAGATAGTGTCTCTGCTCTGTACTCTTGAAAGTGGCGCTCACGACAACAAGGAGTTGGTGTGGCTGAGGAATGGAGCTGCGGTTAATCTGATGGATGGAAACAAGGAGAATCGCAGCAGTGTGTGCATCAGTCCTGTCATCTATGAGGACGAGGGTGCCACTTTCACTTGTCACCTGAAGAGCAACACCTCCCACACGGCCTCTGTCACCCTCAATGTCACATGTGAGTCCCATTAAAGGATGTTTATGCTAAGCTACTAATACTAATGATTAGGTTTACTTAAAAAGCTACTAATGTTTAAAGTTTATAGGTTGAGATTATTTTAATATCTCACTATAGGAAAAGTACTGACTATGGCAATCCTCAAACTTCGTCTTTATGCCAATAACATTTGGAGCTCTATTTAAATATGTTTTCATTTTCATAATGTTGTTAGCATGGTCTTTTTCATAAAACTATTAATTTTTGTTATTCCCTTACTTTTTATCTACAAAAAAAATTATTTTGATTCAATTCTATCTAAACTTATATCCCCCCCTATGAGTTTCTGGCTACATTCTGCATTGATCAGACCCATACCAATTCCCAGATATCTTGAGGTCTAACCCGATGGATCTAGTTTTGACTTTTATTTTTATTTGTTGTTTTTTTTTTTTTCAAAGTGTTGCCTTTCCAAGAACTACTGTATGGTATAATACATAAAAGAGAAAAAAAAGTGTTGCAGGATCAATGATTTAAGAGATGGTTTTAAATCTAAGAGGACATAACGAGATTACAAGAGTCAGAGTATGTATCAATACCTTTTTGCTGATTTGTATTCGACTCAGAAAAAGACATCAAAGAACAAGTTGGTTGACGCAGTTAAAGACCGAAAATAATGCAGTTCTTAGTTTTGATGCATTTCAGAAAAAGAAATGTCCCAGGTTTTCAGTGTTTAACATGTACAAGAAAGAAATAGCCAGTTCTGATTTCTGGCCAAGTGATTGGTCTATAAAAACTTGTCTTTTTCTTTTTTTCATCAGTTTTCTGACAAGCCCAATGAATCTAATATAAACCATTTCTGCCTGGCAGACATCGATTACTAAATTAATACTTCTTATTTTGCTTGCACATATTTTTTAGTGTCGTGTCAAGAAGTAGCACTCGTCATATTCTGCTAATCAATTCACATGAAAAGGTTAGGAAACCACATTAAAAATATTCAATTCATTCAAAAGAAATGCTGAAATATTAATGTCTAAGCTTCTTTATTTTGCTCTGGAAAAGGTAATTAAATTACAGGTCAACACCAAAGATTCACCCCATATCATGTAAAATCTGTTCATAGATCGCTGCAGAAACAGGCAGGACATCCTACCCCCTAAAGCCTGTATTACCCACTGTGGTTGAAGTAACTTCAGTGAGACACTTCTTGTACACATAAAGCTGAGATCCTTCTGAAGAACGTTTACCCCTTCCTCACTTTTAGCGGTGAGACATTTGAAGGGTTTCTTGCATGTGTAGCCTTCTAAAGTCATCCCCACAGCATCTCAATGAGATCGAGACATGGGCTAGAGTTGCCCTAGGATCTCTTATTTTTTAACCCTTAGCCAGACCTTGGTGCATTTACTCGTATCTGTTTTGGGTCATTGTCATGTTACAAGGTCCAATTCTGCTAAAGTTTTAATCTTTTGCCATTTTCCTCAGGAAACATCTGATAAAAAGTAGAACAATTTCTTTTAAGAAGGTGAGCCAGCCAGGTTTTACTGCAGCAAAGCCCAAACCATAACATTTCTACCTCCATGCTTTGCAGTCTCTTTTTCTAGAATGCTGTATTTGTTTTTCTTTTTGTTTGTTTTTTTCAAACAAGCATTCTGTTCACGTAATTCCATTTAATATTAATAACAATAATGCATTTTATTTATTCTTACTAACCTTTGTTAAGTTTGTAGTATTCTACTTTAAGGGAGAACTTGCTTGGATTGGCCAGACCTGTGCAAGTTTGCAGTTTGTTGCATTCTAATAACTAGCCAATCAGAAGAAGGTGTCACTTTGGGAAACAAGTTGTCAAAAAGAGAAAGGAATTAATTCTGTTGGAAAACAAACATCTGTGGATTGCATGGTGACCCATTTTCAAGCATGGGAATGTGGAAAATTAGTTCAAAATGAAATTATGTGTTATTAAATAGTGAGGGGGGGGGGCAATGGAGAGGTTCTAAGCCAAAAAGAAAAACTTGAGGTGGCATCTGAGGTTGAGATAGAAAAGACAAAAGAGAACGTAGTGATAGAGGATCAGGAAGGGATGATGGTACCAGGAAAGGAGAGATTATAGTGGCGCCGTAGTTGGTTTGACTGTACAGGTTGGATGCCAAGAGGGCCAACCTCCAGGAGAATGACGCACCTAGATTTCCTTAACTTCAAAATGAATGTGGCCCAGTGTCTGGTGGATGTCAGGAATCCATTGGCAGCAAAGCGTGGAAGACCCAGCTCATCTCCTGATCCACACCGTGTCCACGGTGTTCACAGAACACATGTTCGGGGCGTAAGGCCTCCACATGAAGTGCAGCATGACAGGGTTGACCAAATTATGATGACAACATACAGGCCACCAGATGCAAGAAGCCATACTGCACAGGAGAAACACTTATTTTTTGTGACAAATGCGTTGTGCTATACCTAACCTGCTTCAAGGCTGCTCATCGAAGATGAGAAATAATGAATATACACGCTGGTGCTTTGTCAGCTGTTTGGTAACTGTACATGTTTAGTTTGCTATACTGAAAACTATGGCAATGCATCTGGAAGTTCTACGATAAAACATTGAAGGCGAAAGGCATTTTTTTCCAAAAGCTACATTACGTTTTAGCAACATTATGTCTTCTTTAACTTCCCTCAGATCAGGCAGACCTCTCTGGTTCAGAGGAGGTCACAGTAGAAGAGGAGGCATCTCTGGTCATGCAATGCAACACGAGGGCCAACCCGGCGCTCACGTCAGTGTCTTGGAAACTGAACGGAAGCCTGGTGGATCTATCACAGGGGGGCTTCATGGTAACCAACGACGGCATTACCAGCAAGCTACATGTCGGCAAAGTGGAGAGAAGTCTGCATGAAGGCTTGTACCAATGCACCACAACCTCTCCCATGTATGGAGAACGTAGCAAGACGTTCCAAGTCACTGTCACGGGTCTGTTTCCCCACCGAGTGCATTTAAATGTTTACAGAAGCTTTGTCTCTGAGTTTGATGCTTTTCTGGTGTATTATCTACATGAATAATAATCCTGCTCAGGGATGTGAGAGCTGAATCAAATTGAATTTGTCTTTGGCCACAGAAAAGACCATCAAGTTCCCACTGATGCCGATGATAGCAGGGCTGGTGGTGGTGGGCGCCACGGGGCTTCTCGCCGTAGTCTCGCGATGGAAGAAAATCACACGGGTAACACACATAGAATAAACTCAAACATTGCTTCATCAGATTCTTACTGCGCCGATTTCTGAAGGCTCTCTTTGTCTTTCAACAGTGCTGCAAAAAGTGATCCAAAAGAACCTGGTCGTCTGCATTTTCATCAAGTGAGGCCAACCACAGAGGCAACATATCACTGCATCGTGCAAGAGACTTTGATTAGCCATCTATGTGGCTTTATCTTATTTAATTTTGTTTACTTTTAGACTTCAAAGCAAGACATCGCCAATATAAATAAATAAATAAATAATACCTGACTCAACTCAGACCTGTAGGTCTGTGGGCTTTAATTTGTGTTAGGTTATTTTTGCAAAAGTTGAATAGATCGGAACCAGATTTTTTTTTAAGTTATTGTATTTTTCCTCTTTGTTCTAATATTGAAATATACTTCAAAATCTGACTAAATGTATAAGCTTTTGTATTAACAGTAAGGTATCTGGTAAATATGTTGTAATGATGGATTTCAGAATTGGGTAATGAGACATTAAAAGTAGACACTGTAATCATGAAAGAAATTAACCTATTTGTGTTTTCCAAGAAAGAAAAACTAAGAATAATCAACTATTGAGGTATACATTGTGTAAGAAACACAATGTAAATATAGAGTCAGCAGAAGAAAAAAAAAGGTTTTGACTTTAATCCAGAAGGTTGTGTCTGAGTTTAATGTTTGGTTAGAACAACAACAACAAAAAAGAAACATCTAAACATAACTTAGAACTAAATTACATTTGGAGTCGAATTATGTTTTGGGATTCAATTATTTTTTCATTCTTGCTTTACTTTTCTTTTTGCCAAAGTTGTCATATCAACTTAACTACTTGAACGGTTTTTCAAGCAATGTTTCCAACATTTTACAAAACTTCGTAGCTCAAATATCCAGTGCCCTGTCAATTTTTGATAAAATTCTGGAAAATGTTTTACAGGACAGCTTTAAAGTTTAAAGTTTCACTTCAACCACAAAGCCATTTTTCATTATTGTAAAATGGTTTAGATTTAACATATTATACCAGTTAAATTTAACAAGCTGATTATTAATTGAAATGTAAAGCTCAGTGTTGTTTGTTTTGGTCAGTTCTCGAAATATTTATCCGTGTATATGTATATTTACTCAGATTCCCTTTTTGTCCAAAATATGGACAATATGGCACGAAGCGATGATATCAGTTAAAAGATGGAAATCAGAAGCTCTCTGATTATTTTTAACATTCATATCGGGGTGATAACATCTGCAGCTTTTCGTTTAACCAGAACGATATAGTTTGTTGTCTTGAAGAGCATCTTCTTGTAAATCTCATTTTTAATCTCTGCTGTCCACATGTCCCCTGAACTTTAGCTCCTGACTCAACAATACAGCCCAGGCTTGTTAAAATCGTGTTATACATTTACTCTTAATGTGACAAAAGGACGGGGATTATGAGGTTGCGTGGGTCAAGGTCTGGATCTTTGTGTTCTTGCCCATGGACAAGCACTCGGAAAGGTTACATGAAACATGCTGTGATGTCATCTACGTCTGTGGATGAAATAGACAACACTGAGACATATTTTCTGTGTAATATGAGACTTATTGTGAAAGTTGAAGAATCTTTTTATCTTATGATTCAATAAAACTATGAGTTGAAAAATGAATCTCCAGTGGGAAAGCCTTGGGAGCCACTGCCAGAGCCAAAAGCTATGTCTAAAAACAGCCCTACAGTAGAGACATTCTCCATAATGTGTACAAAGACCTTTAGAAACAGATCTCTGCCCTCTGTCACATAGCTGCAAATTCACCGTCCCTTGAAAGTATTCAACACACAGGTGGCGTCTGCCAAACGCATTACCTTCGAACCTGTCCGTGGAAATGTGATTTACGTCAAAGTGTAAGCAAACAAACACAAATATCTATAAAAGTAACATAAGTATCAAATGACTGAGGAGAAATGTGAACTCCCATTAATCATTTTGTCTCCATACGCCACACAAACTAACAGGGCAGTTGTGAAAAACAGGAAACTTTAAGTTTTAAAGATTCATGACATTAAAGGAGTATCTAATTCTGACTTTTAGTATTCTTTTTGATTTCTAGGTAACTAGAACCGTCAAAAATATTATTGGGGTGATCAATGCAGTTGTGTGGAAGTTCAAGTTTCGAAAAATAAAATTAACATTGTGACATAAAATCTTCACTCTTTAGTTTTTTTTTCTACTTTATGTGTAAGTAACTTGAACTTTTGCATATAATTAATTTGAGCAAAAAGGAAATGCATTCTTTTGCACAGCTGAGGTTCACTGATTTTGTTGTAACTTATAAAACAATAAATGAAGTGCATGTCTATAGTTCTGCTATGGCAAATCAGCCCCGGTCCATCTCACTGTTATGATGCTCTTTTTCTGAAATGTTACACCTCCCCGAGTGTTTTGCCTTGTCAGTCCACATAATATTTTGCCTAAATATCCTGGATATCACCAAGATGTTTAAGGGAAATATTCTTTTCTTTTGATCTTTTGATCTCTCCCAGGGAGGCCATTTTTACACAGGCTCTTTCTTATTGTAGAACTGAGGCAAGTGTGGCATTATAGATAGTCCTTGATTCAGCTGGTCACACAGTATCCGGCCTGGGTAAAGAATAAGCTTATGGAAAAAATTATATTTACAACAGCTAGTTCATGATTTGACAAAAAGGAGTCAGTTACAGTTTCACAGAGTGCCAGGTTATTTTGAAAAAACTTTTCCCCCTTCAAGTAATAAAATTGTCATTTGAAAATTACCTTTTGAATTTCCTTGGATTGTACTATACTATCCACCTGATTCATCTGTTCATGATCTGTTCATCCTGGCTGCTAGTCTTTATTTTTGATATTTATTTATTTTATTAGTTGGAATATCTGAGTGTGACAAAGAAAAGTAAAAACAAAAGATGCGAGGTGCATCTATAAGAAGGAAAATGTCTTTTCACAGCACCATGACGTTATTGTATGAACAATCTCTGCTTTAAATTTGTATTTTTATCTTCTTTGAATGGATGTGGAACATTTGCATCTTATTTTTAAAGATTTTTTATTATTATTATTTCATCCATACATACATCCATTGTTTATACCTGCTTGTTCGTGCAGGGTAGTAGGGTGGCTGGTGCCTGGTCAGGTTGCCAGTTCATCACCAGATGACAGACACGCAGTGGACAAACAACCATGTAAACACTCACACGCAGAACTAAGGGTAATTTAGGGAGACCAATTAGTACTTCCTCCACCAGTCCATGATATTTTTGGACTGGTGGAGGAAGTACCTGGAGAGAACCAGGCATGCAAGACAATCATGCTGCCACTGTGCAGCCCTTTTTTTTTTGTCACCATGTGAAAATGGCCCACATTAATTGGTATATTGCAGGTTATGGCTAATAAAGAGGCTAAGTAGCAGTAGATAGTTTGTGTTTTTGTTTTTCTATCAATTCTTTAAAGTTCAAAATTATTGTTAGCAGTCAAGACATTTCCCAGGATCATTTGTAAAACAATTATTTCCGTTCTGAAACTTCCACCAATTTCATATTAATTTGTGGTCAACAACCCAAATACACGACAAACTTTGTTAAATTACTAAAACTGGGATAATTAAAGGACAAAAAAAATGTAAGGACGAACCGGTATCGGATAATATTCAGTGTTTACCTTAAAACCTTTCGAAAATGAAAAGAAATATGGAAATCCTGTTGCTTTAGGTATGTCACTGTGACAAAGACAGTAGCAGGGAGAGAGGAAAAAAGCATTAAACAGTAAAAGCATTGCACAATAAAATAAGAAAACACTACAACAAAACACGATGAGAAAAGCGTGTTTAGGCCAGTGGTTTAGGCTTTATCGAGAATAGGCTTCACGTAAGCGCTCAAAAACGTCACAGACGCAGCGTGTTGCGTCATCGCCTTGCGTGGGGAGCGTGGTGATGTGGTTAGGACGCTGCGGTCCGCGGCCAAATTCAAATCGGAAGGGAAAAAAGGGGGAGAACAGGAGCAGCTGCAGGGAGCAGAGGACAGACGAGTCTCACAAGTGTCCGTTTAGAGGTAAGATATTATAATTATTATTACGCAGCGGGAACGCGTTTGCTTCCTTCTTTTTCAAGGCTTGCTAAAAGCTGCCCTGTTCGGAGAATGTGGAGTTATTATTGACTACGGCTACGAGAGCAGAGGCCTTTAGAAAATGAAGCTCACGAAGCAAACTCCCTTCTAAAGCTAACCGCTATGTTTGCTTGTTTGTTTAGTTTATTGTTGGGTTTTACCGTCTAACGCACCGTTGCTAGGAAATGTAGAACCTCTCTTAAACTTTTAACGTGAATAATCTGGGTTGTTTGTCTGGGAAGCGGCTGAAGTTAACCAGGGCAGGGCAGCCTACACACACACACACACACACACACACACACACTGAGACAACAAAAGAAACGCAGCTTTCACTAACACGATTATCGCTGCTTGATTGTGAAGTTTGTTACGGGTCATTTTCCCCATTTTTCACACTTTTTTCCAATCATAGTCTAACTTTGAATATTCCCGTTAAAAGATAACGTGAAACCACTTTTTTTTTTTTTAATTATTATTATAATTGTTAATATTATTAGTAGTAACTTATTATTATTCAAGATTACAGCTTATTATATCAAATGAAAAAAATAAATAAAAAATTTGACATCTAACTGAAAAATCTTGTTTATACCTGAACTCATGAGCTCATAAAGATAACCACGCTGCAAAAATAGAACTAAAAATAAGTAAAATGTTCATGAAATTAGAGTATTTTTCCTTGATTTGACCAGGTAAATAAGATTTTTTGCCAATGTAATAAGATTTTTGCACCTAAAATAGTACCAATTCATCTCCATCATCTTATTTCAAGTGCAGTATATCTAATTATCTTATTTTAGGGGTAAAAATACTCATTCCATTGGCAGATAATCTTAATTACCATCTCAAATCAAGGACAAATACAACAATTTCAAGAATATTTTACTTATCTTTAGTTCTCTTTTTGCAGTGCAAAGCGAGATCAGTCCTAAATAAGTTAATTGAAAACCGTGTTCATAACTGTTCATAATGTGTTCGCACATTGTTTAGATTTATTTTTGCTTGCTTGCCGGCGCTGCATTCCAAGTAATACAGCACTGCCTTTCGCTCACTTGTTGCTGCACACTTCCCGGTCAGCTGGCTGAATGGAGCCTTGCACACAGTGTCCCTCACCGACCTGAATGACAGATCTGGCCTTTTGGGGAGAATATTCTCGGGTGAAAAACACGTCGCGAGTGGCAATGCTTGTTAACCACCCGACTGAGGCCTGGCTACCTGATTAGACGGACTGCCTGACTTATTAAGAGAGATACACCTTGCAGGTGTTTCCTGGTTTCTGACATAAGTGCATCAAAGTAACAGTCGTATTCAATAAATGAAAAAATTGCATTTCTAAGAGACTTGTTTGTCAGATGAAAAGGACCTTTAAAACAACAACAATCATTTAGCCATTATTGATCATAGTTTTCATTAAGCCTTCATTTCTGCATGGAAATAAAGAGCTTTTTTTTCTATTAGTCTGATGCAATATTCTGATCTTACATGCTTTATTTTTATTAGCTGGAGATGGGGGAAAAAATCATAACTAACAGAAATAAAGGCTTTTTAAACATCAGTCTATGTTAATAGATATGTGTCTCCCTTAGTAAATTGAGATACTGAACTACATGAACTTTTCAGTGATATGGTAATTTACAGTACATGGTGTCGGTTGAGGTATTCGGTGACTGAGGATGGTTGGAAATCCTGCGTTTGATGGATGCAATGAGGAGGAACAAAGGTGATCAGGATTTTTACACTGCAAAAACAGAACTAAAAGTAAGTGAAATTTTCTTGAAATCATTGTAATTTTCCTTGATTAGAGCAGGTAAATAAGACTATTTGCCAATGGAATAAGATTTTTGCACTTAAAATAAGAACAGTTTATCTCCATCGTCTTAGTTCAAGTGTAGGATGTCTAATTATCTTATTTTAGAGATGAATTGTTCCGATTTACATGCAAAAATCTCATTCCATTGGCAAATAGTCTCATCTACCTGCTCAAATCAAGGAAAAAATACACAAATTTCAAGAAAGTTTTGCTTATTTTTAGTTCCCTTTTTGCAGTGTAGGTATCGGTCCTGACTAACCGGCGTCAGCCAAGAATAAAAACTGCATATTCTGATCTCTATGCCACCGGTTTGTGAATTGTGGCTATGTATCAGCTTTGTGTCCTTCTTACAGAACGGCAAAAAACTGAGGCCTGTGGGTCATTGAAAACTGCAACTAAAACTAATGATCGTTTGCTCTATATTTTTGCTGATTTTGGTCAAAATTAAAATGGCAACGGTTAACAATGTCCGTTCTAGTTTGTGTTGTATTTAGCAGCAGTAGGAATCGTCTTTTTGAATTTTTGTGTGACCGCTTTGACACCGTGATGTATTTTTTTCGCTCAACATTATCATCTCTTGAGGATCCGGTACCTGGGCGTGCCTATTTATTGTTGTGCCTCGTTTGCTCCTCCAAGTTATGCTTGAAAATCAAAGGCGTTGACCAGGAAAGCTTGTTCTTCCAACATATATTTTTTGCTGTCTTGATTTAGATCCACATCCAGTGCAGAGTCCTCGGTCATGGATGGGCTTGGAAGAGCTGTGGTTGGGGTGTGGCGGGCGCACACGGTGCTGGATGAATCCGACGGAGCCGAGAGCTCCCCGGAAGTCCCCGACCGTTTCCGTAAGATGCCCTCCTCGTCCTCGCTCGGCTCCCTGCGGATGTCCTTGCGGAAGCGGCTGCCGCTGCGCTCCGTCCAGGCCAACTCCCTCCCGGAGACCTCGGCCTCCGAAATGCGGCAGGAGCAGCAGCCCAAACCCAACGCGGCCCGCAAGCTCTCCCGCAGCGCCAGGAACTCCATCAGCGGGATGTGTCAGGTGAATGTCTGCGTCAGAGTATGCTGTTCGATCACACAGGCGCCGTGAAACTAAGTGGGTTCGTCTCGCTGCCTCAGAGGTTTCAGAGGACGCGGGAGTTTTCGCGCGAGGAGTGTTTGGTGGCCACCCCCGGCCGAGATGCGGAAGCTGCCGGCGCGTCATCTTCCTGCTCTCCACGGCGTACTCCCCGTCGAGCCGCGACGCCCAGACGCACTCCCAGATCCGCGACCAGACCCGGCCGCACGCCCGGCTCTAGAGAGCGCAAGACCCCCGACGCGTCTGTGCGGGGGGTGAAAGCGGGCAGAGGCAGGAGGCAGCTGGTCCGAATGGCTGCTCTGCGGAGTCCCTTCTCTTCCCCCAACACAGAGAACCGAAGGCTGTGAGTCACCTATATGCTTTTCTGTAGAGTTTGTCAGTCCATCCTAATTTTATAACCTTTTTTTATTATTATTTTATAACCGTTTTAGAAAATTTGACAAAGATTTGGAGTCCGTTTCCAGTGGAATCAGAAGGCTCAAACATCTGTCCAAGGCTTTTGACGACATAATTCGAAGAGAGGACAGGTAAAGTCAAGGTTTTTATTTAAATGTGTTTTTTTGTTTTGTTTTTCCCAAGTGGTCTTTTGATGATATAGTAAAGAACATCATTCGATAAAGAAAATATCCCAATCGGCGTCTATGTCCTTGTCTTCATGGAGAACTAGGAGTTGTAGGTGTCTGTCCACCCTCCTCCCATCCAAAGAATCCAGTGCACATCGTGGGTCTCCAGACTTCCTCCCCTTGTCCTGCCACCCCCTTCCCCCCACCCTTGACATTCTTCCCGCCTCAGTTTGAAACCATGTCAGTGTTTCTGGTATTCGGACAAAGGGAGGGGGGGGGGGGGGGGGGGGGGGGGGCAGTGGGAAGGGATGGATTGTGGGTGTGGGAAATTGGAGCCAGATGGAATGACAAAAATGTGGGGTGCCTTTTTTTTTTTTTTTCTTCTTTTTTGCGTCACTTCCTGTGTTGACATTCAAAATCCCAAAGCGGCGCCAGAGCCTTAAACAATCAGACGCACTGTTGAAGGCGGAGGCGCATGTGAACAGTGACCTTGTGTGATATCTGTTCAGGAAAACGTGCCGCTACGGGTGATTCCTCACTGTAAAGAAACGTCTACTTAGAAGTTTATTTCTCTGCAGGGAGCTCAGACATCCCCTGATTGTGGAGTAGGACCGAAGGTAAATCAACTCCTGCAAGGGAGGTTTCAACAAACAAGGACGCCTGCACTATCTGTTACTAATTTCAGCATGAAAATGCATGACGGAGCTCCCGCTACGCCTATACGCCTGGCTTTGCGAACAGAGCTTCGACAATCTAACAGTTCTAACAGTTTTGCATTTAATGAATAACTTTCACGGTTCGAGCGGAGAGTGTTTTTCCTTCTGTCGGTTTTTACTTTAGGCTGACTTTTCTTTTCCTCTTTACGTTTCCATACATGCAGTTATACTCTCAGGTTTCAAAACAGCCTGGAGGGTCTTGGTGTTATTAAAAATCCAGCATGTGTTGCGATGTAACAATCATCCGAAAGTGTTAAAGTCATGGCTTTTTTATATCCTAATGAAGCTAGTTTTACACTAGATCTTTTATTACAGGATAATATTATTTCCATGTAAGTGGAAATATACAATGCCCACTCAGAAGTTTTTATAAACTCATCAAGGCCATTAATGTTTGAACGATTCTTGGTCAGAGGGGAATGATCTTTAGTTATAATGAATTTTCTCAAATGGGGTCAAATTTATTCATGCAGGCCTAATTATGTTCATCCATTCCCCCAAAATATTTTGATAAATGTGCTTTAGCAAGTGCTGGTGAAGATTCTCAGTCGTCATGGTCATTCCAAAAAAAGAGTAAAAAACAAAGCAACTGGACTTGTTTTCCGTAGTTGAAGATGTTTCACTTGCTCTCCAGGAAGCTTTCTCAATTCAAAACGTCTGGAGTAAGGCCTTTGTTAGGCAGCAGTATAAAGCTTGGTACTCCACATTACTCCAGACTTTTTGAATTGAGGAAGCGAAACGTCTTCAACTACGGAAAACAAGTCCAGTTGCTTTGGTTTTTACTTTTTTTGGAGTGTTTTTGCAAGGTTTGCCTAGGCTTGATATTTGACCACTCTTCTTGGCAGAGCTGTTAGAACTCAATCAAATCTGTTGATTTCCTGGCACAGACCCGCCTTTTAAGTGCACCTCATACATTTTTAGTTTAATACAGGCTTAGGATCTTCTAAAAGCATATCGTCACCCTGCTTTATCAATTCCAAAATAGATTTTAAAGTGTAGGGGATTTTATTTTATTTTTTCACTGAGAAGAGGTTTGGAGGAGCCAGGGTGATTCTTTCAAACTTAAATGTACCAAAAGTCGTGTGGTGGTAGTAACATGCTGTGGGATTGTATTGTTGTCAGTGTTACTGTTGCTTTGCACAAAGTGGATGGAATAATAACGATGGGCTACTTCCTAATACTTCAGCTTCATCTCGACTTAACAGCTTGAAGGTTGAAAATTGGACATAACTTAAAGCGTGTTCCGGCAGAACAATGATCCCAAACAAAGATCAAAACTGGATTTGGAACAGATGGAGCATTCCTTTATCATAAACTTCTAGGAAACCTCCCCCTGAAAAGTACAGAAAATGTGCGGAAAATGCCTAAAGGATGGGTCAATGCCAAGAATCCAGTTTATTTACAGCAAATCTCCTTTCTGAACAAAAGTGTGGCCATATATCCAGCTTCGAATTTGTAGGTGGCTACACAAAGCGTGTGGTTTCTCTGCAACTTCTTAAGGGACATTTACCCAAGAAATAGTGGTATAGGGTTCATCCTTGAGTCTGTATGAACAGGTTTAACCATTACTGAACAATCCTGGGGGGGAAATTGCTGAAGTAAACAGTTAGGAGCCAAAAATTAACATAATTCGTGTCAATGTGTGTGCATGTTTGTCTATATAGATTTAACAATCTATGTATTACATAAATATTCTACTCCTTTTTTAGGGTAATTAACAGGCCTGGTTCAGGGGACCGCCCTGGAGGGGCAGTGATGAGAAAATTGGACCCCAGCGGGAAACTCTCCCGGTCGAACCTCACACGTCGAGCGTCGCACATGTCAAACACAGTGGGAGGATGGGCCAACGCCGCTGTCAGCTCTATTCGGAAACCCAACTGAATTACGCGTGTGCGCTGAATAGAGGACCTCCTGTAGCCGTGTTTTAAACATATTACTATGTACTGAGAGACTTTTCTATAGCTACTTGTTTCTATGTACGTCTAGTATTATATGTGAGTCTTATGTTTACATGTCTCAGGTTCGCTCTGTGTGGTTTGAACATCCTCGTAACTACCAAAGGGATTCTGATGTGTTTGTGTCCATCTTCCCTGTTGAAGCAATATGTTTTTAGTTACCGTATATATTTTAAATAGGTCAAACAAATGCTGCACTATACTCGACTCGTAGCTGCAAAACTAACACTAAGTGTCCTGAGGGAGGGCTGTGGTTTTTCCTTTTTATATGTATCCAAAAATCCTAACATTTTTGTACTTTTTTTATTTTATTTTTTTAATAAACCAAATTTTATATTGTGCTTTTTACAATAGGGGGTCTTTTTTTTTATATATATATATATATATACAGCCTGGGTAGTATTTAAATGGGAGCTTTCGAGCAGCGGTTGTTGCTTGTAATGGTCTGTGAATGATTCATGCACCAACACAGTACACATAAATCATCAGATAATGTGATGGGGGGAAGAGTTAAAGGCTCATTACCAGATGACGGCAGTGATGATGATGTTGTCAGGAAAAGTCCAGCAAGTTATTAGTGTAGTGACAGCCTCAAATGAAGCAAAACGTTTCTTTTTCTTTTTTCCTTTTCTTTCTTTTTCTTCACTGTGCTTCCGTTTCCTGGCTTAATGGGGGAAAGGGAAGAAGCTGTGCCTAGATGTGAAAAGGGATTACACAATAAAAACTGAAAGCCAACAATACGAGTCGCCTTCTTTTATATTTTTGTTTGCTGTGTAACCTGAAGCAGTATTTCTAAGTTATTTACGTATTATTGGGATGTTTGGGCACGAAACAAAGGGTTTGGCCTATATTTGACATTTAATTAAAAGGATTTAAACTCTATTAGCTGCTGTGTGCATTTTGCTGCACTTTTAATGCAGTCGCTTTCTAGAAATCCTATATCTGTATATTTTAAATGCACCTTTCTCTGTATTTACAGTAGTGAGTCTTGGAGTGTCTTTAACAGCTCCACACAGCCAGAGACTGACATTTCTGCCCATTCTTGGTAAGAAAATATCTCCATCTCTGTCAGATTAGATGGAGAACCAGGCATTTACAGTTGCACTGAGGTCTGGACTAGGCCATTTTAACACATCTCTATGCTTTTGCTTTAAACCGTTCTATCTCACCCCTTTCTGAAAGGCTTGTGGCAAACTACGTCTTATGGCTTTCTGTCAAAAGCAGGAATAATTGTTTTCCTGTCAACAAACTCCATGTGACCTGCGGAGGACTGCCCTTTTAGCTGCAATGCCTTTCAGTGGAGGAGGAAATGCATATATTGGGAGGTATGCAGTTGTGCAGTAAACTGTTCCATTTACAGTGATGGATTGTACAGCGCTCTGTGAATTGTTCAGAACTTTGGATGTTTTTTTCTGACCCACGTCTAAAACCCATTTTTTAAACTTTCTCCACAATGTTCTCCCTGACCTGGCTGCTGTGCTCCTTGGTCATGAGTGATCTCTGACAAACCTCTGAGGCCTTCGCAGAACAGCTGGATTTATACTGTTAGGTTTATGATTGTGAGATGGCAAAAGGTGGAAAAACATCAAGTGGCGTGAATCCTTTTGCAGATAGCAATGCTATGACGTAATGACGACGGCACGTTTTGGACCTGGTGTAGTAAACGCATCCTTTTAATAAAAGATTGTTTTTAGAAGGCAATTAAATCACTGCTATTCCATGTCCTCTTAAAAATGTCGTCTTCGGTGATTGAAAGCGGAGCATTTTTCTTTGTAAAGACAATAGCGCCGCCGCGTGGCGGAGGAGAGAAGCGACCCGCCCGGTTTGTCCCTTGTCGGTACCCGTCGGGCTCCAGTTTGCGCCTCCTCTTTCTCTCCGGCTTTGTACCCAGAGCCGAACACGCGTTGCGGATACCTTCTCCAGGATACCGGGTCTGCATAACATCGAAGAATGGCTCTCCACGTCCCCAAACCCCCTGGGTTTTCCCAGATGTTAAAAGATGGCGCAAAGGTCAGCATAAATCGGCGTTTTAGGCCCTTCGGGGTTACTTTAAGGAGGGCGGCATGCACGTTAGGGTGCTAGCTAATGCTAGCCGTGAGTTAGCAAAGTTCATTCAGTCATGTGGGAGCTTTCTAGAAGGAGGCAGGCCGCTCGAAGCTAGCGGTTCGTGCGGCTGTAACAACTCGCAGAATGAAACATTTTTTAGCGCTTTCGCTGATATTTTACTGACCAGCTTGGACGTCAACACCGACCTGCGTGGGTTTTGTTGATGCTGCAGCAACGAGCGACGGTGTAGCTGCAGTCACACCCAGCTAGCTCTCAGCTAGCTGTCACTGCAGCTAGTCTGGTGCTGCCGGGTAGCTTCTGCGCATCTTTAGCTTAGAAAAAAATAACGTCGTTTCTTAGCAAGTTGTTCCTCATTCACAGAGTGGATTGCAGCTCACGTCCACCAGGCTGTAATATATTAACTGCACATTCTTAGGGAATTATTATAACATGGTTCCTGTCTTTTTTTTTTTTTTTTTTTTAAAGGGACGAAATTGGATTTTTCTCTACTTCCAAGTTGAAGGAAAAACACAATTGAAGTGATTATGCTGATTAATGTGCATTGTCTCTTAAAATGTAATAAGAATAAAGAAATAAAATCTAAAATAACTTCCGTGATTCACTCCTTTATCCTTTATCTTTTGTTTTCCACATCGCAGCATATGTTTTAGTGCGGCTCATTGATGGTTTTTGGCTTTTGAGGTACTAGCAGACTCACCGAATACAACCTCGCTGCTTTTTCTGCCCTCTCAGGTTGGGGTTGTGAACTGGACCTGCAGTTATTAAGCCAGGTCCAGTTTAGATGCCAAACAAAGTGTCAGAAGTCAGAGCGCGTGGTTATTGAATAGTGTGGAAACAGAACAAAGATATTCCATATTTAATACTGTAATACCCAGACCAGTCTAAGTGTTGTTAATTAGAAAACTGAAGCAAAGTACCAAGGAATAAATAGCTGAGCCAGGGATCCGCTTCATCAGTTTATTTAATAATCTGTTGATAGTATAGATGAGAACCCAACTGCTTTAGTGTTAGAAAACATGAATATAAATCATTCTGTAAATTTGTTCCTTTTTATATTAATCTTACTGGGGATTGCTCGTCGTTTTCTAAAAGGCACACTTAAAAAAACTATTTTCTTCTACCAAAACAGCACTTTTCAGGACTTGAAGAGGCCGTCTTTCGTAACATCAGAGCATGTAAGGAGCTTTCTCAGACCACGCGCACCGCATATGGACCCAACGGTAAGCGTCTTCCTCACACGCGGCGACGTCCAAAGAGATCGGTTCAGTTTGGAAAATGAAATTGCCGTTTATTTATCGAACCGGTGGTTTGCAGGCATGAATAAAATGGTCATCAACCACCTGGAGAAGCTGTTTGTCACCAACGACGCGGCAACGATCCTCCGAGAACTCGAGGTGAAGATTCTGCTCTGAGCATAATGTTCTGGCTGCTGAGCATCAGCTCTGCTGTTAACAGATGTGCGATTATTAATGCCGCTTCCTTTTTCAGGTGCAACATCCAGCTGCCAAAATGATCGTGATGGCATCCCACATGCAGGAGCAGGAAGTAGGAGACGGCACCAACTTTGTCCTGGTGTTCGCCGGAGCTCTGCTGGAGCTGGCCGAGGAGCTGCTGAGGATGGGCTTGTCTGTGTCAGAGGTGATCAGGAGTAGCTGATGAACCTTTGTTGTGTCCGTAGAGGATGGACTGCTGTAAGAGTTAAAGCGGGAAACTAATAATTGATGGTCTATTAGCTTTGTTTTTATAGACGTATTCCTACCAAGGGGTTTAGAATATTAAATGTATATGACAAAGGAGTCAATCACATTTACTTATACTACTGGTAGAGATCTTAAAAGCATAATCTAGCAAAAAAAAAAAATTTAAATCCAATTTAGTTTGAACACATTTAGTAAAGGAAAAAAGAGTCATGTTTTATAAATATATATTTTTTATTCTACAGCACCAGTATTGGCAACCATGCCGTCACTATTTGTACAACCTTGTTGTGCCAATAGGATGGCCATGAGTCTCCCCCCACAACATTTCACAGTTCTGGACCCTGCAGAGGGAGGGATCTATAACCAACCCACTATACACTGTAACTCTGAATCATGGTGGCCCCCCCCATCCTCAAGAGCCAGTGTTTTTAGATGTGTTCCTGCTCCAACACAGATGAATTAATGGCCACACTACCTCCTCAAGGTCTGCAGAGTCCTTGTAATGACCGATTTATTTGATTCAAATGAGTTGAAGCAAAGGAAAGAAAATGTTGGGATCATTTTGAGTTCAAAAGACCCAGTAATCACCCATTTTCAGCTTGCTGTCAGAAGTACTCAGATTTTCTTTTAAAATCTCTTGGTTTATGATGCCATCAAAAAAAAAAACATGATTTGTAAAACTCCCAGACTAAGGGTTTATTTTTAATAATTTACATAAATGAGCATTGGAGGACATTTACACACACGGTTTAGGTGAACTCATAATAGCAGGGTCTGTCTTTAATAACAGTTTTAAGTAACTATTGATTTCACGGGTCTTTAAAAACACCTCCGTCGTACGCAGCAGCGGGCACTAGGGCATTTTACACTCGTTGATCATTTTTCACATCAAAACCATCTGGAATCTCCTTAAGGCCCATTGATACCTCACGTAAAAGACGGATACGTGTGGAGTGTTTCATACGTTCTAACCGTCGCTTTCGTCCGTATTTTGACACGAAAATTGGGAGCTTACGATTACTGACGAAACAGATCAATACGTAGCAATACCACCGGAAACGGTGGGGGCGCTATTAAGTTTGTAGTACAAAATATCAACAAAATCACGAAGAAGGTTATAATTCTGGCCTTGAAACAATGGCGGGATTCGAGGAACGACTTGCAGAGCTTTTCCGCATCTACCCACACATATATGATGTGTCGTGTCCGGGGCACAGGGACAAACAAAAACTTTACTTACGGAGCAAATACAACAAAATCACGTCTTGGACCGTCGCCATGTTTGATCAGTGACGAATCATTGGCGCTCAGCACTGCCATTTAGAGGAAATATTGGTTATTGCGCACCTCAACGGACGGAGGTATGAAGGAGTCAACGGATAAAACGTACGGACAGAAATACGGACGTGTAGGCTAAACGTAGGGTATGAATGGGCCTTATCTGTAGTTTTCCAACAGTTACCTTTAGACATTTTGCCTCCCGTACCACCCATCTCACTGGGTCTAAAGGCAAGAGGAGTTTGGGTCCTCGCCTATTTTCTAGAGAAGCGACTTTTCTATCCTGTCATATTTATAACCCTGCGAGATAGAAAGTCAAGGAGTAATAACTACAGGTATCACAAAACTCTGATTAACTCAAATACCTTCATTTAATAGGGATTATTAGAGTTACAGATAATTGTGCCACTAATTGTATTTTATCTTTGGGATTTTGGAGTGAGATGATGCTACTGTAATAAAAGTCGCATTTGTGAAACGTTTTTCGCCCTCCTTACCCGGGGTGCCAATAAATATGGCCAACTTTGAGGGTTCCCCAAGAGAAAGCACCGGCGGCTCTTCATCCCCGCACGTCTTCCTCCGCCCTCAGGTCATCGACGGTTACGAAAAGGCGTGTAAAAAGGCTCTGGAGATCCTGCCAGACTGCGTGTGCTCCTCTGCCAAAAACCTCCACGACCTGAACGAGGTTACGTCGTTCATCCGCACGGCGGTCATGAGTAAGCAGTACGGGAACGAAGACTTCCTCGCCAACCTCATCGCTCAGGCCTGTGGTGAGTTGGCCATTTAGACGGCCTCAACCAGGATCGGCTCCGCTGTCTCACGCCTTCTGGGTCTGACCGTGTTCTTTGGTCTTTAGTGTCCATTTACCCAGAGTCCGGCAACTTCAACGTCGACAACGTCAGGGTGTGCAAGATTCTGGTGAGCAGTCGTTCTTGTTTTGACGCTGGTTCCTCTAAAGTTTGGAGTCATTTTCTCGCGGGTATTTGAACGTGTTGCGTGTTTAGGGTTGTGGGGTGACGGCATCCACGGTGCTTCACGGCATGGTGTTTAAGAAGGAGGCAGAAGGAGACGTCACGTCCGTTAAAGACGCCAAGATCGCAGTGTTCTCCTGCCCCTTCGACTGCATGGTGACAGAGACCAAGGTAACACGTTGTTTAAGCCTGTTTTCTCCTGTTTTTGTTGCTGTTGTTCTTTTATTGTTTTCTTTTGTGAACTTGTTTCCCTGTCACCTTCTAGTCCTTGTTTTTGTTTCTTGTAAAGAGCTAGTTTGTAGTCGTTTAGGTTTTTTTCTTTTTAATTTTAATGATCTCCTAAAAACTGGACAGGTATGTAGTCACTGACTGAATGTAGACGGTTGCTAACAGCAGGACTGTTTGACCCTCAGGGCACAGTTCTGATAAATAACGCACAGGAACTGATGAACTTCAGCAAAGGGGAGGAGGACATGATGGAAGCCCAGGTGAAGGCCATCAAGGAGGCTGGAGCCAACGTGGTGGTAACCGGAGGCAAAGTGGCCGACATGGCTCTGCACTATGCCAACAAGTACAAGCTCATGGTGGTCAGGTAGGAACACGTGCGTTACGGCTTTTAGATCTAAAGTCAAAGAAGAACTTTACAGGCGGCGTACAAGAAAGTCCACCATCTTTACATATCTGGCCATAGTGGAACGGGATCTGGTCTTTACTGTTTTTTTGCGCGGTCATGATTTAAAAAGGAAGCAGCACCAAGATGATGTTAACTAAATGCAATAATTGGCAGCTAGAGAGACCAGCCCTATCAAGGTAGGCCGTTAACACGACACCAGGGTGGAAAGATATCAGCAATGACATCAGAGAAGCACCTGTTGATGGCCGTCTATCTGGGACTTGGAAGTCCATCATTTTACACAGAGAAAGCTGTTTAGAAGTGGGAAAACAGTTTGACTGTTGCCTACCTTCACTGTGAAACATTAAAGCTCAGGGTCTCGTTTGTATAACTGCATAGAGTCCATACTCAAAGTGTACGTACGGCAAGAAGAAAAATGGCGTACGGCAATAAAATTGTGATTTGTAAAACCATGCGTGCGTACACCAGCACGCAATTTTCCTTTATAGTTCACCTGAATGTTTGCGTACCTGGCTCTGCCCTCTACACGCCCACGTTCGACCAAAAACGGTCAATGCAGAGCATCTCATGGACGTTAATGTGTATTAAATATCGGGCAGCAGATCTTTTTTATTTTGTTTTTTGATGGTGAAATGGCAACTATGGAGAAAAAGCAAAGAAACTGGAAAAATAAAATCTCAGGTGAAAGCACAGATATTGTAACCTGACGCCGCCAGATAGATTTGCTCCGCATATCCATCTGGAAACCTTCCGTTGAAGTAATTTTGGGAAGGGGCGAAAATACTGGTTAGCTGATTGGCCTATGTTGGTGATAGACGGGCCAAATGAACCAATCATATTTGTCGTCGCTCATAACAGAGCAACGACGAAAACACAACCACAAGCCAAGCTACTCTTGCTGTTGCAGGTAAAGGCTCGTTAGCTCAGCAAAGAAATACTCTGTAATTCCGATAAAACTTGCTCGATAGCCACGCTAACGCTAGTTTCATCAGCTGAAGCCGCCATGTTGTTTAGACTGAACTGTCGGGTTGCGTCACACCTCAACCCGCCTCAAAGCCAACGCTGATTGGACGTTCGTTTGGTGAACGGCTCCAAATTTTCTTTAACGGAGAGTAGCCAGACTGATCTGCGAGTGAAACCTTGAAAGCTCGCGAGATCAGGATGGTCTCACGAGGCTACAGATATTGTCCACATTAAAAGAAATTGTTACACCGTAAACTTGACTGCTGTTGTAAACGCCAGATGACGGGCTCACACCGTGCTCCGAGTTAAAATTCCTCTGAGGTTTTGCGATCAGATCGTTAGTCTGAGGGAGGGAGACTGTCATGTTTCCTGAACGCCAAACACAACACCTCATTGACTAAAACACGGTGTTGGGGGTGGTTATCTGGACTTGTTTGTCCGTTAGTTGTTGAGTGGACAAATATCTTTTCAGTGCACCAAAATCCTCCGGAATCTCGAACGAGGTAATCAGCAGTGAAATAATCCCAAACACAGCAGCTAATCTGCAGCAAAATATCTGATGGGAAACATATTGAGCCGTTTCAGTGTCCAAAACAAGGGTTTTCATCTCAAGACAGAGCAAAGGGGGGAAAAGACCCCAAAAACCTCAATGAACTGAATCAGTGTTGTAGAACAGGCTGAAATCTCTCCAAAAGGTGGATAACATTGTATAGAAAGCTATTGCTACTAAAGATGGCTGTAAACATTAAATCAATTGTTGATTTTTTTTTATTATTAGATATTAACAGTGTAGCATCAGCTGTCTTTTATTTATATATTTATGGTTAGAATGAACAATGCTATAAGCTAGTAATGACCAGGTAGCTTTTAATTCTTGATAACCTAGAATTGAAACAATTCTCTTTTTTTTCCCCCATGATGGTATTTTCACGTTTTTCCACTAAAATCTTCCCTGCAGGCTTAACACCAAGTGGGACCTCAGGAGGTTATGCAAGACCGTGGGCGCCGTGGCTCTGCCCAAAATGGTTGGTTTACTCGTTTTACCGTCATCAGACATGGAAGTCGTAGCCAAGCTAACTCGTAATACTGCGTCCTCTTTAGATGGCGCCGACCCCGGATGAGATGGGTCACTGTGACAACGTTTACCTAACAGAGGTGGGAGACACTCAGGTGGTGGTCTTCAAACATGGCAAGTCCGATTTTTCTTTTTTTAGTAAATTCACAATTTTCAAACCGGTTTTATCCCTTAAGGAGACTTTAATGGGTGACCCGTTGTTTGGTGTGGGTTTTAAACAGAGAAAGAAGATGGCGCCATCTCGACGGTGGTCATCAGAGGCTCCACCGACAACCTGATGGACGACATTGAGAGGGCTGTGGACGACGGCGTTAACACCTTCAAGGTTCTGGTCAGGGTACGTCGCGTACGCCGTATAATGCCGGTGCGATCGTAGAATAAAGACTCGGCTCAGTCTGCATAGCTCGCTTTTTCTCCGTCCCCAGGACAAACGGCTGGTACCCGGAGCGGGAGCCACGGAGATCGAGCTGGCCAAGCAGATCACCTCATTTGGCGAGGTAACAGAGATTCGCTTTGTGCTTTTATGTCGTTTGATCTCCGGACCACCCCCGGGCCTGATAAGTTTCCCGTCTCCCGTCTCTCGCCTCGCCGTAGTCATGCCCCGGCCTGGACCAGTACGCCATCAAGAAGTTCGCCGAAGCCTTCGAGGTGTTCCCGCGGGCCCTGGCCGAGAACTCCGGAGTGAAGGGGAACGAGCTCATCTCCAAACTGTACTCTGCACACCACGACGGAAACAAAAACATCGGCTTTGACATCGAGGTCCGCGGATGAGATCTCTTCCCGCCTGATTTTTTTGGTTTTAAAACGTGCCGCTCGGAGCAGCTGACGGTGTGACGTTTCTCTGCAGGGAGACGGGCCGGCTGTGAAGGACGTGCTGGAAGCCGGCATTCTGGACCCCTACCTGGTGAAGCACTGGGGCATCAGGCTAGCCACCAACGCAGCCATAACGGTGCTGAGGGTGGATCAGGTGGGTTTAAAAAACACGACACATGAGCAGAAGGGGGATTGTGGCTGATATGGAAGGCAGTTTGTTTGTAAAGTTACTTGATTAGGAACCGGATGAGTTTATGTAAGGTGTTCACTGTCATTAGGATGTTCTTCCTGTCTGGTAATGGCTCGATTTTATAAACGTCTCTTGCCTCAGCAGTCTAATGAAGATAGTTGAGACAGGTGATCTTTAGTATGTTTATATATATATGTATATGATCCAGATCATCATGGCTAAGGCTGCAGGGGGACCCAAAGCTCCCAAGCAGAGGGGCCACTGGGACAAAGACGGTTGGGATGAGGAGCCTGACCATTTTGATACCCACCATTAGGGCACGCTTAGGCCGCCCCCGTCAGTAGGTCTCCGAACGCGTGTTCACTCACAAGTCGCCAACAAAAAAACAAAAACGCCGGGGAAAAACCTGCTCGCTCACAGAACACCGACGTGGTTGTGTGGTTTGGACTGTCACTACTAATGTTGGATTTCGCACCGATACAGAGATGCGGCTAATGTCCGAGCGTGCCTCTAACAACACGTGGTTGTCTGCCGTGTGAACCCTCACAGAATGATGAATGGCGTGATGGCATGCTGCATGCACTTTACTGAAAACAGCCGGATTATAGCGTCGGGCGTCATGTAACTAGAGTTGTGAATGCTTTAAATGTGTCCCTTTTGACTCTGTTTGGAGAACGGAGATGCTCAGTTGACTGGAATAATAAATTGCTGTACCTGACTTGTTAGGAACTTGTAGTCATATTAAACGGTCTTTTATTGTTTGTTTGTTTTTACCTAATCTAACAAGGGCATTCACCAGGCCTGCCTTTACAGCTTTTCTTGAGGAATCTTTTAGAAAAGATGTTGATTTTCTTTATTTTTCTTCTTCAGATCATCATGGCCAGACCAGCAGGTGGACCCAAACCTCCCCAAGGCAACAAGGACTTTGATGATGATGACTGAACCTAAAGCTTCCCATCCGATGTTCCCGCTGCATTCACAAACCTTTTCTACTTGTTTATTTAAAGCTCAACTGTTTGGTTTATTCTGTAGACAACCTCCGGTGGCACTGATCAACAACGTGTGGAGGGGGAAAAGAAAGTACAGTTGGTTCTGTTGGCTTTTTATGTTCATAGGTCCCAAATAAAAAGACGCTTGTGCTGTCAACGGCTGGTTTGGCTTTTCTGGTTTGGTTTCTACGCGCAATGTGTTTTTACCAACAACAACAAAAAAACACAGTTCACAGGGCAAATACTCCAGAGGAGAGTTCTGTTAATGAAAAACATACATAAAAATGTACATATATGTAGGTATGGCCTATTAAGTGCCCTCACATGTTGATGAACTTTTTATGTTTTCACTCTACAGCCACAAACCTAGACCCGTTTGTGTTAAACCAACACAAGTCGTGCTCAACTGCATGGAGGAAAACAAGTGTTAATTCATCAGCTTCCATCTCCCTGTTGAAATAAAATCTTTTCCACATCATAATGCCGCCACCACCATGTTTAACAGCGGGGACGGGTGTATTCGGCATTATAAGCAGTGTAAAAACTCACAGTGGTTTACGTGTTTGCTGGGTTGTTTCATTTTAATCTCCCTTTAACCGCCTGCTAACAAATGGCCCATACATGTGAAAACTGCAAGGAGGACTTCTTATAATTGCAAAATAAAATCGTCAACTAAACACATTTTACATTGCTGCCGTGCTTTAATCGAGCAAACTTTATTTATAAAACGCTTTACACACCAAAGTGCCGCACAGGGTCTACTATGAAACAAAACAATTTAACACAGGGCCGGGCTTTTCTAGTGATTTTGTGGATTTCTGGACGTCGTAATTCTCGCTAAATGTTCCCGAGGAAATGAGCTGTAGAGTAGGACCGAGCAGC
Source organism: Fundulus heteroclitus (assembly GCF_011125445.2). NCBI lineage: Eukaryota > Metazoa > Chordata > Actinopteri > Cyprinodontiformes > Fundulidae > Fundulus > Fundulus heteroclitus. The sequence continues at coordinate 21,382,106 of NC_046371.1, forward strand.
AGAGGGAGCTGGACTCGCTGAACGGCCGCGACGTGGGCGGGTTTGCGCTGACGTTGGCCACGTTCGGGATTAACTTGTTTTTCTTTTATGTCGCCATGTCCCTCGTTTCATCGAGCTGGCGACAGCGGGGAACGTCGCTTTGCTTCTTCTAGGCCGTTCCTTCGAGCCTCCTCTGTGCGCTGGATAGTGGAGATGGGAAGCGGCCGCTGTCCCGCGGCGCAGACTGACAGCCGGGCTGAGGAGCAGCGGACGTCGCGTTGACCGAGCGTACGGCGCTCATGTCCCGTCACGCGGATAATATTAATAATAATAATAGTATTAATAATAACAATGGGGGCTGACGGAAGTAAAAGCAGGAAGGTGAGTTGAACGGAACTCCTGGTTGCTAAGGTGTGACGCGCTACGTGGTTCCCTGTTTCTATGACGATGGTGTCCAGGATACGGCTGCGTTTAACCATGTTTTAAATCTGCATGCTAGAATAAAGAGTAATTTTGCTTGAGGAAGCATATTTCTAGAACACGTTTTACCCACAAACGTTTACCTTAAAGGTAAAAAAAAAAAAAAAAAAATCTCCCTGTTTTTACATATAAAAATATGAATACATTAGGCCATATGCACCGTGTCTTCCACTGTGGGGTGGCAGACAGTAAGTGCTTGTGATAAATTCCCTATTTTAGGTTGTGGCTGACTTCACACACCAACATGGCCTGGTTTCTGTGCGGCTGTGTGTAAACGAATTGCAGTAGTGCTTTTGATACCCGTATTTGTCCTGTATAAAAATGTAATTACTGTAAATGCATCACAGTGGAGGTTTTGATACTGTAAATTTAAAAACTGGCAATAGTGCTGTAAATTAAAAATACAGTAACCTGAATACAACGACCTGTTCTGGGTGCACCCTGCCTCTCGCCGGAGATATGGGCATCCAAATACCAGTAAGTTACTGTAGCAATTGCCATAACCTCAACTCTATTTATACTCGATGCAGTCAAATTATTTTGTTGTTTGAATCAGAAATGGGTTAAATTTTACTAAGTCAGTTATGCGAGAAACGGATCTTTTCCCCTAGTTGTAGTGCAAATCTGACCACACACTGCAAGGCAACCAGACCCGCCATGCAGTTCGTCCAGACCTCGCAGACAGACACACAAAAATAGCTGCTGCAAAGTGTAGAATACGAGTTTTGTCCATCTATCCACTATCTGTACCTATTTAGCCATTGTAGGGTCGTGAGGGGCTGGTGCCTATTTCCTGCGGTCATTGGGCAAGAGGTGGAGCAGCCTACACAGGGCAACACAGCAACGTAACTAAAATAAGCCTTTGAAGTTGGAAGCTAACTAAAGATTTAGCAGGACTAAAATCACTGTTTACCTCTGTAACCTTAAGATAACCTATAGGCTATGCACTTTCGCTTTGGAACAGATTACATAAACTCACAAAATGCTGTCAAAAAGTCTTAAGTAAAAATACATTTTTCTTAAATACAAATGTGTATGTTGAAAAATAAGACCTTGTATCCTTAAGTTTTTGTGACAAACACAACAAAAATCATTCACCATAGTCTAGGGGGTGTGCAAAATAATCATCATGACGATGCATCGTGATTCTAATTTTTGCGATCTACTGCATAGATTCTTGACGCCAAGTATCGATTAATTAATTAAAGAAATTATAAATAAAATTGCATGAATGGTCGGCGAACATCAGCCAAAAACAAGTAGAATACAACTTCATTGGTTTAAAGGACCACTGAGGCCATGTAAACAGCACTGAATATCCTTATTTTGTTATTTTAAGTTTTATAAATCCTAAGCACTTTTTGTCGGTGATAGTAATAGTACTATCCAGTAATAGTAATATTTGTTTTCATGGCAATACCTCCAAAAGTCGTTTCAATAAATACAGTTATGTATGAATTCAGTTTCTTTCAGTTATGTATAAATTGAAGACACTATCCAGATCATACACAGCAGGCATTGGTCAGAGTTTTTATAGGCCTGCGGCTTTTACATAGATAAACATTTTTCAACCTCCTTGTTCTGAATGCATAATGTCTTAACTGCTGTCAGGATGGATGGACCATTTTACCCATTATAATAAAAAGTGTTTCTGAGCAGGATTACCAACTATAGCTTTAATACACCCTGATATATTGTTTTAGCGATATAAAGTCAATGAAACTGCATTAGTGGGTGTCTATAGTTAAAAAAAATACTGTTATCCGTGTTATGCACAGCTCAGCTATGAGTAGATATGAAACAGTTTTTTTTAAAAAAATCTCTTCCCTTAGATAGAAAAAGGAAATATTTTAAAGACTTTTTCTTCATTTTTAGGAATTATTTTAAGATAACCTTGAGGGGAAAATGTGTTTAGTGATTGCATGCCTTCCTCAACAAATGCTAATAGCAATTCTTGGGTAAAACCAGCAAAAAAGCACTGTTTGTCCATTTAAAAAGACGAGTTCTGTAAATCCAGCATGCATCCTGGTGAGGTTATCTCATGTTCGCTAAAACTGTGTCCACCTTTGTTGTTTGCATTTATCATTCAGAAGATGTAGCACCTACTAAATTTGGTGTCTGTCTCTTTGGAAATGCCTGATCCCGTGCTCCTGCCCAATCAGAAGGACTCAGGAGGGGTGGAGGATGAGCACATCCCGTCTGGGTGGAGGGGTCTTCTCTCCAGCATGGGCCTGTCTCTCCCAGCAGGCCTCTGTCGCCTGGCCCCACCCGCCCTCCGTCTGGGCCAGCTTCGGATGCTCCAAGGCAAGGCCCCCGAGGTTCCTGAGCATGTCCTGAGGTTGGCAGGAGTCGGTCCGGGAAGGCTGAGAGCAGAATGGAGCCTTCCGGGGTTCATTGCCATGTTTCTGCCTGAATTCCCCCACAGAACCGTGCCAGGGCACGAACACTTCCAGGTAAAAGAAAAAAAAAGAAAGAAAAAAAAAGGCACTTCAAGTGTACTATGTTGTCTGTCTTCTATGTTTTTTATCTGTCTCGCTGGATCTTTACCCGTCTTTCTGAACAGGTTCTGGGTTACATTGCCAAAGGTTCGTTTGGACCCATTCTGAAAGTGAGGGACAAGTCCAAACAGAAAACATATGCTGTTAAAGTGAGTCTGCCATCTGAATCTTTTATGTTTATGTGTTTATTTTTTTCTAATCTAACACTGCTTAGCTCATTACTACAGTAAATGTTCTATGTTAATTCAGAAAAACTTTTACATTCTTGCTTCAGACTTATATTTTTCTAATGATACAGACTTGCATGCATTGCAATTCATAAATCACATGATTTTTTTGTTGATTTTTTTGATGGTCCTCTCTTTAATAACCTTGCCTCCAAGCTGAATTTTCACGGTATTTGTGTGTTCACAAACACACAAGAATCCATCTTTTACCGCTCCCGCTTTGACCATTTGTGACCAAACCAAAGACGGCCAATCACATTGCAGCGTTATGGTTTAGGGCGGGACATACCACTGTGACGAAAAGCAATAGCTGGTGAGGCCACAGCCAAACCAACATAAATATGGACGCACAGGAGGATGCATGCATAACTGCTGCTATGACATTTGTTTTGTCACGATCCACAATATCATATTTGAAAGAAGAACAGCAACAAGTGCCTTGACTAGCTTACATTGTTGTGGTTTCTCATGACACCTGCAGCTTACATTTTCATTTGATACCGTGATTGGCTAAAACCAACCTTTAGTAGGTGGGCACTAGTTGTCGCTTCGTCCAATCAGCTCGGAAAGTTGTGCTGAATGTCCTTCCTTTTCCATGAATGGATTAAATTGGAGCATATACGATGATGTAGAGCACATGATCAATCTGGCTCGCCAGAAACTTTTGCTTGACAATGTAAGTTACTGGCCAGTTATCTGGTGAGCTTTTAACATGTCTTTTAGTTTGATCTGTTTTGTTCAGCCTGGTGCTTGTGTCCACCAACAGGTCATACCTAAATCAGAGATTTTAAGACTGGCGGTTTTGGAGCAGGCAAAAGAGGAAGTTATAATTCAGGTAAGCAATTCCTCTGAAGGTCTTTAAAAGTATTTGTATTTTGCTTTATTGCAAAAACGTTTCATGTCACAGAAAATTTTACAACAAAAACATTTGTAATGAAATAAAGTAAACAGATATATATATAGTATAGTAACCTGGTGATTTTTAGGCTGAAATTTCATTAATATAGTTGTAGAAATGTCCTTTGGTAGCTTTTATTTACATTGCGGTCTTATGTTTGATTTTGAAAGTTTGAAAGTCTCCAAGCCCCACAGAAGTTCTGAGTTATCTCACATGCTTAAACACAACAAAAAACAAAAAAAAGTGATGTGAAAACCAAAGAGCATAAAAATTAAGGTAGAACCCCCCAGAATTAAGCTTTTCCAATAATTTAATTTTTGACCTTTGCCCCCGCAGAGTCAGGTCCGCCACCCATTTGTCCTCGACCTCCAGGACTGCTGGCAGACTCAGCGCCACCTTTACATTAGTGAGTCAGCCAGCTAGCAGTGACCCACTCGTACCTGAGAACCCCTCACTTTACCTTCTGTCGCCTCCGCTTTGGTAGTTTTATCCGTGATCTCCCCACAAACCCAAACCCAGCACCCAAAACACCGAGTGCCCTGCTTCAGCTGATTGAACTCTGGATTGTGCCTAAGCTCCCAACCCCTCCAACCCTCACCATACCAGTTCTGCACCGTGCAGCTGTGTGTTGCCCTTTTTTCCCTTCCCTCCAGAGCGTTTATCCCTTGTTCCAGAATTACTCACTGACTCAGAAAGTGTGACCCACTTAGTTTGCCTTCCCAACCCCCTGTTAAAAGACAACTGCAGTTCGATGAAAACACATGCCACGGTCAAAAAAGGAAGGCCCAGCTGCATGCCGTAAACCAGAATCCTCTCTGAATTCAAATGCCGCTACTATTTTATGTAATATCAATAGCACACTGGTATTGTGAAAACCAGAGGAGCATTTGTTTTGAGAAAGATATTGCGGCGTTCTTCCCTTGAGCACAAGTTTCCCCGTTTTTCACCCGTGATTTTTTCCTCCCTCTGCCGCCCATCGCTGCTTCTCATATGTCCCACTGCATCAGAGACTCACGTTAAAACCCACTCTGCTTCAACAGTGTGCGACTACTGCAGCACAGGGGACCTCTACACCTACTGGCAGATGATCGGTCAATTCTCAGAGGAAACCGTGCGAATGTTTGCAGCAGAGCTGGGATGTGCACTCGGTTTGTATCCTACACAATAATATAAACGTGTTTCTTTAACATGAAGGTGATAAAAATAAAGCTGAAAGTGCTGCAATAATTTGCAAGTCAATTAAACTTCTTTTATTAGTAAAAATGGATAAACGCATAAAGGATTAAATATAGTGTTTTTAAACTGATATAGGCTTTTACTCAGGGAGTCATATGCTGTACAAAGTTTGGTAGTGAAACAAAAACGCTGGCGAGGTTTTAATTTGGTAACACACACCCTAAGGCACCTCTTTCATGTAGTTCTGTCTCTTATTTTAATGGAAAACTTTTTTTAACTATCTCTCAAATGTTGTACACAATGGTTTTGAAAAATGCTAATTTGCTATGACCTTAATAATACAGTATAAATTGCTACAGTTGCGTAACGTTAAAGAGTAAAAAAATATCTAAAATACCAAAATGCCTTATAAAAAGCAAGGATGAAAAATTATTCACTTTGTTGCTCAAAAACGTTTTTCAGATAAAGTATTTCTTGTTTTAATGAAATCATATCCAACCCCATTCTACTACACTAGTCAGAGTCTATATGAAGCATAAAGGTAAAAAAAAAAAAAAAAAAAAAAACACCTGGCAGTAGCATCTGGTTTCTTACATTGCCAAATATTACTGAATTTTGATTAAAAAAAAAGAATCCCATTTATCAGAAATAAAAAATAAGTCATTGACAGGACATTTAAATATAGAACATTTCTAAGAAAACACAAAAAAGCATTCAACAGTTTCTGTGGTTGATATTAGTATCCTTATAAAACTGATGATTCAAATAAGTTTTTTTTTATTTATAATTCTTTTTTGTATTTTCCTTGCATACATTACAAAACAAAACCAGGACGTACAAAACAGTGTCAGCTGAGATTTTACCTTGTGGAGCGATGTCACAAGCTATTATGTTTAGTAAAACTGAGCTGCTACAGAACCTCCTACAGATTAGAAGCATATGTCATTTTAGACCATAACCTTGTTGCAATTTTGCTTACTGTTTATTTTACAGGGTTTTTGCATGACTTTGGGATTATCCACAGAGATGTGAAGGTAAGACAAGCAAGGAGGAGACACTTCTTACTTCTTTTAACTACTACAATAATAATACAAAGCACTGGTCGTATATTGTTAAACCTTACAGAAGTTATTTTATGTAGATTGTGCTGCACATTTAATTAAGAAAAGCTATACTTTATCCCTGTAGTTTGTTGTCAGGGCAGAGGGAGTTTTTTTTCCTCACCTGCGGATCTTTGTCTAGAAATAAATGTCCCACATTTAAGGCTTCAGATGTGAACTGATTTGCACTTCCTTTGCTTCATTTATCATCATCAGGTGTTGCTTTTTAGAGCTTCCTAAGCAGTATTTTCTTTTATTATGAGTTCACCTTGCAAACGTAATACTCCGAATGTAATTATTAAATAAAAAAGTCTTCCAACAGCTTATTTTTCTTAATTTTTTCATTTTATTTTTTGCATTTTTGTACGTATAAACAACATTGTATGTAACTAATCTATGCAGGGATTGGTGTTTCATGTCCTGACTGCTTAGACACTAACAGTATGGTGGGTCCAGTTGCCTCACAGTCGCGGCAATGTCCTTTTTTTGAATTATTGGCCCAAAATACTGTATCTGGTTCAGGCAGCAAATTGCGGAGGCCACAACAACTATAAAGAGACTCAGAAATGCCAGAGAAGAAAAAGGATGGAGAGATAACAATCCTTACAACAATGTCAAACAAAATGAGAATACTTAAAACAAATTTAATTAATTTAAATTAAATTAGATATATAAACAAAACAATACCAAAAGAACTTATCTTGTCTGGACCCACAACCATACCAACCCTAAAATAAGATAAAAAAAATCCTAGCTTCTGCAATGATGCTTGAATGCAACTGTAAAAATTCATAAAATATGACTCGAAAGTACAGATTAAAATAATTCTGTCCTATTGTAATTTGGGTATTAAACCATTTTTATGTTACAGCACTGAAGTTTTGTGAATTTTGCGGTAGATCACATTTAGAATTAAATTTTGTTATAAAGATGTGCAAAAAACTCACAAGTTTTATTATCTGGATATCTAAAAAATATTTTTGTAAATTCAAAGGCTTTTTAACATTCAGAATTTTGAGTATTACTGGATATTATGTGTGAATTACCTCTGTCATTTTATTTTGGGGGCTTATAAGATGACAGATGTAGTATGATTTCATGTAGGAAGACAATAGACCCTCATTCAGATATTATTTCCTCCCTTTCAGATGGAAAACATCTTGCTGACAGACAATGGTGAGTGAAACAGTCACCAGCAGAGAGCAGCATACCTCTAAACAGGCAGCACAGAGAAGCTACCAGAGAATCTAAAAAAAAATAAAGCTCTCAGCTCAATTCAGTTTTTATTCTAATAGCAATGAGTGCCTTCATTTATTATAAGAGAATGTTTACATGTCTCTTTGTCCTAACTGCTTTAGTTTGGCGAATGTCTTTCGAGAATCATGATAAATGCTCATAATGATGCAGAACAAAATGGTCCTTTGTAGGCCACCTCCGTTTGGCTGACTTTGGTTTGTCCCGTCGCCTGGAGAGAGGAGGCAGAGCCTTCACAATCTGTGGAACCATCCAATACATGGGTGAGGAAAAACCTGCCAGAGCTGCAGACGCTGGGATGCATTAATGCACCAACAGTCTGACGGCTGTTCTGAAGAAAATGTGTGAATGGAAAAAAAATAAAAATCTGTCTTTCTCTCCTTGCTGCTCTGCAGCTCCAGAGGTGCTCAGCGGTGGACCCTACAACCACGCAGCTGATTGGTGGTCGCTGGGAATTCTGCTTTTCTCATTGGCTACTGGGAAGGTGAGCCCTTGTTTCCAATGTGTCCTGCATGATAAGCAGGTCACAGCTACAGGTAGAAATCAAGAGACAGCCGAGCCCAAACTGGGGGTGTTCTGGTTTGGGCGGCTTGTATGTATCTTTTTAATATTTAAACGGATGAAATAAAGTGAATATATTGTGAAGATATGTCTCCTCATGTGCCTCTGCAGTTCCCTGTGCCTCCAGAACCAGACCACTGCAGTATGTTGTGGAAAGTGAGGAGCTTTCCCTATGAAGTGCCCCTCAGTCTCAGTTCAGCGCTCTCCATGCTAATAACAGAGGTACTTCCTCAGTGTGGAAACATATTTCTGCAGTAGCCTGACCAATTTAAAGAATCATCTTATTTTTTTTTTCTTATTTTTTTTTCCAGCTTTTGTGTAAAAATCCCCTGCGCCGCCTGAGGACCCTGGAACGTTTCAAACGTCAAACGTTCTTCTTCGGAACGTCTTTTGACCTCGACCTCCTTCAGCGCCAGCCTGTGGAGGTAACAGGCGAACGCCCGTCTGCGGAGCGCTCAGCTGTTCTAATGCTACGCTGAAAGTTCAATTCAATTCAATTTAATTTTATTTATATAGCGCCAAATCATGAAACATGTCATCTCAAGGCACTTTACAAAATCAAGTTCAATCATATTATACAGATTGGGTCAGATTATACAGATTGGTCAAAAATGTCCTATATAAGGAAACCAGTTGATTGCATCAAAGTCTCGACAAGCAGCATTCACTCCTGGGGAACCGTAGAGCCACAGGGAGAGTCGTCTGCATTGTACATGGCTTTGCTGCAATCCCTCATACTGAGCAAGCATGAAGCGACAGTGGGAAGAAAAACTCCCCATTAACAGGAAGGAAAACCTCCGGCAGAACCGGGCTCAGTATGAACGGTCATCTGCCTCGACCGACTGGGGGTTACAGAAGACAGAGCAGAGACACAACAAGAGAGACAAAAAACACAGAAGCACACATTGATCTAGTAATCTGTTCTACATTAGATGGTAGTAGCGGGTGAGCCGTCTTCTCTGGATGATGTCACAGTTAACAGAACGCCAGACCAGGTGTACCTACTATGAAGAAAAAGAGAGAGAGCAAAAAGTTAAAAGCTGAAATGACGACAGTCATTTCAATGTAATACAATGCAAAACTGAAGAACAGTAGAAATCAGTAGAGTAAGAAAATTAGACCCTGATGTCCTTCAGCAGCCTAGGCCTATCACAGCACAACTATAGAGATAGCTCAGGGTAACATGAGCCACTCTAACTATAAGCTTTGTCAAAAAGGAAAGTTTTAAGATTAGTCCTAAAAGTAGACAGGGTGTCTGCCTCACAGACCAAAACTGGGAGTTGGTTCCACAGGAGAGGAGCCTGATAGCTAAAGGATCTGCCTCCCATTCTACTTTTAGAGACTCTAGGAACCACCAGCAGACCTGCAGTCTGAGAGCGAAGTGCTCTGTTAGGAACATACGGGGTAATCAGAGCTCTGATATATGATGGAGCTTGATTATTAAGGGCTTTATACGTTAGAAGGAGAATTTTAAAAAGAGAAAGGTGCTTCTCTTCTCTGCCAGGTGATCCTGGAGCTGAGAGAGAGACCAGATCGTGCTGCCAAAGCTCGACGGGGGCTCACTCTGTCCCTGCAGCCTCTGAGGGGTTTCGACTTTGACTCACTGCTCAGCCCGGACGCCACGCCAGACACACAGCTGGACGGGGACGCACTCGCACGCACGGCTGTGCCTCTGCCCGGCCCCTCTGTGCCGCCCCCTCAGGAAAAAGCTCCACGCAGGGAAGTGTTTGTATGACGGACTACAAGTCAACATCTGATTTATTTGACACAAAAAAAAAAAACAGGAGATTAAAAGTAATGGAGTACAGAGCCGTATATCTCCCCATATTCACTGTGCCTCGCAAAAGTATCCGTACCACTTGAACCTTTTCACATTCTGTCACTCTGCAATCACAAACTTCTGGGTATTTTTGGGGGATTTTATGTGAAACACCAACTCAAAGCATGGCAAAATTGTAAAGTGGAAGTGAAACTATAAACAGTTTCAAATCTTAAAAAAAAAAGTCCTTTATTTGTGTCACACTTTGATATTCAGCCAACATGTATCAATACTTTATACTAATCGTTAACCTGGCAGCAGATTCTCCCACCTGAGCTGTGCATTTATACTGAGATTAAATGGCACATACGTAGCACTGGGTTTTATTTAGAGAAATTAGAGTAAAAGCATCTGAATACAAAAAAACAAAACTGAAAAACGTGTATATTTATCTTCCTACTTCACAATTATGTTTTACCTTATGTTGCGTTATCCCAATCCGAAAAATATAAATTAAAGTCCCTGGTTGTAATGTGATGTAATGTGAACAATTCAAGTCGAGTAAGAGCTTTTGCACGGCGGCGCAATAAAGTTGTACTATTTTCTGTTATCTTATTTTCTGTTACATGTTCACCTTTTTACACTTAACATCTTTTTTTTTTGTGGTATTTATTCAGTGGTTGTGTGCCATTACCCGTTTAATAAAACATCGAGAGTTCCCTCATGACTGGGCTGGCAATACGTTGGGTACGGAAGATGATTCAACCCTATAATGAAAAGTTAGGCTAGTAGCTGTATGTAACTTTATTTGTAGTGAAACCCAACCAAACCCCTTAAGAAAAGAGAGATGATTTTTGCATTTTCCTGTTTATTTGTCATTTTGCATCAACATGTTTTTTTAAAACAGAAGTAGATAACAGCTAAAAAAAAAAAAAGAAAAACACCGTCAAGCTGTTTTACATACATTACAAAATTTTTACCTCCGATGCTTGCAGCAGTGACTTCTTCCCTGCTCTCAGAGTGAAGCAAGCAACAGAGTCTGATGAACATGCTCATGGCTCTGCATTTATTGCTTAGAATCTGTGACTCAGGGGTGCAACAGTGGTTTTTTTTAATCCAACTTCCTTTTTCACATTAAGTCAAATTCAGAAACAGTTAAATCTCCACTAAACAGCTCTTTGACCAGCATCCATTGCTTTTTTTTAAATAAAAAAAGGCTATTTTCTATAGATTATTTCTCACTAAACAGATATCTGAATATATTATGATTTTATAAATGATGCATCGATGTTTACCGAGAATGCTTCACGTGCACAATTCTGAGCTCACCTCCTTGTCCGCAAAGACGCTTGTGTAAATATTTATGAATAAATGAGAAGATACCTCTTTATAAACTTTATATGAACATTTTTGGAAAGCATTTCCTCGTGTGTCATGATGTCTTTTTGTCCTAACCATGCTGCACAAACAGAATATTTTAAGAGTTCTTCTGATTTCTTTTGTCCTTGCAGTGTGACGAAATGATTTTGAGTCAGATCATTGTTGCGTAGCTTTTCCCCAACATTGTGTCAGATTATTGCAGCTTGCACTTGCTGAGTTAAGAAATCACAATTTGCATTTACTTAGTTGAGTTACTCAACACAGCTTACTAACAGATTGACATTTAAAATGTATAAAATAAGCAAAAATAGTAAGATGGATTGATTTGAAGAGGCCACTCTTATATTTTTTTTGCAAAACTTTTATGATACTTTGCAGCATTTTATGGAAACACTGCATGTTTGCTAAATATTGGCAGATGCTTTCACCTATATTCATCGTGATTGTTATTATTGGCAACATTGTGGAGCACACTTGGAGGGATTTCTTCTTTGCCATGTTAAATTAAATTCATTGACTGGTAAAAAAAAATGTCAAATTTACTTACAAATACTGTATGGAATAATGGTTGATGTTTGCTCCTACGAGTGCCAATTATATTCTCATTCATTATTTATTAAACATCTTTTTTTAAAAGAACGTGTCTATTTGATGTTTACGTTCCTGAAACCGGACCAGTATTTTGGCTACAGAATACTTTGTCGAGAATCAAAACACATTCAATGACCCACTTGCTCCAAAAATGGGAGACGCTTGTTGTCAGGCCAAATACAGCAACACCGCCGTTTTGTCACAGTTCAATCACAGACATCAGTGTATGCTATCGGCCTTCCATGTGGAAACTGACACAAAGTGGTACATCAGGGTGAAGTGGAAGGACAAATAAGCCCCGATTTTCAAATAAAAAAAATATACAAATCAGTATGGTGTCAAATTAATGTCAAAAATCGTCAACTTTTGACATTCTTTTACCATCATACAGTAAGTGAGGGGTTGTATTCAGCTGTATTCACCTCCCATGTGTAAACACTTACAACCCTGTTGCTGCATCTACAACTAAATTATTTTTCAGGACTGTCTTAACCAGCTTTGTACACCTGGACTGAAGTTTCTGCCTCTTTGCAAAAATAAAAATAAAAAATTACAGTCAGATTTTATTACACCTGTCTGTGACCATCAGTTTTAAAGTCATTATACAGATGCTTCGCTGGATTTAAGCTTGGACTTTATTGTGCCAACTCTAACGCATGAATATGCTTTTGATCTAAAGCAGAGATCTTCGTTTCCAGTCCACAAGGTCCAGTGTCCTGCAACATTTATATGTGTCTCTGCTTCCACACACCTGAGGCAAAAAAAAATCAGGTCATTAACAGGAATTTGGAGAATATGACTGCAGACGAGGAGGTAACTGCCCTATGTGACCTGTCTTTTGCTCTATGTGAAATTTTATCTATGTTGTACTTCTGTTTGTATTTTAACTGGTGTGCCGTCTTGGCCAGGTCTCCCTCGAAAAAGAGATCTCAATCTCAAGGGACTTCCTGGTTAAAAAAAGGTTAAATAAAAAATAAAAACAATTCAGCCATTTGATTCAGGCGTGTTAGACCAGGGACAAATCTGAAAGTTCCAGGACACCAGACCTCGCATTGAAGACCACTGATCTAGAACATTCTGCTGAAAGATGACCCTTCATCCTAGTTTTAAGTCTTTTGCAGCTTCTTTTTTTTATTTTTATTTTATATATATATATATATATATATATATATATATATATATATATATATATATATATATATATATTTTTTTTTTTTTTTTTTTTTATTGAATTTTCTCTTTTAGGACACAACAAATTTACAAGCAACAAATTAACTAACTTAATATTGTAGACATGTGCTTACATTCACTCACGCACTCACCATTCAAACCTGCATTTGTTCTAAGAAAGAAAAAATATACAAAACTCTTTAGATTAAGACAGAGAAAAATAACAATACAGTATGAAAGTAGATACTGTAGTCAAGACATCCATCTAAGACACTCATTAATAAGCTCCGCTTTCAGTCCTTTTGCAGCTTCTTGGGAAAACAAATCCCTTTATAGTCCCAAAGAGGGGACATTTGTCTCTGTGTCCAACCCATTCTTTAGGGACGAGCATGGTACTACATTGAGTGCCACATGGGGAGCAATCTGTGGTCAAATGGTTCTTGCTCAGGGACACAGAGTGACAGAAGGAATTTTGAACCAGCAATATTTGCAGCCTCTCCAGGAGGCAGCTAGACCAGCTTGACTCTTCCTGAAGCTAAACGCCCCCACGGTACAATGCCGCCAACACTGTGCTTAACGTGAGTATGGTGTGTTCAGAGGGAGATGTGCAGTGTTAGTTTTCCACCACACATAGCTTTGCATACAGCCTTAAAAGTTGACTTTTGGCCTGATCTGACCGGAGCACCTTCTTCTTCAAGAGGTTTGCTGCGCTTGTCGCAAATTACAAACAACTGAACTTTACTGTAACAGCGGCTGGATTTGTTAAGTGCACGGTCAATAGTTGTCCCATCAATAGATTCTACCACCTGCGCTGTCAATCTCTACAGCTCCTCTCACAGCTACAGTGGGGGGGTCTGGGACTGCCTCTGAGATAAATGCTCTCTTTTCATAGCCAGCCTGTTTAGACCCACCCCATGTGGGCGGGTCTAATAGGCCGTGGGCCAGAATTTGTAGGACGCTTCCTTAAGAAGTTTCGTATGAACTGTCAGGGGGCAACTTTCTTGCACTTGGATCTGTTGCTACACATAGCAGTGATCTCAAAACACCAATGTTCCCACGTTTTCGCTTGCACATTAATAAGTTAGAGCCGATTAAAAGTGTAAACTTTAGCGCTCCGGTCCAAGAGGTCACGTGATTCGAGTTTCGCTGCTCAGCCAATCAGATCGCTTTATTGTCAGCTGAGCGAGTTCGTCAGTTCATCATGGCCGCCACCGTGAGATGTTGTATGCATCTGTTTACCGACGAACAAAGTCCAATAGTAGCATTTTCTGGTGCCAGTTGGCAGAAATTTATTGAATGCTGCAAGTCCTGGATAGATCTGGACGGCAAGGAAAAAGAAATAGCTCAGTCTTTTGCCCATTTGACCGTTATATCGTCAAGACCTGCTGTAGGCTGTGGGAGGACCAGGAGTGAATGCTGCTTGTCGGGACTTTGATGCAATCAACTGGTTTCCTTATATAGGAAATTTTTGACCAATCTGTATAATCTGACCCAATCTGTATAATATGTTTGAACTTGACTTTGTGAAGTGCCTTGAGATGACATGCTTCATGAATTGGCACTATATAAATAAAATTGAATTAAATCTATTTTTATATTTTTTTATTCCATATTTTATTTTATTTTTATTCCATAGAAATTTATTTCTTTTAAGTTGTATGATTTAACTAAAACAGAGATAAAACCAAGTAGTATATTATCAGTTGAAAAATAATTAAGAGAAACATTACACATTGTTACAAAGATTTATTTAAACTTTTGTATAAACCTTGTATACATAAACATACATGATTTCAATGATTTCACACATTTTTACACTTCATATGTAAATCTTAACCTTAGCACATACATCACTTTATGATTCATCATCTGAACCCTCCAAGTCCTCATCATCATTAGTATATTTTCCATCAGTGTCATTCTCATTTTCTGCATTACCAGGACAGTTTTTACAGTTAAGACATTGGCACAGGTCACTACATGGCAAATTGTCCCTCTTGCAAGAACAGATTTGTGATTCACATGCATTTTTCTTGCACTTACATGAAATGTCCTTTGTGACATCAGGTGGAGCTGGGGGATCTAACATCCAACAGTAGGAGAGTTATGGGTTGTTGATGAGCCTGAGAAAGTTTCCTCTCTGAAGTCATTATTGTCCCATACAAGAGTTGCAGGGACTTGCTTCTTAAAGCCTGATGGGACAAAATCTTTTCTCTGTAATTCTAGAGTGGCTAGAGCTGTGTCATGCTCTAGAACAGAGCTATATGAGACACAATGACCAAACCCACTTAGTAGCTGGATCAACTGAGAGGAACCTGTCCAGTGCCTTATGGTCAGACCCAAAGCCAAAATGTTTTGGAGTAGGCTTGCAACCCCTAGATGCTAAATATAGGATATCCTGACATAAAGAAAGCAACTTCAGATGGATCTCCTTACTACAACAGACAAAGTCACTTGAGCTAATAGGGATATCACTGGAAGCATTTGTAATCCATGCCAGAAGATTATACAGCTGTGGGGGGACAAATCTCTCAGCAGACTGAATATTCAAATCACAGGCAGTAGGAGGCCAAATATTCTGAAGACCCTGTGTTTCACTAATGAGCATCCGTATATACTGGCCAGTCATATACAGATTTTCAACAGTTTGTTCTGGTAATTCTGGTATTGGTGAGCAACCACCTTCAGACCTGTCAGAGTAATCATTATTGTTACTAGTGCTAGCACTTGAACTGGCAGAACTCCACTCATCACCTAGTGTTGACTTACTACTGTTCACAAGGACAATCTCACTTTTGTCTCGCCTTGATTGTTTAAGAAACTGAAGGAGTGGATACTTCAACTGAAGTTTTTTCTTTAAATATGAAAAGGAAACACTAGGCTTTGTATCTAGTTTTTTAGTGTCCTGGATGATATCTACAAACATGGATGCAAGTTTTGTAAATCTTAATATTTCATTATTTTTTATGATACGACCTTCTATAACAGTCTCACAAAATTTTCCAAATGCTGCTCCGTAATAATCTCTTGCGTGTTCCTGACAGGTTCCTGTTTTGGACAGTAAGCGAGTGTAGGATTTATAGCACGATCTGTGGTACCGCACTTCAATCGCCACAACATCTTTTCCTCGTGTCTGTAGAAGGATTCTTTCATCATTGCGGACCTCTGCAGCCTTGATTAAATTGCCACCTAAAACAACAAGGCCATTACTTGTCAGTTTGACTTTAAATAATAAAATAAATTCAAGGCAGTGAATGAGAAACAAAATACCACTTACCACTCTGGTATTCACAAAGTGAAAGTTTTTCTCTCTGCCTTTTTCTTGTAACTGGATCTTGGATATAATTTGTCCTTGTTACATATGATGCATGACATCGGCAGGACATGTTCACTCCTCCTCTGTTTGTCAGCCAACTTTGATGCAGACTCCCCTAAAAATAAATGTAAATAATAAATAGTTGCAATACATGAGCTGGATAGAGGCTTACACTGACATAAATTACCATAATAAAAAGAAAGAAGGTTATGTCAATGTGATGAGCATAGGTTTTATATAATTATTGTATTTGAACTGTTATCTAGGTAGGATTGGGATGCCGGTTTGCTGTGTTGCTGAGATAGCTAGCACTGATTTAGACTGATGATATGAAATGTTGTTAATCTTAGTTTTCATTTATTCCCTACTTTTTATTCATGGGTGAGCGACACATTTGAAAACCAGCGTAGAAAATATTTATGCCAATAAAAATGGGCATTTTTACCCCAGCACAATCCCAAAAATAGAATGAATAAAATGCCTACCTTCCGCTCTTTCCACACGTCGTACTTTAGATCGGGTGTTAGCATGGCGTGTTGGTTCAGGGCCTGGCCTTTTGGAGTCCTCCTGACTTCTGGCTTTCTCGGCTTCCACTCGTTTGCGGGCTCTCGCAAGTTTCGTTCTGTCTGTGTATTTTGCATAGCACTTCCTGTGGTATCCTAGCGCAGCAGGTCTTGACGATATAACGGTCAAATGGGCAAAAGACTGAGCTATTTCTTTTTCCTTGCCGTCCAGATCTATCCAGGACTTGCAGCATTCAATAAATTTCTGCCAACTGGCACCAGAAAATGCTACTATTGGACTTTGTTCGTCGGTAAACAGATGCATACAACATCTCACGGTGGCGGCCATGATGAACTGACGAACTCGCTCAGCTGACAATAAAGCGATCTGATTGGCTGAGCAGCGAAACTCGAATCACGTGACCTCTTGGACCGGAGCGCTAAAGTTTACACTTTTAATCGGCTGTAACTTATTAATGTGCAAGCGAAAACGTGGGAACATTGGTGTTTTGAGATCACTGCTATGTGTAGCAACAGATCCAAGTGCAAGAAAGTTGCCCCCTGACAGTTCATACGAAAAGT
The DNA here is from genome assembly GCF_011125445.2 of Fundulus heteroclitus. Classification (NCBI taxonomy): domain Eukaryota; kingdom Metazoa; phylum Chordata; class Actinopteri; order Cyprinodontiformes; family Fundulidae; genus Fundulus; species Fundulus heteroclitus. The sequence goes on from NC_046371.1 coordinate 21,399,580, forward strand.
CACCGTACAGATTATGGCCCACGGCCTATAAATTGGGTGTAATTTTAGTTCTGCCATATTCTTACCATTTTCACAATGGTGATTAAACATGAGACATGTTCAAAGTTTGGGATATTAGTTCTGCTTTAGCTTCTCCAGTACTTCATTGTTGACCTCTCTGAGGCTGCTTGTTCTCCATCTATCCCGTAACAAACTTCTGAAGCTTTCACAGAGTCGGTTTAAACCACACACAGCTGGATCCTGTTTTCTGATTAGGTAACATCTAAAGGGAATTGGTTGCGGAAGCGGTTTTTAGGGGTATCAGAGTAAAGGGTTAAGAATGCAAGACGCTGTAGATGGGCCTTTAAATACCTGCAGAAATGTTGTTCCTATTGCAGAGGTTTCCCCAGTTAACTAATGTTATATCAGACAAAGTACAGGCCTCAAGCATAACATCAAGTTCCTTGACAGTTGTTGACGTCAGCTGGCTTTCCTGCACCTTTGCTTGCAAAAAGTAAGTGGTAAACGGTCATGAATGGGAGGGGATGTCAGCGTGATCTTCACAGTTTGGCTGATATGTGATACTGAAGATCTCCGCCCGTTGTTACTGATGGTCACTCCTGTTCAACGTACACAGCTTTAGTTTATACCCCTCTCAAACCATCTACCGGTACTTACCTAGTAAATGTAATTCATGATAAATGCGGATTACATAGTTTTAACTTGCTACACAGGCTTTCCTCTAATGACAGTAAAACCCCAGGAGTCATTGTTTGCTCTCTTCTATATATATATGCAGGTCCACACCAAAAATAACTTCACCTTTTAGCAATAACACAACCTAAGGGTCTGGAAGGGAAGATGCCAGCAGCAGCAGCAACACGAAGGTCACAGAATTCCCTGCTGAAACTGGAGAACCCATGATGGATTACAAAAATGGCCCAGCAGATTTTAGATCGCACATTTTCAGTCTGTACACGGAGAAACCAGCGAGAGCAGAAAGCCTCCCCCACAGCCGGCCGCAAGAACAGGCATGTTACCGCCGTGTGTGTCAGAATCGGTATGTGAGAGGCCGCTAGGAACAAACCGAACACAGCAACTGTTTGCATGGAGAGCTTCTACACTGAAGGGATGCAACTCTGTGGTTAGAAATCACTATTTGCAACTATTTTTTTTTATGTAAAATTTGCTGTTGGTATCAAATCGAAAACATAAACAGATATACACTGCTTGCTAAAGTATTTGAGACACTTTTTCCCGTCTTGTTATAACCACATATTTCAATAAATTTCCCTTGGAAAATACATTGAAGTGGTGCATAGTTGTAAGGTGGAGGGAACTGATATGGTTTTTAATTCCAGGTGTTTTAAGAATAACTGCATGTAAAAATAAGAATATGGCATGTGTATGTATCTAAGCTCCCTGTCGTCAATGATTTGAAAAAGCACCTTTTGCTGGAATTACATCTGCTAGTCGTTTGGGGGTATGTCTATACCAGCTCTGCACGCCTCATCAAGAGATGGTTCAGCTATTCTTTGCAAAAGAAATGACATTTCAGCAGAGTGGATTGAAGGTCTTTGGATTATGCCCCAACATTGCTTTTTGTGTTGCTATCCTTCTGGAAGGTGACCTTCAGAACCAGTCCAATGTCTTTTGCAGCCATGTTTTCTTCCTGTTTTGTTTTTAGACCAAGTCATTGACCCATCTCTTATGACCAGTTCCCCCGTGTCTCTTTAGAATGAGCATCCCCTTTGTAGCTTCTTTTACCTGAAACGTGGATCTTTGCAGCTCCTCCAGAGTCCCTATGCTTTCATAGCTATTCTATCCAATTAACAACCGTGTGCTACTCGGTAGCTGCTGAGCAACCTCATAAGATACTAACAGAAAACAATTGGTTGCTGCAATTTGATAAAGAATGAAACCGTTCAGAGTATGAATACCTTTGCAAGGCACTGCAAATTGTTTGAGCTGTTACAGGATTGTCCCTATTGGCTATTTTGTCCCTATTCTCTTTACCTTTTGTCACAACCTTCTTTCTTATAACTACATAAATATCTGGCAATATTTGGACAGATTTCCTGCATCTATTTAAACTTTTTTTTTATTCAGACGCCCGTTTGTTTGTTACCGATGAAAGTTCAGCACCCGGCTCGGAAAAGATGCAGAATCATGCCGCGTTGCTCCTCTGCCTCCAAATGGAGCGATGTTATCCGGCGCATGCGCGTTAGACGCAGTTTCGCTCCATCACATGACGCAGTGGTATTGGCTCCTCCTCCGGCTCCAGAGGCTTTGTAAAGGGTCACGTTGCGCTGCAGCAGTGAAACAGGAGACGACTCCCGCATCTCTCACGCACAACTCACCTGCTCTATCCGCCGAAGACATCTTCCAACAGGTAAGAGCCAAGCCGCAGACGCGACGGTCTGGACAGCTCTACGCTGCCGCCGTTTCAGGTCCAACCCGCCGTAAGCAACGCGGCCCAGTTTGATGCTGATGGGGACGTGATGCTGCGCTAAAGAATCTCAAGCTAACTCTGTCCTCCTAGCTTGTTAGCCACCATTTATGCCTGCCGCTGTTATGACGCGTGTTTTTTTTATTTTTTTTGCGTGTTGGGGCCACGACCCGCCCGAAGCTCGCGAGGTTATTAACAAAAAATACGTCGTTTGAAGTGGCGCGTGTTGAGAATCGACGAAGTACGCCACAGGAAAGGGCGTCAAAGCGTTGACCTTCAGGGATGGAAGTGAAGGTCTGCGGCCTGTTCTCTCGGCTTTCTCTACTGGGTTAGCGCGCCAGAGGCGTGCTGTTTAACACGGGCTCGGTTTGGTGGCACATTTTTTTTTAGTTAAAAACGTGGTTTAGTTGCGGTGGAAGATGATGGGGGGGGAGGAAGAGGAGGGTGGTGGTGATGAATCAGTTTCCTGTCGGAGTGGATCTGTTCAGGCGCACGTAGACCTCTGATGTGACGAAGGCGGGGCGGGCTTTAGGAGACGCGCAAAAATATCCGCAGATGCATAATGTAGTGAAAAGATGCTTGACAGGGGGCTGAACAGGAAAAATCAGGTGTGAGTTTAGACGCATTTGAAGGCCTCCTTTTTAATTAATTTAATGTAATTATTTTTATTTAAAGTTAAATATATTTTAAAATTTAAAAGCTACTAGTGTCAAAAGAGAACTATTTTCTTGTATTCATATATATCACAACACTTTAATTATATGGATTAACAGAGACGCCATTAGTCTCAGGCCAGACTTTTTATTGTTGCTTAGCAACATCCCAGCTCTAATCCGCCTATGGCCATTCTTGTTTACTCCTTACATGTACGTCCCTTACATGTATAATTCTTTAAATTCTCACAACTCAATCCAATTCCTTGCTTCTCGGCGTCGTATAACAACTACAAATGTAATCAACCTGCCGCGTGAATGAAAGTAGATCCAAAGCAGCCGTGTGTCGCCGGTTTCTGACCTGAAAATGCTGCTGTCGTCTAACCTGCACATTTTCACGAGTGTCAACTTCTCTTTGAACCGCACCATGCATCACAGCCTTCACATCTGCTGTAGGCTCCCGTATCAGGGAGCTATGGGCAGTGCTCCGGCTAGTGCCGCTGGATCAAAGCCAGAAGATAGAAACAGCCCAAATACAGGAACGTGCGTCAGCTCCGAGGCCTGCCGCCTGTCTGGTAAAAACGCAGCACAGCAAGCAAGCAGGCTTTTTTTTTTTCCTCCTGTTTAGTGCTGCTCTGCAGGAGCCATTTCAGCTCTCTAGCTTGCAACCTGGAGACGACAAAAAGTCTGTTAAATCGCCAGGGGGGGTGGTGATAATGATGCAGCCACCGCAGCAGAACATAGATCCCATTTCTTTGTACCATCCTCTCCTGACCTGCTTGCTATGACAATAATAAATGTATTAAAATGTGTAATGCCACCCAGTCCATGCTTACCGCCCTATAAATGCAAGGCATTATAGTTTGAGCGCCTGCAATATGTCGAAGTTTAAAGCTTGCAGGAATGCTTCACGACAGACCAGCAGTAACTTGCTTATTGTATCTGTTGGCAGTGATGTTTAAATATTTGTGATCTCTGGGTGCAACAGGAAGATGGAGGCTTCAGACACATTGACTCAGTGTCTTCCTTTTTTTTAAAGTTTTAATTATACCCAATAAAGTGATTTTTCCACATGTAAACTGTGAGTGATGTGGGGCTAACCCTGTCAACGTGGGGGGGGGGGTTCTTGGTTCTTGGTTATAATTCCCACATTATGTGTCATTAGCGTACATTTTGGAGCCCGCTGGTCCGACTGGTGCGTCCTGTTAATGTCTGAGGGGATTCCGTGTGACGCAGCTGGGAGTTGGCCGCTTGTGTTGATGTCGCAATGCAGACTCTGCGTTTGTCTGGTTGAGGCGGACCGCTGTGCAACAGGCTGCAGGGAACATTTGAGACGTGACTGAGGGAAAGTCAAGCTGCGCACAAAATAATCCCATCTTCTCTCGCTCCAGAGATGCAGTGCGCAAATAATCTCAAAATCCCAATTTAACTTTTTTTTTTTTTTCTCTTCCACCTTCAGCAAACGTTGTCGCCATTCTATCAATGTTTTTTTTTTTTTTTTTTAATTGTGCATCTTGAAGTATCGCATCAGGAGTTGATGGAGACAGAAAAATTCGAATGAACTTGCTAAATTTGCAAAAAATAAAATAAAATGTATGCTCGCTTTGGGGGTGGGGGGTGGAAACACATTTGTCGACTCAGTTCTGACGTAGCGAGCGTTTACCTCAGATGACTGATCAGCTGTTTCTGCTGCCGCCGTCTTCTCAGATATTCCCATAGCGCTCAAACAGGTCTGGAAGCAACAGCAGATACATGTGGACCGACGAAGAGACGCGAGCATTTTTACATGTCATCCATTTTATATGAAGAAGGAAAAAAAAGCTGCACAATCATTAAAGCCTCGCTGCATTACTGATCTGTTGTCCGTGCTAGTTGGCAACATCCACTTCCTGTTTTATTACAGTCGACGCATGACGACGTTGCGCTGTGCATCTCTGGGTTAATTCGCTACAAACCAGTAAATTGGAAACATTTTCTTTTTTTGTGATATTTTAAAAGTTGGCTCAAAATTTGCCTGAGAATTAGATGGAAACACAGCTATAAGCAGTGCCAGCCCGAGCCTCTTGGGGGGCCTTAAGCAGAATGTGATTTGGGGGGCCCCCTCCCACCATGCAGAATCACCTATGCTAGAAAATTATTGGCACAAATGTCACGCTCTAATGTTATAGCGAATATTATAAACGAATACAGTGAAGTTATGTATTAATACAAAATAAATAAACAATACTTAAAATACTTCACTCTTCTATTAAAACTTCTGAATACAAACTGTCACAAAATATATTAAATCAATTATTTCATCATAATTAATTCATTCATTAATTTATATCACTTAAGTTATTTAATTGTTAAAAACAAAACAGCTGCTTGTTAAAAACAAGCAGCCGCTTAGTTCGCTAATGCCTCGGGCCGGCCTTGGCTACAAGGTTAACTGACGGCCAATGATTAATTTAACAGAATGCAATCCAACACTAAACATCAACTGAGGTGAATATTAAAGGTTGTTTTTTTTTTTTTTTTTTAGAATCAAAAACATTTCGCTAATGAGATGCTCTCCTGTTTCCAAACCATTGTGTAGTGAAAATGTCAGGTGGGGTCAAAGATTTGGATCCTGCGCTGCGGCGGTCCAGGTCTTTAAAAGCTCTGAGGACTGCGTGTAAAAAAATTGTGTGACAGTGTAGTTTACTGGTAAAATTGGTAAACTAGTAAATCTAGTGTGCTACTGGCATCATTTAGTTTAGTCAACTAGAAGAAGCTTGGTTACTTTTGTCATGAATATCAGAAAAATCGATTCACTCATTTTATTTGTGTCATTGGTGCCCGACCCACATGGGCTTATAAGACACTACACACAAAAAACATACAAAACCAAAATGGCCACATACAACTCACAGGCAGCATAAAAATGTCAATACATCTTAAAATATTTATACCCAACAAGGATACAGCACTTGTCTTCTATCCCAAGCTTTGCAAATGCAAAAAAAAAACTATTTTCTCCTCAGATAGCCAAAATACATCTGCTTTACTGCCATTTATACATTCAAATAAGGAAAAAATGTCAAATGGGTTTACAGGAAATGAAAAAAAACCTATTGGTCATAAGAGTAGGCAGCAAGGGGCCCCATATATAAACCACAGATGCCTTGTGGTGACTTCTATAAAATGTTACACCAACAGATCAGTGGTGTGATTATTTATACACATGGTCACTTAATGTCCGTTATCTCATCTAGGAGACCATCCACATATTTACTGCCTCCATCAAGCAGCAGCTCCACCAATAAGAGACAGAAGAAGCATTCATGAGCAATACTAAGCTCTGTATGTGTAGTGTTGGTCGGTAGCTGAAAGGCTAGAGAGACACGATCTGCTGAGGTAGATTATTCACTTTTATGTTTTTAATTTAATACCGACCTATGATCCCATAAAGGAGCTTAAAGTCTGAACTATATTTGGAAAATCTGAGAACGTTAGTTTTCGGCTGATCTGCTCATCCGCGTCTGGGATGGTCGGTGATGTCAGCACTAACTTTTATTTTTTAGTTTTTATTCTGAGCGTAAATGAAATGTATATTTTTTTTTTTTTTTTTTCAGGATTATAGTCTACAGAGGTGCATTTATGCTTTTAAGATGGGGGCTATTGATTGTCAACACACAAAACATGTTTAGGAAATCAATGAAGAGATGGAAAACCAGCGTAGATGAATAATAGAAAACGCATCAGTAACGTTTCCCATCAGTACGGTAAGCTGTACCGTCTCTGACCCGTGATCAGTCCCCCCCCCCCCCCCCCCCCCCCACACACACCCCCCACACCCCCGTTCTCCATCCAGGTCGTTTTTTCCTGCCCTCTGTCGACATAAACCTGAAACCACGTCGCCGTGCGCTCAGCTAGCTGTAACTTGAACAAACACTTGCTGCTGGCTCTGACAAAAAGTAGATTGAGCACAGAGCAGCCGTCATGTTGCAATGTTTTGTCAATGGAAACCTGAACACGCTTCAGGCTAAGCCAGTTGAGGAAAACGCATTGTCGAAGCACGCAGGCGCCTCATAAACAGATAACCCATATCTGCTGAGCCTGACTTTCGTGTCCGGCCAACAGAACACTGAAATACGCACAACACGTCCTCTGGGTTTCAATGAAGTCTTTATCAGGTGTAAATATTTAATTCTTCTCACTGGACACGGTTTCCTGCTGGTCTAACGGTTTCCCCCTAACGTGTCGCGTTACACATTCAGACCCGACCCGCTCGGCTTCACCTCCCTGTAGAATTTGACTAACAGTGAACCCGCTCCGCTCTCTGAAGGACGTAACCCAAAGCTCTAAGCTGAGGATTAACCGAGGATGTGACCCTGTCGGAGCAAACCAGCCCCGGTTAGGACCCGGCTGCTCGCTCCACTGATGCTGTTAAACAGTCTGGTTTTTATTCCCTAAGAAAAAGAAGAATTTACTCCAAACCAATGCGTCTGCCTCTTTCTGCCTGAACGAGCGTCATTCCAGCAGCTCGCTGCGACTTAAACGGACCCGTCCTGTTCCAGGCCGTCTAATCCATCGCTGATCCATTATGCTAACGGGTCGCTTTTCACTGGTGCAGCGGGGAACGAACCTATAATCAGCGAGGCCTTTGCAGGCAGTGCAGCCAGCCAGAAAGGCGAGCCGCAGCATGTTCTGGATGAGCGGAGCGGAAATTTACAGCCTTTATTTTAGCATTACCTGTGGACATGTAGTCCCAAAATGACAGCAAATGATTTGGGGGGGGTGGGGCATTAATCAAGGCTGATTAAATATATGCTGTATTTAGAGTTAAAGAGTGAAAAGCTTTAATAAAATTAGCGTGGGGGGGCAGGAGTGTTGCTATGGGAGAGGAAAGCGAGTCGTGCTGCATTCAGTCCTGCAGCTGAAATGAAACCCGGTAGCAGCGTCTGTGGAAGTGTTGTTTTATAACCCCCCCCCCCTCCCTCTTCAGTCTGGTGTGATTCAGATGCGTGCGGTGGGGGTAGGAGTTGCGTAACCGCTCGCTCACGGCCGAGTGGAGCAGGGAGTGATCAGGAGCGACGGCTGTGCAGGATCGCTATTGATTTAAACGCTTTCGCTTCGACCCGACCCTCAAATGGAGTGTGCATTTATAAAGAAAACCATAAAGCGCTGCGTTTGCAGTCCGGTGGGACAAAACTTTGCTGCCAAATATTGGAAGAACCTAAACGCTACATGACATTAAACACACACTGACCATGGTAAAACTGGTATGCTTTTGTAAAATCCGTTGTAATCGCGCCATATCCTCTTTAAATTGCACGTTTAAAAGCTTCTGATGGTAGAACATGCAGTTGTGAGAACTATGAACATGTTAGATTGCGTCTGTGTGCCCCCTAAGTTGAGTCAGGATCCTTTGTGTCTTACAATCATGTTTGGCCTTCCAGAACGGCATCGTCCCAATCGTGGTTTCGCTTCAACCCGACCGATCCTAAACCGTCAGCCAGGAAGCTGCACAAATATTCATTCCTAACGTGGACCATGTAGCGTTTGCTTTCCTGCAGGAAGCAGCCTGCTGCCGTTTTGGGGGTTATCACATCTCACACACATGCTGGATCACTGGATTGTGTGAAATTCTCCAGAGTTGGGTCACCCTTCACCCGGTTCACGCTGCGTCGCGGACAATAGAGGGGCCTGAAAGGAGGCCGGGGATAAAGTGCCGTTCTCGTCTTCTCTTTCAGCCGCCATGACTCACCAGTACCCCGCGCTGACTACTGAGCAGAAGAAGGAGCTGCAGGACATCGCTCAGAGGATAGTCGCTCCAGGAAAGGGCATCCTAGCTGCCGATGAGTCCACCGGTACGTCTAATGCGTCCTGCTGGTTTTCATATTTCAGCCTAACCCCCTAAAAAATTAACGTTAGCGATGCTCTAGCTAAGCTAAGTCCCTATAAAACGTGTGTGTGGACGTTTGTGCCCAGGTCTACGAGGTAAAAGTGAATTAACTCTTGGTATATGTGTCCATTTCAGGCAGCATGGCGAAACGCCTGAACCCCATCGGGGTGGAGAACACGGAGGAGAACAGGCGCCGCTACCGCCAGCTGCTCTTCACCGCGGACCAGCGCATCGACAGCTGCATCGGCGGCGTCATCTTCTTCCACGAAACCCTCTACCAGAAGACCGACGATGGCACTCCCTTCGCTAAGCTCATCAAAGACCGCGGCATCGTTGTCGGCATCAAGGTACCCCAGAGTTTTATTTAGGCTGTGAGGATAACCAGAAGCTTTCCTGTTGAATGACGTGAAAAAAGGTTCCCAGAGTTTTTGTTTGACAGATATCCGTCTGTTTTAGGTCGACAAAGGTGTCGTGCCCCTCGCTGGAACAAACGGAGAGACCACCACCCAGGGTAAGCCGAAGCTGAGGAATAAATAAATAAAGTAATGAAGGCGTGGCTTTAACTCTAGCCTGTTGTGTGTGTGTTGGGGAGCAGGTTTGGACGGCCTCAGCGAGCGCTGCGCTCAGTACAAGAAGGACGGCGCCGACTTCGCCAAGTGGCGCAGCGTGCTGAAGATCAGCGAGACCACGCCATCCCAGCTGGCCATCATGGAGAACGCAAACGTGCTGGCCCGATATGCAAGCATCTGCCAGCAGGTCGGTGCAAAACGGCGGACGACGGTTTAGTCTGTTTAGACACAAACATCAGCTTAAATAATAAATAATAAAATAGAAGAGACGCTTCTAAACATGGTTTTTAATGGACGCTGTCAATTAGCGCCTTGAATTGGTGTTCTTACTTCACATGGCGACCACCAGCTGTAATTGCGAAATATGTGATGGACCAACAGATGGAAGCGAGAACATTTTACATGGTTCTCAAAATTGTTTGCGAGTGAAAATGTCAATTAGAGTGCGCATTTATAAAAAAAAAACATAAAACGCTGCATTTGCAGTCCAGTGGGACAAAACTTTGACACCAAATATTGCAAGAACCTAAACGCTACATGACATTGATCACACACTGACCATGGTAAAACTGGTTTACTTTTGTAAAATCCGTTGTAATCGCGCCATATCCTCTTTAAATTGCACGTTTAAAAGCTCCTGATGGTAGAACATGCAGTTGTGAGAACTATGAACATGTTAGATTTGCGTCTGTGTGCCCCCCTAAGTTGAGTTGGGATCCTTTGTTTTTTACAATCATGTTTGGCCTTCCAGAACGGCATCGTCCCAATCGTGGAGCCAGAGATCCTCCCTGACGGGGACCACGACCTGAAGCGTTGCCAGTACGTCACAGAGAAGGTGAGGCGCCTGGAACCGTCACAAGCTGCTCTCTCCACACGCGATCCGCACGCGTCTCCTTTTTTTTAACGGCGTCCTCCTCGTCCCCGGCTTCTAGGTCCTGGCCGCCGTCTACAAGGCGCTGTCGGACCACCACGTGTACCTGGAGGGGACGCTGCTGAAACCCAACATGGTCACGCCTGGACACTCCTGTCCCACCAAGTTCTCCAGCGAGGAGATCGCCATGGCTACCGTCACCGCCCTGCGCCGCACCGTACCCCCCGCTGTTACAGGTCAGCCATGGCCTTTTAAACCCTCCGTTTATTTTAGGCCTGCAATAAGATTTGGGAAAATGCATAGCAGTTGTTTTAGGAGATTTATTAAGTAAACCTATATGCCGATTTAAATATTGTGAAAATAAGATTGCATTAAAGATATAAAATCATCTCTGGACTTCACCTGCAGTAGCATTTTTCTTTTTCTCCCCACGTAGGAGTGACTTTCCTGTCCGGTGGCCAGTCTGAGGAGGAGGCCAGCGTAAACCTGAACTCCATCAACACCTGCCCACTGACCAAGCCCTGGGCCCTGACCTTCTCCTACGGCCGCGCCCTGCAGGCCTCCGCCCTCAACGCGTGGAAAGGGGAGCTGAACAACGAGAAGGCCGCCACCGAGGAGTTCATCAAGCGCGCCCAGGTCGGTCAAAACAAGACCCACAATCACCCGCCTGTGAAATCTCTTTTTTTTGTGTGGTTTTTTTATATCAACAAGTCTTTTTCTTTCTCTTCGCTCCTCTCCAGGCTAACGGGCTGGCCGCTCTCGGAAAGTACGAGTCCTCCGGAAACGCCGGCGCCGCCGCCAAGTCCCTCTACGTGGCTAACCACGCCTATTAAACATCCAACTACCACATTCAGCTGTGGCCTAGTTCTAGTCTTAATATCTGCTCTGCTATTCCCTCCCCACTGTCCCCCCCCCACCATCAGTCACAGGCCTGCGCTGTCTACTGTACTTTGTTAAGAGTTATTAACATTACATTATTAGATGTCTATTTAAAATCTATGTAAGAATGCAATACTAAAGGGAACAGGCTTTTATTATTTTTTTATCCCAACAATTCAGGCAGGTTTTAGTGTTGAATTTCATGTCTAGCTGTGGTTAGACTCTAAGATTAATGCAGAATGTAATCCAGAGAACCCGTCAGTATTCCTTTCATGCCTCTTCATAAGAACTTCCCCTCTCCCCTCCCAGTACAGAGCAGCACGCGCGCTTCAGTGTTTCGCTTCCATCAGCGCACAGCGTTGGGCCTTCGTCGATGTCCTGTACTAACATTCACACTAACCGTGGGACCAACCAACCAATCGCGGCACCGGTACATCCGTTTTAAGGGCAAAACGAGAAGCTGAGCGGAGGGAAGTCAAAATGTGGAACTGGGTCGATGTTGCGTAGTTCGTCGGTGGCTCCAGCAGAGGTCACTAGACACAGATTACTGTAATAAACCGCTGCACACCGGTAACCTTTTTTCATTTTTTGTTCTCGTGCTCCTCATTACCATTATCCAAAAAAAAAAGCAACCATCACGTGTGTCTTCTCAGTATAACATTAGCTTTGACTTACACTCGGTAAATATCGTGTTTAGTTGTGTGAAGGTGTCGATATTATGTGATTTCTGTGTCACCCCCCCCCCCCCCCATCCTGCCCGGCCCTCCTGTTTCCCCCCTGCCTGCCCCACGGGAAGATCAGACGAATTTCTATCGATGCAGACATGACACGGACCAACACATGGGGTCAGCAGCGCAGAAACAGTCACTGCTTTATTGGATTAATGTGGTGTTTGTGATCTTATTATTGTTCTTGAAACAATCAGTGTGTCAAATAGTGCAGAAATAAACTAAAATATATATTAAAACTGAACTTGTGTTCTTTTTTTTTTTTTTTTTTTGGAAAACATCGAAAGGTCTATCTTCACATTTTCTCAATTTTGCTAATTTAAATCGGAAGACTTCTGGTTATATTCAAATGAGACAAGTGTTGTAAAAAGTTGAGCCATCTTTGACCCACTTGTTAGTGGGCCGGACCACCAGCAGCCGAGTGTTCTGGAGTTTATGGCATGGGATGGGTGATCGGCTAAGACATAAATTAATTAATCTCCCCCTAAAAAAACAAACAAACAAAAACAAAACTGTAGCAGTCTGTTCCCACTGGAAATGAGCTTTATTAGACTATACAAACTAAAAGCTGTTTGCAATAAACGGCAAATTAGCTATATTGACAAGTGGGTTCTCCACTTTTAAAATTATTCGACCTCTGAAAGCGTTTAGTAGTAGAACCTTTTTTTATTTTTTATTTTTTTTTTTGTAAATGTAGTTCACAGCCAGCCTCTGATGGCGTTCCTATGGGATCTTGACCCATTCCTCCTGACCAAAAGGCTTCCAGTTAAATAATCTCAGGTTTGTCTGCTCTAACCACCTCTTAGAAATCCCACCAGAGGTTTTTCCAATACAGCCCAAGTCACGTGACTACAATGGCCACTAGTCTCTCCCAGGACTTCTGAAAACAGGCTTTTCTGAAATTGGAGACTTGCTTGGGATCACTAACCTGTCTGAAGGTCCAATGAGTCCCGATCTTAAGCTGCTTTACAGACGGCATGACGTTTCTCACAGGGTTTCATGATGCTTGATGAAATCCATCTTACCCTCTACAGGTTTAAAGCATCACAGTCGCCATCGTGCTTCACTGTAGACAAGGTGGTGTTCTTATTCTTCTTACGACAGACTTCTGATCCATCGGGCCAAAAAGTTGGAGTTTCAGTTCATCACTACACTTAAGAGAATGCTTAAACCTCTTTGGCTTATTTATATAGTTGGGAGAAAATTAAGTTTTTTTTTTTTTTTTTTTTTCTTCTGATTTTGGATTAGTAATGGTGCGTGGCTGGAAGTTCAGGCATGAAGCCCTTCAGGGATTTGTAAGAGCTTTGCAGTCATTTGTTCTTATTTGACAATGTTTATTCCATTCTCTTGACTTCATCATGTTTCTAACATACAACAGCATCAGCATTGATCAAGGCCCTGACTATTTAGATCCCATCTAAAGTGTAAATGGGTTCTCTCACAAAGAAATGGTTCAGGAAAGCAGAGTATTTTGGGCACTGCAGCAGTCAGGTAAAGTTGGATTTGGTGTTGAATTTGGTTAAAATCCTTGTAATATCAGTTTAAATTGTACTGTGTGATTTGTTCATTAAAAAAAGCTGAACTGTTTCAATTTCTTCAACTTGTAAAGGAGTTTGAATAATTTTAGAGGCTTTTAAATAAGATGTGTACACACAATTATAAAAATGTCCGTCTTGCATAACAGTATCACATTTAGCTTTTGGATGTTTTAGGGCATTTTTCAGTGGACAGTCTAAACAAATAAGGGTTTTTGCACGAAGACGAGTGGAGCTTAGGTCTATTAGGGGAGCCTGATAGACCTTAACTCCTCATCTGATAGATCTCATAGGTCCATCAGATGAGCCCCCTGTAAAAGTATGAGGTGGCCAAGGGACAGTCAGGTTTCTAACCACTATCACTGATGTACAAAATTGCCTTTACTCTTTGACATGACTTCAGGCTGTTCCTGTTTGGACTGTGGATTTATTTTAAAGGTCCAATTGACACTTATCAGCTTTTATTAAAAAAAAACATATGAAAGTACTTTATTAATACATTAGTTGTTATTTTCTTTTGTACAAACACTGTATATTTACAAAAACAAAAAAAAGTTTCCCTTTTTATATATCTATTTTAAATTGAGAGCCAAATGAAATCAAAGTCAAATTAATTGTTTGTGTGCAACAACTTGGGAAATAAAGCAGATTTTTTTTTTTTTTTTACGCACACATGACTATAAGGAATATCCGGTATAGTCAGGGCGGTTTTGGTTCAGAAGGAGTTCTGAGCTTTTAAACCTCTTCACCCTATATTTATATTATTTTGTGTATTATAAATATTGTTGAATTGTATTTTTGATTTTACTTTAACTTGTTCCACGTCTTTTTTCACGAGCAAACAAAGAAATTAATCTAATTCAAAATTTAAAGTAATTTAATTGTTGTAATTTTGTGGATTTTGTATTCTATAGTCTTTACCCTGGCCTATCTACTCGTTTAGTTTAGTGAATAAGTAATTAATGCTAAAGAGAGAAAACAAGCGATGTAGCCTGTAGGGCTGAGAATAGGCGTTCACCAACCAGTAGGGGGTGCTGTGGCACAACGTGTCCAACATTGTGTACGTGCGCTTAATATGCTCACCGTTGTTGCCGGGGCCATAGCCCATCCTTGTCTCTATTTTTCTTCCGTCTGAGTTTATTAACTTTTTTTATCAGCTATAATTTGTATAGTTTCTAAACGCGAAAGACGATTTGCTTCTATTTTTAAAAGTGTAGCGGTGCATATAGACAAAGTAAACGACCGGTGAAGCGCAGTAGCATCCTCGGTCACGTGACAAGAAACGGCTAGTGTCTGGATGAACAAACGCACCCAAGCCAATGACAGAAATGGCCACCACGGAAGTCGGTGAGTTGATTAATTTGCTGATTCTGTGAAGATGATTTTTTTTCTTGTTTTAGACTGTGGTGCTTACTGGTACCATTGAATAATTTAGGATATATTAAACGCCTTCTACAGCATGTTTAAAACCATCTCAATGCGCTGTTTCGTTCATTAATACGTACATATGAGCTAACAGCTAGCTTGCCTGAGCTGGCTGAAACACCTGCAGGTTTCTTGTACCCTAGATCTATATTACTCTGACACTTATAATGCCACCATGCATTTCCATAATAATAATAATAATAATCTGTTGCGTGTTTCTGTTTTATCCCAAACTGGAATGATTATGGGTAAAGCCATTTATCTATAACAATCACATAATGCAGAAAGTGAGGTGAGGATGAAATACTAGATTCTATGTTTGTTACAATCCTAAAACACTGAGTTCTTGGCTCTGTAGTTGTAGTTAAAGTTTGTTTCGACAGTGACATACATTTTAAGCCATTTAATATTAAAATACAGGGCACGTTTTAACAGTTTCCTGTCTGTAGGCTGAGTTTTTGAACAAATGTGAGTCAAACGAATAACGAAAATGTCTGCAATTGTTTTACTTTAATATGTTTTACTGTTAGCGCCTGAAGCCGTGGGCTAAGAAATAATACACTTCTTTTAAACTCCCTCTATTATATTTATAAGTTCCTTGGTCATAGAGTCGGTTTCTAATCCTTTTAAGCATAACGTTGAACCTTTTTTATTATTTGTATACATTTATACTTTTTTGTTCAGTTATCCAACTTTTACCAATTAAGTATTCAGATAAAAGTTCATAACGTAGATGATCAGTCGCAGCATGGGGCTCCTCCAAGGTTGAATCTTCTTCAGTCCTCCACAGGTAGCATTTAATTTAAAAGTTTAATTAAATGGTGCCAATTCACAACAAACTTTTTCTCTGAAGCTTTTACTAGGCCAAGAGGGGCCGTCAATAAACAGAGGTTTTACAAGTTAAGGTTTAATTTTTGGAAAATCTGTATTTTATTTTGCCAATGCACTCACTGGGCTTCCTGAAAGAAAATGGCATGCAAAGCTGAATATACTTAGGAAAATGTGAATATAGTCAAAATACTTTATAGACAATTATTTTTTTACCACAAGACAAGACACTTTAATTTATTAATTTACTTTTTTATTTATTCGTTTACTTTTTAAATTAGTTTGAAGTTACAGGTGAAGGGAAGCCTGTTCTTAGTATTATCAATGTGTAATACCACCAAGATTTTGTTATATTTTTATTGTTTTCAGTGGCAGGACCGCCATCTTGTTTTCCAAGCATGTTTCACAGTCTGTATTCAGTTGCACTTTGAATTCAGGTCAACACCCACATCAAATAAAAGCAAATTTTTAAAAATGATTTCTTTTTTTTTAATAGAAAAAAACGACAAATCGGATTTAGTATAATAAAATGGGAGATTTTATGTTTAAGCCATATCGCTCAGCCCTAACAGAAATACAACTTGACTAGAAACACAGTTTGACCGCTGGACAGAAAATGAGCGAAGCCAAAATCCCAATAAAGATTTAGCTTCATATTCACATTGAAATATAGGTGGTCTTTTGTTGTTTTTGCTTTTTAAAAAGCAATATAGGGTTCTAAATGTGTTATTTTCATTTTTAATGATCTGCTCCAACTCTCTTTTAAGAGATGTCAAGATAAAAAAAAAAAAAAAAAACTTCCTCTGAGCCTTGAGGACTTAGTTGCAAATTAACTAACTTAAAACTGTTAGTCCACTCTCTTAACACCATCTCCCTCTCTCTCAGAGCACAGACGAGGTCAGCTCGCTGCTCTGTCTATAGCAGCAGTGGTCATCGTCGTGGGAGTCCCTCTATGGTGGAAAACCACTGAAACCTACCGCGCCTGGTTGCCTGTCAGTCAGATCCAGGAATTAGCGAAGCTGGAGGTTTGTTTCTGGCTCCGTCGACACTTGGACGCGTAGCTTCGTCTGCCTATCACACGTCTCACTCTCTGTCGCGGTTTCCCAGCTCCAGCTGAGCGCAGATGTGGAGGTTGTTTTTGCCCGTGGCACCGTCCCACCAGAGCAGCAGAAGAAGATGCCTCTGACACAGACCCAGGAGGAGGATCATGCAGTTGATGGTGACATATTAAAACAAACATATCAGCTTGTAGTCTTTTAACTTCCTACCTGGAAGCCTGCACACTCTTCTTGTTGTGATTCTCTTGGTTCCAGAAGATACAGCTCTGAAGTACAGGTATGAGACTAGATATCGGACGGCTACGGTCATGGAGGAGGACGCCCTGAACAAGCCTACGGCGGCGGGTGAGTTTTCTGGAGAATCCAGCTGTGCGTTCAGGCTAAACATTTAGCATTTTTATGCCAAAGCACAAGTGCTCACATATAGCTGGTGTTTTCTTTTGTAGAGGCAGATCTGGCTCTGCACATGCTCAGTGAGAGTCCATGTGGTTCTCTGGTCATATATGTGATCCCTGAGTCGTCCTCACAGCTGCCTCAGGTGAACATTTTACTCCACGTTTATTCAAATACTGTAATGTTTGGTTACTATTTACACTTGAAATAATATCTATTAGGTTTCTATTTGAATTTAATTAACAGCTTTTGACACTTTAGATCAAGAGCTTTTGATAATTAAAAAAAAAAAAAGCTTGGACGATATGGTATCAGTGGGATAGCACGTTCTTGGATAAAACGTCACCCTAATAATGGCTACGGATATATTACTAATTAACCATATGATGTAATTATGTTCCCAGGATGCCGACGTGTACATCGGCCAGCGGCGGACTGCGCTGCTCCGTGTCGTCGAGCAGATGAGAGCGGCGAAGACACTGGAGCAGCTGCTGCATCACCTGCAGCCTCAAATCAAGCAGGTGCTGAGAGTGATGTCTTTCAGCCGCGCCGACATCACCGCTGCCCTCAGCGACAGAGTCCGTTTCCACCCGGGCAGCAAAGAGAGCGTTGCTGACAGCATGAGAGCCTTCAAATCCAGTCCAGGTTGGTTAGCGTAGTCAAAAAGCGTCCCGCTGTAATTCCTCCTGCAGCCTGTGTGTCTGTGTCTCCACACTTTCCATCTGTTCTCTGCTTATCCTTTCGTTTTTAGGTTACGAGATCACATTCAGCTTGTTAAACCCCGACCCAAAGTCTCACCGGCTGTACTGGGACATCGAGGGTGCCGCGCAGACCTACATACAGCCTTTACTCACCAAAATGTCCCCAGTGGCTAACTTTAGCATCGACTCTCAGGTACTTGTGCTGGCAGTTTCTTGCAATAGGATTCATACATCTTGAGCATTTTTTTACGTTACAAGCACAAACCCCGATCTGCTTTGTTGTGATTAAGGCAGCAAAAGGAGCTCGTAAGTGGAAAAATTGAGGCATGGTTTACAAAACTTTTTACAAAAACAAATCTGAAAGGTGTGATGTGCAGATGTAGCTCTTCAATGTGCTGCCCGTAAAAAAAAAAAAAACATCCATTGGAATTAAACTTCTTAGGAAGTCCTTTAGTTGTTATTATGAAGACCAAGACTCTCAGGTGTTTCAGACCAGGTCAGGGAAACAGTTGCAAAGGAGTTTATTAAACTGTATCCCAGGCTTTGGACATTTCATTGAGATTTTATATCTATCATCTGAAAATGCAATGAACGTGCCACAAACGCATATCTACCAAAACACTTGGTCGTCCATCTGAATCCATCGTCTTCATGGTGAATCGTGGCGGAGGCAGCCTCCTGCTTTGAGGAAGCTTTTCTTTAGCAAATTTAGGTTACCTTTCATGTTAAAAAAATGTTTGATATTCAGAAGCTTTAGTTTTTCAATCAAACTTCCAATCTAAATCCAAAAAGTGTTTGTAATAAAGTATTTAAAGCCATATATGTTTCTGCTTTAAAGCTTGTTAGTCTATCGCATAAAATAGATGGACGTTTGTGCTTGAGCTAAAATGGACAAGGTCAAGTTATATGACTGCTTTCTCATGGCACCTTTTCATCAAAGTGCAAGACAAACCTTGTCATAAAAACCCTCCGTTCTCGTGCCGTCATTTTTACAGACCTTGCACTATACCATGCTTGGCGTGAACCCACGATATGATGCCAGCCGCGGTGCTTACACGCTCAATGCCGACAGTCTTGCACATGTCATCAACCCGGTGGAGGCCAGACTTGGTAAAAAGTTTTTTTTTTTCCCCCCAAAGGATAACAAACTTTTAAATATAATGATTTTTCTCAGTAACTTGTATAAATATTTCTTTTTTTTTTCAGGCTCTAATGCTGCATCTTCCAACCCAGTGTTGAATTTTCTTCTGTATGTCCCTGATGCCCACCATTCACCTCTTTACATCCAAGATCACCACAAGCAGGAGGTGCCCTCCAATGCATTTCACTCTCCCCGCTGGGGTGGAATTATGGTAAGAGGACCCGATGATACCTGATGATTTAAAAAACCAAAAACAGTGTAAGGCATAATAGGTTATAGAGAGAGCCATTATCATGTGATGATAAAGATTGGCGCTAACTCATGATGATTTCAAAACCTAAAGGTTGATAATCAAGAATCTTTATCGTCACCCCGTGTTGCATACGGTGGTGAATTTAGTTTTGAGACAGACTCCGGCTCAGGAGGCACACAAACAGTATATACAGGCAGACACAACAGACATAGTATTTTCACCTTTTTTGTTATTTATTTATATATGTATATATATATCAGTCAGTAATATAATTTGGATTGTTCTTGTTGGTGTTTAGATAATTTTTTTCCCCCCACTTTCGACTTCACAACTGCATCAAAATAGCTGTATTTACGTTCCAAATTACTACATAATGTAACTAATTTGGTAAAATAGGTGGTTTGGTAATATAAAAGTTTCTATTTTAGGAAAATACGTTTTCCTTTAAAAACGTATTTATTATAAGAAACACTGTGAGGTCAATAAATACCACCAAATATTAAACTTTTACTTTTTTGGTCAGCTTTTAATGATTTTCATCTGGATACAAATCCAACATATACGCTTTCGCCCTCCTTTTCTTCTTGGCCTGTGTAGCCGGACAAAAACTCTATCTCTTTGCTTTCCATAGTTACCAAAACAGAAATCAGGGATGTTCTCAAAGCCAGAATTTATTCTCTTCTATTGAGAAGGAGAACAGCAGGGACACAATCCCTGGAATAGATCTTTATCCAACCTCCTCTATTTTGTTTTAACTATACAAAACTATTCAGTACCTTTTTTTATATACTAGTGTGTTTTTTTTTGTTTTTTATCCAAGATGTGGCAGCACAGATTTTTCACCCTCAAGTTGTCTACTGGAAATTCTCCAGGTCATGACAAGAAAAAAAGCAATAATAGTAGACATAACCAACTCTGCAGCTGCACAGGGAGCCAATGTTTTTTTTTTTGTTTTTTTTTCAGGTTCTGAGGTTAAAAAGAAGCTTATCTCAAAATTCTGCAGTGTGCTTTAAATAATTATCTTGCTACATAGTCTAAGTTTGCTTGAGCTTAAGGTCACAACCTAATAGGGAGGCGTTTTCTTTCAATGAACTGGTAATAATAGTTTCGCATAGGGTTGCTTTCAGTTGTCAATACTGTTTTTTGTTTAATTTTTCTGCACAGTAACTTGGAGCTCTAGGTTAGTTTTGAATGACAATGTTGTGTTTTTAGGTTTATAATGTGGACGGTTACTATGAAACAGAGGCAGAGTTCCCTGTTGACATAAACATCAACATGGCTAAAGTCATGGGGGTCTTCCTCGCGCAGCTTCGGTGAGTGTTGACCTACATTCATTTTATGTTTGCCCCCCTGTCAGATTTCCTCTTTTTTTTTGTCATACTTGTTTCAGGTCATTAGAATAATTATAAGATTGGATAAAGATAGCCTGAGTAAATGCAAAAAGCAGTTTTCAAACGATTGTCATGATTGTCATTCAATGAGAGGAAAACTATCCAAACCTACCTGCCCTATCTGGCTTTGTCCTAAGTCCTGGCTTTGGCGAGGCCACCCCAAAACTCTCTTTAGTTTTTTTTTTTTTTTTTTTTAAGTCAGAGATGGTCTTGCTACTATGCTTTGCATCATTTTCCTGCTGCAGGACCAAATTTTTACTGGGCTTAAGGTTGTGTGCTGATAATTGGAGAGTCTCCTGCAGGTACAGAGTCAAATCCATGATCCTATTAATTATGACAAGCTGTCCAGGTTCTCCAGGGAGCTAAGCAGCCCCTAACCCTACCCCTACCACCACCATGTTTGACTGTCAGTGTGATGTTTTTTAAATTCTGCATTAGATCAGTTCCTGGATACAAGCGACCAAAATGAGCTTCTTATGAAAAGTGACCAGGCTCAGCCTCAGAGAGAGGTAAGGGAACTCTCTGTGTGAGTAGAGCCACTGCTGCTCTGTATTAGAAGGAGTCGGTTGAGGTGGTTTGGATATCTGATCAGGATGTGCCCCCTGGGCTCCTCTCTTTAGAGGTTTTGGGGCACATCCCACTAGAAGGAGACCCCAGGGAAGACCCAGAACTCGCTGGAGGGACTATAAATGCCATCTGGCCTGGGGATTACTGGGAATGAGCTGAAGGATGTCGCTGGGTTCCCTCCTAGATCTGTTGCCTCAGTGACCTGATCCCAGATGAATGGAAGACATTGGATGGCTGGGTGGGTTGGTTAGTTTAAGGTCAGATGATACATGACAAACACTTTCCAAAAAGTTATTTTTTTTAATGGGTTACTGGGCATTTATGGTGTTTTTGGTCAGCAGGGGTCTTGGCCTTGGAGCTTTCCAATGGAGACCCCTTCTTTATTTTATTAACCCCTTAGATAACTGAGCCTGTAGAGCTTTAGATGTTGTTCTTGGATGTTTTGTGACCTAGTTGAATTATTGATGTGGACTTTGAGTAAATTTGGGTGGCTGGCCTTTGGTTGGCGGGACGGTTCACCACTCCTGCATGTTTTCTCTAGTTGTGGATTATGGCTCTCGTTTTAGTTCACTGGCGTCCCTAAGTCTTAGAAATGGCCTTGTGACCCTCTCCAGAGTGATGGATGTCAATGACTCTGTTTTTTAATGTCTTTAGATGATTGAATTCATCAGAGGTTCTATTTAAATGATTGCATCTGCAGGTTTGCCAAGTGAAATTGAGCTCTGCTTTCCGAAAATGGAGTTTATTCACAGCGAATCCTTGAGTTAAAAAGGGGGGCAATTACTTTTTCACAAAGGACCAGCTTGGTTCAGATATCTATTCCCCTTAATAAATTAAATCTTAATTTAAAAAATGCTTTTTGTATTTACTCATTCTATCTTTTATCCAACATTAAAATTAGTTTCATAATCTGAAACGTGTAACAAAAAAGCAGAAACAGAAGAAATCTCTTTTTCACTGCACTGTTTATATAAGGTAACGTTGCGGCGCTCTTTCCTCTGTCAGACTGTTGTTGGGTGTGCAGTCATCTCCCCCTCCCACCGGCTTCCTGGTGGCACCGTGCGGCAGTACCGGACTCGCCGACTGGGAGCTGGACCGGCTCATGTGGAGCCGCTCGGTGGAAAACATCGCAACAGCGACCACAACGATCACCTCTCTGGCACAGCTGCTCGACCAGATAGGCAACATTGTCATCAATGACAACATCGCAGAACAGGTAAAACATAAATGCACGAAAATCATTAAGGTGGATGATAATTATATGAGTGCAAGGTTTTGCCTATTTATAGTATTTGTGACTTACAACAGGAAACCTTGCGGGTTTCCTCTTGGTAAAGGGGCGTTTTCTTTTCCACTGTCACAATATGCATGCTCGGTATGAGGGATTGCTGCAAACTCAAGGACACAATGCAAGCGACTGTCGCAACGTACACATCCAGGAGTGACTGCTGCGAGTCAGTGACTCGATGCAATCCGTTGGCTTTCTTTAGATGGAAGACTTTTTAGCAAAACTGTCCGGATTATTTGATAGAATTGATAGAAAGCTCCTTTTAGGGCTGGGCAATAAATCAATTTTTATCGATTCATTCCAATTTGCAACTCTTGAAGATTTAATTTACGAAAATCAAGATTTTTAAATCCCAATGCACTCTCCTGGGCATCCATGAAACTTTGCACTATATCAGTCCCAAAAGGGGACATTGTTTTGTAACAATGTTCAATATATGTTTAAGAAAATATATTGTCAAAATAATCCAAAGAGAAAACCTTTTTACCCCCAAGACGGGGCACTGTAATATTTTGTAAGTTGGTGTGAAGTTGCACAAATGAAGTCTGGCATGTTCTTAGATGTGTCATACCACTAGCAGTACACATTTTGTGTGATGTTTTCATTATTTACTATGGCGGGGTCTGCCATCTTGTTTTTATAAGCATGTTTTAAAGCTCGTAATAAAGCTGCACTTTGAATTCAGGTCAACTCCCAGATGAGGTTTTTCAGGTTGTCTTGTGTTTAGCTCCATCCACCTTCTCATCACCTGACAGGCTTCCCTCTCCCCGCTGAAGCATCCCACAGCATGATGCTTCACCGTGGTGGTGGTGGTGGTGGTGTGTTCAGGGTTGATGTACAGGGTTCGTTTTCTACATTTAGGGTTGACCTCTGACCTCATCTGGCCAGACAACCTTTTGCAAACTTCACACTTCTCCTCCAGTGAGTGGGTTTCTTTTCATCTGTCATCTTCCCCAATTAAGGTCTGAGGTCTTAATTGCCTCCAAGGCTGTGAAGACGTATACACGTGCGCTTTCTTATTTATGTTTTGAGGGGAAAATAAATTAATTTTGGAATACCGCTGAGACATATGAGACAAATGTAGAAGGCACTGATTCAGATTTTTTTTTTCATTATGTCTCAATGGCCAATTATTTACTTTATGCAACAATAAAAAAAATCTAAAAATATGACATCATTTGACAAGAGGGCATGGCAACAGCTGCAATCATAGATGGGTTAAAAAAGAAAAATTGTCCATTAAAAGCAGAAAAAGTGCCGATAAATAACTAACCTGCTAACTCCATAGCTTCCAGATAAAATGCTAAGTTTCATCAAGAATCAAAGTGACTATAATGCATAAAAACACAGTTGCCATCCGTAATGAAACCCCAGATCTCAGACACAAGCCCTTCCCTTGCCTAAATTAAGGAGCTCCAGGAATAAATAAATGTTTATTCCTCAGGGTTCTCCCCAGAAATTTAGAGTTTAGTGGAGTTGCTGTCAAATTTTACCCGAAGCAGCGCTCAACAGCGGGGGTCGGAGATATATACTGATATACAGATCATTATATCAGTGTAGCGGAGCTGCGCCCTTATTCCATCCTCTGGGGAGAACCCTGTACCTGTTTGGACAAGGAGGTCAACGCTGAGACTCAGAGTGGAGGGAGTGCTGACAGGCGGGATGGAGATGGCTTTTTTCTGACGGTGGAGGGTTCTGTCAGGCTGCTTTGCTGAGCACCTGTTAGTTTGCTGCTGATTAAGCAGCAAAATAATAGGCAGCCTTGGAAGCAAACTACCAATGATCCAGAAGATTCTGTTTTCTGTAGGAACAACTTTTGACAGCAGTTTCTCAAAACATTTCCTAACTAAACAAGCCAGTCTAAAATCATTATAAATCTGGGGGGTGGGAACATTTGGGTACTGGACCCACTACAGACTGTTTCTGAGCTCTAGGAACCGCCCACTGAGTCAGGGATCGCTGGAAAATGTGATAAAACATAGGAGCAAGTTGCTCAGCACAGGAGATTTTGTCGGGACCAGGGGCCTCATGTACGAAGCGTGTGTACGTGCGAAAAAACTTGCGGCGCAGTGTTTAACACCCAATTTGGCATGTACAAAGATCAACTCAGATTTTTGACCTGCCATTAAAATTAAAAACCACAAAGTACTAAAGCTCACCCAAATCCACTGAAATATAACTCCATTCAGTTTTATTTAACCCAAGGACCATCGAACCTGATGTTTGTTCATGAGTTTGAGCTTCTATGGTACAAATCCACACAGAGAAATAGAATCACATTTAGCCTCATACAATAATATGATACACATCAAGGTCATGGAAACAACCTGAGTCCAGGTGTAAACTCTGCATATTCCTCTGTGCGCCGTGGTGCATTAAATGCATGTGAGCCATTCAACAAGCGGAAAAATAAAACGTGGTCATATCAGCAGATTAAACCCTAACCAAAGAGGTGTGATGATTCCTAAGGTAAAGACAATCACACATGTCCGTAAATATCTGCATAAAGTAACGTGTGATTGTTACTAGTGTTGCGCCGATTACATTTTTTGGCCCCGATACCTGGCTGTGCAATATTGGTCGATACCGATACCATCTGTTTGAAATTGATGTGTGTGTATGAAGAACTGCATACTACTTAGGGTAGTAGAACTTTTTATTGCCTACATGGAATGGGTGACAATAGTTGAATAAACTTTTGGCTCTCAAAGGCCAAAATAGTGCAACATTGGTGAAATTATAACATGTATAATAGTAGTGCAACAGTAAGACAGTGAAATTACATTAATAATTGAATAATCTCTTTTAAACCCTGAGTTTTGGCTCTCAAATGTCAAAATAGTGCAACTTTCATCAACTTATATAACATGTATAATACTAGTCAGGAGAGAGAAGGCTGCGTTCAAGTGACATACAAACATCAAAATGCCCTATTTGTTGGTACTCGCTGATACCAATACCACCATTTTATTGCTGGATCGGGGGCGCGTCCGATACTGGTATCAGTATCGGTGCAACACTAATTGTTACTCGCCTGCTGGCACATGATGATGAGAGGCTTATTAACCGCTCCAGATTGCCCAGACAGTTACTATTGAACTGGCCCCATCGTTAAGGGAAACAGAGCTGTGCGTTGCCGGCGCTGTTTCAGGTTGTAACTCTGCTGCAGTCTTTGCAACCGGAACGTTTCAGAGGGAGCTGAATGACAGGTCGGGTGTCAAGGCTGCCCCCTGGGAATGTCCCATCCATTTGTTGTTCAGACACATAAAATTCCCCTGAACCGTGGCCCCCACTTAGTGCAATGTCTCAAGGCACTGATGCAAATGTACGCAGATTTATGAAACCGTTTCGTAAATCTGAATTTTTTTTCTGCGCCGCAAGTTTCAAGATTTTTTTCCCCTGCCGCCAACGTTTAGTATGAGAGCTGCGCACATACGTCTGTCCCTCATGAGGCCCCAGGAACGTTTTTCTAGCTTTGGACATGCAGTCCAGATGTTCTCTGTCCCTCCGCAGGATTCTGAAAGGTTGGGATGAACTGGACCCAGTCGTCCAGCTCCAGGGGGGTGGGAGGAGGAGAGATCGATTTGCTCCTCTGATTGACCCCAGTGTGTTTGGTACTCACGGTGTACTGATCACAGTGAAACTGCAGCCTCTGGATTTCTTGCAGTATAGTCTCAGCAGCTTTATCTGCACAGAAACGAATAACCAGAAAGAGAAGAGCCCCGTGTCCCTTCACCGCTGGATTTTATTTAGTTAGCAGAGCAAATGCATGCCTCACTATTAGGATTTCTATTGGTGAAAAGTAGCGAAGATTCTGCATGATTGCAACCTGACCCTAGCCAGATGAATTTCGTTCCACCTAGCTTCACCCACATCCATCTGGGACATCTCCCATAGAGAGTGATTTCTTCAACCAATTTTATTGTCTGGCCAATCAGGACGCAAGGCTGGAGTTTCATAGATGTGACGTAGTGGAGACGCGACCGTGACGTGAGACTGTTTTGATTCAGACAACAATGGCGGCTCACATCGAGTAAGCAAGCGTTAACATTGATGCTGCTATTTCTTCCGTGTTGTCCAATCTACCTAATATTGTTTCATTAAAAGAACATCAGAGAACGCCTCTGAAGGTTTTTGTTGGTGGAAACCATGTTTTCGCCCTTCTCCCAACCGGATTTGGCAAGTTTTGTTTTCCAGGGCGCGCCCGTGGCGGAGCGGTTAGCGTGAACCATGTTAGGAAGCCTTTAGTTCTCGACGCGGTCGGCCCGGGATCGACTCCGACCCGCGGCGCTTTGCCGCCTGTCTTCCACCCTCTTCCTGTCAGCTCACTGTCAATAAAACGCGTGCCACTAGAGCCGCAAACACATAAAAAAAAGTTTTGTTTTTTCCTGCGTCGCTCTCATCAGCGTCACGGGTTAGCTTCGGTGTGAGTGGTTGAAATAGCACGTCGATAGAGATGACAGACAAGTGGCTTATCCAATCATATGCAAGGATTTTTGATAAGGCCCAGCCTTCAAAAAAGGCAATTCCTATGGCGGTGTCCCAGATGGATGAGTGGAGCTAGGCGGAGCGAAATTCATCTGGCTAGGGTCAGGTTAGCATGATTGTCCTTCCACTTAACAATCATGCGCAACTTTAATGTCTTGTTATATTCCAGTGAAATATGTTTGGTTTGTAAAGTGAAAAAAGTGTGAAAAGGTTTGAGGTTTGAATATTTTAGCAAGGCTCTACATGTTATGCCTTTTGACTGCATGTTTCCTAACCTGTTATTCCTTTCCCTGTCTGCCAGGTGTCCAGCGCTGTGGCCTCTCTGCAGCTGGCCGTTGCAGAGCTGGAGGCAGGAAACCTCGGGTTCGCCCTGCAGTTCAGCAAAGAAGCCATCCTGGCTTCAGAGAAGGCCTTCTTCGATCCCTCACTCCTCCATCTCCTCTACTTTCCCGATGACCAGAAGTTTGCCATCTACATTCCTCTCTTTCTGCCGATGTGTGTGCCTATCCTGCTGTCTCTGCTCAAAATAGCTTCCGAGGCTAGACAGAAACGCAGAGAAAAGCAAGCCAAGAAAGACTGATAGAAAGAAAGGTGGAGAGTGTGAAATGGGGGGGGGGGGCATGTTATGGAGAAACCGGTTTGTTGGTGGCCTTGACATTTAGATGCAAATGTGGGCTCTAAGAAATTGTTCTTTACAGTGTTTGTGTTTGGGGATATTACTCTGTTGGTGGAGATCAAGATGGGTGTTTGTTGCAAGATTATATTAAATGACTACTGGAACTGTTGCTGTACATTCGAAAGCTTGAATTCTTGTAAATGTGTACAACTTTTATATATGAACTCCACTTTCTAATGTAAATTATTAAGAATAAAAGACTAAAGCTGTAAATCCCATGTTGGCCTTTGTCTTCACTTTTGCACACAATCTTTGAATTAAACTTTATTTATACAGCACTTCTTATAAAGACAAATATAGCTAAATGTTATCAAGTTAAAAGGACAGATGGAAAATCTCTATAGCCACATTAAAAATGTGCCAATTAAGTAACAAAATTGACAATAAAAATTGTTGATATGGTGATGGATCAATTTTATGGCATAAGGAACCGAAGAAACAACTTGTAGATTTGTGAAGAAACACAGTAATTGTTTAGTAAGGAAAACACTGGATATATATATATGGTCAATAAATTACAATATGTGTTCAGTGAGGCTATTTGTCAAATTAAACCTTATTTTTGTTTTAAATTTTTATTTCGTTCATTGTGTTCAAACAAAACAAACGCAGAAACAAAAATTTGAAAGTCCTGCAGGAAGATAACACCCTTTAAGCGTACTTTTAAGCCCACATTTTTGTATTAAAAATGTTTTCCTATTGGTCAGACGCAATCTAAATGTGTCGTGTTGATTGATAGGGTTATGCTGAGGCTGCGTTATCTCTGTTTTGTGTGCACTTTTCTTTCTGCCATGTTTTTCCTTCCACTCAACTTTCCTCTAATATTCTATTCAGCACTCATTGAACGGCCAGATTCTCACACAATGAAGGAATTGATGTTTATACTGTAGAGTGAGTCAATGGCTGTTTTCTGAACAGCCGTCAAGTCAAAGTCTTCTGCGTAGTTTTCTGTATTAAAAAAATTATGTTTTAGTGGTCTGTTAAATTAGGAATTTTGTTTGGCTTTAATCCATAATTGCACTGTCAACATATTGAGCTTCACTTTTTTTTTGAAGATTGCTTAAGTAAAATGTTTCTGATATAAATTAATTACAGTTTTGACAAATTTAGTCAGACTATTTGTAACTGACTATGAGCAATTAAAAAAGATTTTTTTTTTAATTATTGTTAATGAAACAAATCCATACATGTGTAGCGTTTGCTGGGCCAAACGGGCTGAATTAAAAACAAAGCAAAGCTCAGCCCATTCAACTGTAGCGACAACGCGGAAGTAAAGGAGCCGAACTGTTGCTTCGCTGCTAAAAGGTGATTACGTGAACCAGCGTCACTACATGGCGCTAAGTTCGCCATTAAAGTTAGAGCCGATTTTTTAGTAGCACCCTTTGAGCGAACAGGAGATCACCCAGGCGTTTCCCGTCCCTGTTTTTTTGTTTCTCCCCCTCCACCCGAAGTTTCCCGCCTCTCTCCCCCCCCTGCAGAGCTCGCGCCACCGCAGCCTTTTGTTCACTAGCTCGCAGCAGCTCCGTCTTTCAGTCACTTTGCCGACGAGGCTAGCTAGCTAGCTTTTTGCGCCAACATGTCCGGAGGATTCGCTCGAGGACCCACGGGGAGCAACGACTGTCGCATATACGTGGGAAACCTTCCCCCAGACATCCGCTCCAAAGACGTCGAAGACTTGTTCTACAAATACGGGTCCGTCCGCGACATCGACCTGAAGAACCGCAGAGGAGGACCGCCGTTCGCCTTCGTTCAGTTCGAGGACCCGAGGTGAGCCGCGGCGCCCCAACCCGCCCCGACGAGCGTTAGCCTTTAACGGCTCTGTTAGCATGCAGCTGCTGCGGCCAAAGTTGTTTTTTAATCTTCGCCGCTACAAATGTCCGCACGCACTCGGCTGCCGGTTTTTTTAGCCCCGACTGTGCGCCGCGTTTCTGACGCACTTTAGCATATCTTCCTGTTAGTGAGTGGCTTTGTTACACAGCGAGCGAGGATGGCCGCTTGCTAACATGTGGCATTAGCGAGGCCTAGCTGCGGTACATGCTATAGCTAGCAGCGCCCGAGTACAAGTTGTCATGGTGACAAATAAACCTGCCTTATGCTTAATTTAGTTTTTTTGTAACTGCAAAGAATCTCCCTCGCTCTTAATGATTGTTTTTGTTTCTTTGTATATTTTTTTTTAAATGTGATTACTTGCTGTTTTGATGTGGCCCCGGCTTTATAAAGGGTTAGCCCTTGTTCTCTGTCGGCCAAGGGGGAGGGTGGAGGTGTATTTATTTTTATTTTAGTTTTTGTATTTTACTACCCGTTTTAGGAATCCTTAAAAAATTCAAGTAAAACTGGAAAAGTGCCTATTAAAAAATAAAAGGAAATTATTTCTACTCAACATTGCTAAAACTACACACAAGCATGTCGCATGTGGTGCAGTGCCGGCAACGTGGTTAGTCTGCATTGTTTTTTACGGGAGGTTTACCCTGTTTGGTCTGGAGCACTCCTGAACACCAGATGGGAGATTTGTAGGAAGTTCTGAGTCCACAGGGGACGTTCAACATAGACAAGTCTGGATGTCCAAGCAATGCACCCTGGTGGCAGGCTGCAAGATGCTAAAAGAAGCAACCAAAACCTGTATAATCATTGTTATCTTCAAGGGTTGGTGGTTCTTATCTAGTAAAGAAATCATCAATCGACCAAAACAATCAGTTGCAGGTCTCTCCCGATGCCCACCAACACATTTTACTCCTCTTGACCTGATCTATTAAGTGCTTTAGCGTCGCCTGTCCTCTTATAGCCCTTGTGGTGCAGACAAAAAGGTGTAGCTTCAGCTTACCTGGTCTTTGAGGGTGATCAATGTCAAGCGTTGATTCAGTGAACATTACAGTAGTCCAGATCTGTTGTGATTGAGCTCTTTTGGTTTTTGTACTTTTTTTTTCTTTCTTTCTTCTTGCAATTAACGATTGTTTGATTTTTTTTTTTTTTGTTTGCAGGGACGCTGAGGATGCTGTGTACGGGCGAGATGGTTATGATTACGACGGCTATCGGCTGCGTGTGGAGTTTCCGAGAAGCGGGAGGGGAGGTGGCGGTGGAGGAGGGGGTGGCGGCGGCGGAGGTGGAGGCATGGGGCCGTCAAGGAACCGGTACGGTCCCCCGTCCCGGCGCTCAGAGAACAGAGTGGTTGTGTCAGGTAGGCAATCCCTTTCCCCCCGTTTGTACAGCTTATGCCTTTGTCTTGGGGAAAAAAAATGTTTTGTGCAACACCAGTGTTTTTTTATTTATTTATTTTTTTCTAATTTTTCTTTGTTCCGTCAGGTCTTCCCCAAACCGGAAGCTGGCAGGACCTGAAGGACCACATGCGGGAGGCAGGTGATGTATGTTACGCCGATGTCTTCCGCGATGGCACAGGTGTGGTGGAGTTTGTGCGCAAAGAAGACATGACGTACGCTGTGCGTAAATTGGATAACACCAAGTTTCGTTCCCACGAGGTACGTAATGAGTACGGAGCAGAAAGCTTTGTAACTGAGGAGGGGCTCTTGGACCACAGTTTGACGTTTTCTCATTAAAATGAAGAAGCGGGATTGAGGGTGACAGATACCCGACCGTAAGTAAAGCTAAACATCAAGTGTCCCTGAATAAAAATTGACTAAGTTCAGGTTAAGATTGTTGCTCCATTAACAGTTTTATATTACAGCAACATTAAGAGAATTATTGGCCTTTTTAGCTTTCTTAACTATTAAAGTAATTGTTTTTTTCCCCCCCAACACATCTTTGTTTGAGAAAATGAGATTTAAGGAGTAGCTCTAGGAGTGTCATCATTCTGCTCTCTAAGGGAAGAAGGACATGTGGGCTCCTCCTGGTGTGTATTTGAACCCTGCTGTGCGCTTTACCGATGGTAACGGGTGGGTTTGTGTTTAGGGGGAGACGGCCTACATTCGCGTGAAGATGGACGGCAATCGCAGCCCCAGCTACGGCCGCTCTCGCTCCCGGAGCCGCAGCAGAAGCCGGAGCAAGAGCCGATCCCGCAGCTACTCCCCGCGCCGCAGCCGAGGATCGCCCCAGTACTCGCCGCGTCGCTCCCGCTCCCGCTCTCGCACCTAGATCTGTGTAGACTGAAGCAACGGTGTACCTCAGAGCCAGAGAGGAGGCGGTCACGTTTAAAATCCAGTGTTTCCTCCCAGGATCATCTCTCACCTGTGTTACAGTGTTGTTTTGTCTGTTTCAACCCCCCCCCCCCTTCTTTTTGTTGTTTTTACTGGTTTTTTTTTTTGTTTTTTGTTTTTTTTTGCAGACCTGATGGTCTCCCCATACTCGCTGGCTTGGCTCCCTCCTCTTCCCCCCCACCCCCCTCCTACTCTTTCAACTATCCATCCTCCTCTCATCCATGCATTTTTCTCTTGTTCTGTTTGAATGCTTTTTTTTTTTCTTCTCCTTTTGCCGTCTTCTCTGACTTCTCCCCAGCATATACGACTGTCCTTTGACCTTCTCGTGTGTTTCTCTGTAGAATTCAGAGGAACAGGATAGGATGGGAAGAGAGGAAACAGTTCATTTTAGGATAAACAGGAGGAGGAGGAGTCAAATATGGCACCAATGGTATGATGGCTGTGCCTTGTCAACTGTGAAATCTACACTTAAGGCTTTTTTTGATTCTCTTTTCCTTTAAAACACTCAGTTTACAATTGAGTATTGCTGTTGAATGTTACAGTAATGTGTGCTGTAAACTGTTGTATTTGGGGACACTAAAAAAAAACATTTTTTTTTTGTTTGCTTCTCATCTTTTTGTAGACAAAGTCATTTTCGATTTGAATATACATGGTGTCCCTTTTTTTTATCTCAAAGTAAACTCCCTGGTAGCTGATTTATTGATAATTTTAAAACTGTTTTCCAAAGGTGTGATTCTAACTCACCTCCTTCTCTTTGGTTCTGCTGGTTATTCTAAAGGTTTTGGACTGGGCTCATTGTCTCCCCTTTCCGGATCCGGATCAGGATTCAGGATCAGATTAGGATTAGGCTTCAGGATGGATACATGGAGCACGACCCCGGCCCTGTCCACCTTACCCCAGCTAACTGGAAACCTCGTAGTAAAAGACGTAAATCAAACTGAATTGGCTTCCGAATTACCCAAAATTAGTTCTTCCTGTTTGGTTTGGGACCTCAGAGATTCAGTTACTGCCGGCACAGTGGGGGAAACCATTATTTTTTTTATTTTTTTTTCCCCAAAATTTTGCCTTTTTTTCCCCCCTCCTTTTTTTTAATTGTAAAAAGAAGAGCAAAGCCTGGATAGGATCCAGTAGGAGGGCTTGGAGGTGCAGGATGGATCCACACGCGTAAGGAGAGCGGTAAATTGTGGGGAACATTTGTCAAGGGACAGGGGAGGTGTGGGAGGGTAAAAATAGGAAGGATGCTTTAAAATGGTATTTGACTTAGGTGAGTCTTTTCCAAAGATGGATGATTTCTGATTTTTCTTGGATATAATCTTCAGTATTTCACTGCTTTATTCCCTTTTAATAAAAACATTCAGTAACAGTAAGTGGTATGGATTTTTCTTTTGTATGTTTGTATTTGTCAGACGGTTTTATGCAGTATTTCTGTTAAATCTTAATCTGAAGATACATAGCTTAGGTACCAAGGCTGTAGAACCAAGTTTTTCTTCTTTTTTTTCTACCTATAGTTACAGAAGCAAAATATGCTAATTATACATTTCCAGATAATTCTTTTCATTTTGGTTATGGTGTTCAGTTTTATGTAGCACACATTCACTACATATGTCATCTCAAGGCACTTAAGGAAATAAAAAGATCCCCTAAATATCCAGTCATGAGATCTAATTAATTTCACATGAATCCAATTTCTACCACTACCATTCAACCATATAGTCTGGGAACTGCATTTGCGTAGTGTGAGGATATTATGTTTTGTGGAGAAATGCACAGAAAACTTGTTAAGTGAGTTATGTGTTTGAGGATTGGTTTTTAATGTTGAACAATCACACTAAACCTCCCAGTTAATCCAAAATGTTAATGGACTCATTCTCTCAATCTTTATCAGCATGTTTTTTTCTGACTCATCCCATCAGTTGATAAAACATTTAAAAAAAAATGTCCATGCTTCATCACAGAACACCTGGTTCTGCTGGGTGCTCCAGACAGGTTGTAGTTCTGAATTATGTCTGCACTTGGTTAAATTGCATCCTGGCAGGTTCTGACACCTTTGGCGCCTCATTTGTCTTCCTCAGTACATTTCTTGCCATCTTTTTGCCCATTTGCAACAAAATGATTGTTTTGTTACTTTGCAAAAAGTAATTTCAAGAGTGCCACGTCCCTCTTCAGAAGAATTTTATTTAGTTTTTAGTTTAAATGTTTTTTTGGGGGGGTTTTTTGCCTAAGGATCAGAAGCTTCCTAATTACTTCATGCCCTGCTGGAAGGGACATTGTGGACGTTATAATTTGACCTTTTCTTTTAGGTCATATATTTTGGATTATCCTTTTTCTGTATTTAGGTTGTTGCAGCCCCATCAAATATCTTGTGAGATTGTAAGTCACTGGCTGTATGGTTAAACATTGAAAAATGGTGAACGGGGTTGTGGAGAAGGGTTTTTCTTCACGTGCCAAATGTCACTATAAGATCAAGAGTATGATGGAAAGAATGAGTAGGTCAGTGAGCATTTTTGGTTTAATCCAGATAAAGATTGCAATGTTTACATGAAATTTTAAATCCCTCACTATAATGACACTAAACCTAATGGGAAAACCTGTTTTTGAAAATGGAGCAGTACCTGGTGTGACACAACAGTAGAAGTCAAGAGTTTTCTATTTTGGACAAGGAAACCCAAATTATATTAGAACGTAAAACATCTCTTTACACTTCTGCTTTGTCATTAAATATTTACACAAGAATTAAATCTTACAAGCTTTTTTGTTTCAATTCTAGAAAGTACCACATGGCAGAAAGTTGTGGCAACTCAAAACAGTACAAAAACTGACAAGATAAACTTCAGGAGATGTTCTGTTGCTTTACAGAAATATGGCTGCATGTCAAGCATATATTCTAAATTACCTATCTACAATGAAATAAACTATCCAAAACCAAATACTATTAAAAAAAAAAATACTGATGTAGAGCCCCCTTTTACTTACACTTGGAAAAATGATAACATGTTAACTTACAATAAATTATTCCAACTTTTTTTTTTTCACTCTTTGTGTCTTATATAAATTCGGAGCAAACTTGTTTTGAGCAACATCACACTTGTGCACCAAGGCTACGCTGATCCAAAACCTGATATTATAACAAGTTGCACAGCTTACAAAAATAAAGTTGCAGCGAAAATTCCCTTTGGATTACTTAGGTTAGATACAATTTAGCCCGATTACATAAAAAACACAGAAATCTTGGATTTTTTTTTTTTAAAGAGCTGTAGCTATAGTATGCTTTACTTCAGCGTAGGGGTCCTGCTGAGGAAGAACAGAGAGGCATGTATATCTTTCAGAGTTAAAATTTTATTGCCATTAAATTATTTACATTTTCTGCAGTGAGATTTAGCACAAGCATGTGGTACTGTGCAGCCTGGCTACTGTCAGTCTGCTCCTGGGCAGCTGTGGCTACAATGTAGGTCACCACCGTCAGGGTGTGAATGGATGCATAAACGGGTGAATGACTGACCGCCTTTGGGGTCGTCGAACTTGACAAAACGCGGTACGAGTACAAGACATCTGTAGTCCTCAGGCATGCGCTCATATAGAAATGTATACAAAGAGTTGCTTTTCAAAGACGGGGGTAGAACAAGAAGGCAGGTCAGAAGCCGTGCACTGCAAAGGACTTCATCTGCAGCAGGTGCGGTGCTCAAAGACCAACTAAATTTATGGAACCAAAGCACAAATTGGTTGAAAAACGCCAGTTACGATCTCAGATAGGTAGATCCCAAAAACGCAGCCCCACAAACATGCAGCAGGAGTAACAAAGGCGCACCACTGCAAGCTGCCCAACTATGGGTCTGCCCCACCCATAAATCAGTGGTGCGCTCGGATCAGCACCTGGCACACAGAGTGGGACCGTGGAACACCATCTCCCCAGAATTGCAAAATAGTATAAAATAACTTGGTTTATTATTATTATGTTTACAGTTCAGCTTTGATTTTATTTTCTGCACAGCATAGATTTGCTGTGCGCACTGAACACATTTATTTTGGTAATTCTGACCTACAACAAAATCTGATTTTATTTCAGTGGGTAAAGAAGGTTAAAAAAATGCTATTCTCCCTTGAATCCCAGTTTAGATATATTTATCAAGCAGAGCGGACTCCTTTAATAATAATAATAATAATAATAAAAACGTTTTTAGAAAAGGAATTCGTGACGAACTAGCCACTCAAAACATGGCGGACGTACCGCTTTCAAGAAACAAGCGACGTCGTCCACGAGGCAGCAGACGAAAGCGGTGCAATGTGGGTAGAAATAAAATGCGGGCACTTCTCCGCGAGTAGAAAATGACCGTCAGCTGAGCAAAGGCGTAGCCTCGGCCAATCAGAGGGAGGAGGAGAGGCAGAGGGAGGAGCGGGAGAACCACGCGTCCTTCAATAAATATAAGAAAAGCCGTGCACCTTCTCCAAGTGTGCATCTCTAAACACTGAAACTTCCCACGGATAGAGGTAAGAGGTCCTTATATATATTACACGGTGTGCGTTGCTGTGACTGAGTATACCGCGGCCGGTGCGTGGAGGAGAGCTTTGCAGCTTCCCTGCGTCGTTTGAGCAGACAAAAACCGCATGATCCCCCCTCTCTGTGGAAACCTGACTACAAAGGCTAATGGTGGCTGATCCAAACATCCTCTCACACAGAAGCACCAAATATAGTCGGATGCTCTCAATGTCGAGTTATCTTTGCATGACTACTAAATGGATGCAAAACGCCTCCCACTGTAAAAATGCTAGGCCATGTGGCTGGCAAAGGGAAGCACAGCATCAATGAAAGAAGTGCAGATGGTTGCCAGTGCTCTTGTGTGCACCAGTGACTGTCTGCGTCCTGTGTGTGTGTTTTTTAACTTTCAACTTTTTGTCCACTGACAGGCAGGAGGGCATCATGTCGGACAAGAAGGCAGTGATCAAAAATGCAGACATGTCTGATGAAATGCAGCAGGATGCAGTGGACTGTGCCATGCAGGCGATGGAGAAGTATAACATAGAGAAGGATATTGCTGCCTATGTTAAAAAGGTATGTCGCTCTGCTAAATATCACCTGTCAAAGGCTTCGTTGTCTGTTTTTTTTTATTATTTAATGTTTGTCCTTCCTGCAGGAGTTTGACAAGAAGTACAACCCAACGTGGCACTGCATCGTTGGCAGAAACTTCGGTAGCTACGTGACACACGAAACCAAACACTTCATCTACTTCTACCTGGGTCAGGTGGCTATTCTGCTGTTCAAGTCGGGCTAAAGCATACACCTCCCCCCTGTGCCGCAACGTGTATGCTGTCGCCTTTCTGCAGACATGCCTACCTCCCTGGTCCACCGCTTTCATCCGTCAAATTACTTTGTGCCAACCGCGACGCAACCATCAGTGTTCAATGCTTTAGTCATGTCTTGACCGACGAATCATAGGAAGTCCAAGCATTAGGATCAATCTGATGGCGGCCCCCTTGGTCGGTGTTTGTGCATCTGACAGCCTCGGTTATTATTTTGGTGTTCTGCTTTGTGCTGGCCTGTTCATTATTTCAGACAAGTTTTGATGTAAAAAATAACTTATTTTTCGGCGCATCAAAATGAGCAACAGAGTTTTTGTTTCAAATGCCTTTTTGATTTTTCAGTGACAACTGATGGACTTAAGATGCCAGGACTGTTGCTTATAACTAATAAAAGCTGTGACGTGCAGAGAGCTGTGGAGGTTTGTATGTGCTTTAACATTCCGGGTCATGCCTGTAAAAGACGCGCGGCGTCGACGCTGCGCATCTGTGAACTCGTTGGGTTGCCTGGCATTGTGATGCTTTCCGTCGACACATCAGAAATGTTGAGCACAAACCAACTTTGACAATTAAATAGTTCAAAGAATGTCTCTGTGTGTACGTTGGTTATTAATTTGGTATTGTATGACACAAGCGGTGTTATGTTTGCCATCCACTGATGGTAGTGATCTAAATACTACGGCATTGACCAGTGTTTTCGTTCACTAAAAAAATGTGACCAGGAGATGGTACGGTATTGTCTGGATTTGCAAAAAGACTAAGTTCATTTGAAAAACTATTGCAAGGTTTCAACTTATGATATAAAAATATACATTAAAAAAATTATTTAACTCCAGTTAGCACTTTATTTAAGGCCTTATCTGTTAAAGATGCATTTGCCATAAAACCAGATATTTTGAAAATGGCTGAATGTGAAATGCCCTGTAAATGTTAATGGCCCTAAATGCTTTCCATAATTTTTTTTTTTTTATATTATTGATATATATATATATATATAGTGCTGTAAATGAGTTGACTTGGATACTATATGCTCTCAATAACAAAGTGGTATTGAACAAAAGGGGAATCAATCTTGAGTTATAATTGCAATCTTCTGTGGGATTTTATGTAATTTAAAATGATTATAGACATACTGCCTGTGGTCTTGAAATCCTTTGAGCCCCTGGTGCTGAAAAGCATCTGATACCATCCTATGTCCCCTGCTGGACCCCCTGCAGTTTGCTTACTGGGTAAACGGGTCAGAGTGCGCTGTCAATCTGGGCCTACACTTCATCCTGCGCCGCCTCAACCATCGAGGGATCCTCACCAGAATCCTGTTTGTAAACTAAAGTGCTTTAACACAATTAGCCAAGACATGCTCACAGTGCCGCCCTCAACCTGTCACTGGATAATCAGTGATCACAATTAAGGTTAGTGGGTGAGCCTGGGGACCATCTCCTACCCAAGAGTAATCAGCACCGGCGCCTCCTAGGGATGTGTTCTCTCCCTTCTCAGTGTACTGACTGCAGACCCGTCTGTGACACTGCTGAAGTTTGCAGGTGACACCACTGTTGTTGGGCTTATCGAAGGCAGTGAGGAGTCTGCATACAGACAGCAGGTGGATCGGCTGGTCCACTGGTGCGCCCAGAACCACCTGGAGCTAAACCTGCCAAAAACTGTGGACCTCAGGAGAACCTCCCTCGTGCTATCAGTTTCATTTCCTAGGAACCAGCCTCTCTCAGGACACACGTTTCAGAAAAACCGAGCAAAACTTCAGTTGACACTGCTTTAAGCCTGTTAAAAATCTATTTGAAGCTGGATTATAAGCAATACCCTCACAATTTAGTACTGACTTAATCACTTCTGTATATATATTCAGTGATTTCCAGTCAGCTCCCACTGTCTCTTCCAGTTAAAAACCTTAATGGTCAATGTCTTTTTACATTTATCACTGACTTTTCAAAACGAGCTGTTCATATTCATTCATCAAACAAGGTGCCAGAAACTTCAATTGTTTCACTCTTTCAAGGTTGTGACCATAATACAAGTACAGTTTAATTTATCATTTTCTTGTAAAATTTTTTTGATTATTTTGGCTTCAACTGGTGAAAGCATAAATCCC
Organism: Fundulus heteroclitus; assembly: GCF_011125445.2. Lineage (NCBI taxonomy): Eukaryota > Metazoa > Chordata > Actinopteri > Cyprinodontiformes > Fundulidae > Fundulus > Fundulus heteroclitus. The sequence continues at coordinate 21,438,862 of NC_046371.1, forward strand.
TATTTACTTGACCACTTCACAATAGTCATAATTGCTGTTTGTGAATTTTTTTTAACCTATAAAACTACAACCAATACATTTTTTTTCCCTCTTTTCCAAAAAGCCCTATCATCCGCAAATAATGAACGTCACATTCCACTTTCTATGTAGCCAAACATTTATCAAAATGTACATTTATCAAAAATATAACTCACTATGGTCCCTTAACATGAGAGCTATTTATAGAAGATGTAATTTATAACTGTAGGAAAAATCAAAGAGAAGGAGCGAACACACAAAAAATCGTATTCATCTATTTCAAAAATATTTTGAAGTGAACAATAAGATTATTTCGTTATTTGTTGCAAAGTAGGTTAGCATAAAATCTTTTTTTTTTTTCTAGCACGCTTGTCCTGTTTCACACTCCTCGCCAGTAGGTGGCGGTAATGCACCAAACTGCTGTTTACCCACTTTCATTAAAAATGAAGACGAAATAAAAAGAAGAAAGTGCTTCCGGGTAATAAACATGTCGGCCTCCAACGGGGTGTTAGCACCGGCTCCCGGCCGTCCTGCCTTCCCCGCTCCCCCCTCGGTGGCTCTGTCCGCCGAAGCCGCTCCGTTCACCCCCGGAGGTCCGGACGGCTCGCCGCTAGCTTCTCTGTCGGACGCGGAGAGACAGTTTTCTCGCTGCGCCGCCAGGCTCCGCGCCCTGCGGCCGGACTGCGGCCAGCTGAGGGAGGAGCTCAACCAGCTGTTTGACCAGCTGCTGTCGGAGAACTACAACAGGAGGTGTGAGCTCCCCATCACCATCCGACCGGAGGTAACACGCCGTGCCAACCAGCCGTCGCTCCTCCGTCATAACTTTACGTGGTTCTGAGCGACTTGCTTTTCCTTTGCAGGACGTGTGTCTCCTGCTGAAGCACGCCACCGCTCTGGTGCCGCTGAGCCAAGAACATTTAGTTGTTAAATTCTGTCAATTAGTCCATCACCTCCTCAATCAGCTGAAGGTAAGATCGAGCGCGGTGCATTCTGGGTTGCCAGGTCTGACTGACAGTTCCCAACGTAAATGTCGCTCCACGTTAAAGACACACATTTGTTACACGACCAGTAAAGAACACACAACAAGCCCTCTACTGTACCAGAAACAAAGAAGAATGGTTGGACGGGCTCCCCACAAAGCGTGTAACCAAATGACCAACACACAGATCTCATCCTAGTCATAGTGACCCAAAAAAGTTACTATAAAATTATGTCGATTATTAAACTTTTTTCTTTCCCTCAAACGCACATCTTTCTCTTTCAACTCTCAGCAATTATACGTTTTTAATTTCATCAGCTAAAAAATAATCAATTAAGTCTGTCACAAAGTGAAACATGGAGACAATAAAGTGATCTTTCCTTTTGTGTAGTATATTAATTTGCCTTCCCTTAAATTTTGTTGCCGACATGCAGTGGTGTCAAAAGTACACACATTTGTTACTTAAGTAGAAGTATAGATACTGCAGTTTAAAAACACTCTGGTAAAAGTTGAAGTATCAACTTGACCTCTTTACTCAAGTAAAAGTGAAAAAGTATGTGCTCCAAAAACTACTTAAAGTATAAAAGTATAAAGTAACCTTTAAAAAAATGCCACTATATGAATTGAAAGCTTAATTTAAACACCGATTAGTTCTACATGTGGCCCAAGACACAACATAATCATTAACCCATTAGTCAAAGACAAAGTCACTCAAGGAGCATGTTCTCTCTCAAACTTTATTGGAATTCAATTCCAAACAGAGGTAGTATTCAAGCCTGCAGAACTGCCAGAACATAAATGTGTGAGTTCCATCAAATACCTAAGGTAAACTATACCCTTTGGTGCAAAAACATTCTATGAAAGAGAGGGAGAGACTATAGAATAGCTAACCAATGAGTGTTTGCGTTATATGACTCATCCAGTTACACTAGTTCTCACTAGGTGTGGATGGCGCCAATGATCTGCATTAGATGGCGCACATTACGTTATTAAAGTATAGATACCTAAAAAGTGTAGTTAAGTACAGTAACGAAGTATTTGTACTTCGTTACTTGACACCTCTGCCGACATGTTCTTTCAAATCACGTTATTGCAATTGGACGCCGTCTCTTACCACCAAGTCAAAACGTAGCTTAGACCCGTGATCCTATTCACGCCGTTCACAATTGACTTGACCAACATCACTTCCCAGTGACGCTTGATTAATCGACGACTGATCTCTGATTAAAGATGTCAGGCTCGAAAGGTTTTCTACATTGCAAAATAACTAAACCAATGACATGAGTGCAATCTGTGTTTTTCCTTAGATTTAAAGGCCATTGTGGGCCTAGTGGTTAGAGCAGTGCGCTTGCAGTCAGAGTAGGATGCAAGTACCCTGTTCGATCCCCAGCGCCTGCACTCTGGGTCCCTGAGCAAGACCCTTAACCCCAGATTGCTCCCCTGGCGCCACACATGGCAGTCCACTGCTCCCCAAGGGTGATGGGTTAAATGCAGAAAACAAATTTCATTTTAATGTATGTTTTAATGACAATAAAGATGATATTACTATTACACAATAGAGACATTTCATTTGGCACTATGATGATCTGGCTACTTGGATGTTCGAGGGTCATTGCGTCAACTCAACCAGAGTTTGGCTGCTAAAATTTAAAATTTAGTGCGTGGTTTAAAGAACTAAAGTCGGCCCCCTGGTTTTCAGTCGACTTCTGAAAAACGTCTCCCTCACACTTCTGAGATGAAGGTTATGCCCTTGTGGATGTTAAGAGTTAAACAGCTCGGTGGAGCCCCTGTTCTTTTCCCCTTAAGCGATCTCCACTTGTTGCATACAAGCGTTTAAGGAATGACGCTCGAAACAGAATGCTATACATTAACATATTTACGCTACATGGCGAAGGGATGGTTACAGCTTCAGTACTGGACTCTCATACATAAAACAATACAGGAAATGGAGAGACCCAATCATCACTAATGTAAGAATTATACACAGCCAAGTGTGTATACCCCTGCAAGGGGATGCTCCGCATGACATCAGCGTTCCTGCAGCCATACTGTAGCCATTACACCATATTCTGGCTGAATCCTCCATAATCAGTCCATTTCATCCAATCTGTCACCCTCTAAATACTTAGTGTCTGTGAGTTATCTGCTTTCTGCAGCTTTAATCTCATAATCCTCAACAGTCCCCCTGTTGGTGTGCTCAAATGGCACACTCAGACCAAAGCAGTTCCGATAAATGAGCCGGACAAAAATCAGTGGAAACATTTGTCATCTCCACAGCGTGATGCTCCCACCATGTGGTTCACCAAGGCGGATGTCATGTTCAAGATGATGTGCAGCGCTAGTTTTCTGCAGCGTACTGCGATATAATAACCCGCTTTTGTTCCGTTTGGATTTTCCCAAGGTAATAATGGACGAACAGACTCTGGAAGTTCTGGTAAACTACACCGCCAATGCCCTGAAACAATGCAGCACGTGGACCCACTCGGATGTCCTCCTGGCATTTTCCACAGTAGTGTACGGGAACGGATCTCAGTGCCACCAGGTAGATGTTGTTATTTTTCACTGTTTTGAGAGTGTGTTTGTCGTTAAGATGCACCAACAAGACTCACTGGTTTTCTTTAAGCACTAGTATATTAAAGAATTTGGTGATCACAACTAAAGCTACAATCAAAGAGTTAAATGTAGCGGACGTTGACCGATAAATGAATAAAAAATGAGCCGCAGTACTGATAGCAATAGTAATAGTGGTTTTGAACAGTAAAGGAATGTGGTACAAACAAATTATGTCCCTAACCTTCATGTCATTTTTTTAACTCAAAACAATGTACGCTAAAAATGGCGGACATTAAAACCAAAAAAGGCAGTCTGCAGTTTTGAAATCTGTAAGAGTGAAACCTAATTCACATTTTAGGTTCTGACATCTGCGCTGTCAAAGCCAATCAAAGTCAAACTGTTTCTGTCACATTTTTCGGTATTTACATGGAGGTTTTTCTCACTCGCAGCTCGTCAGTGACTTGCTGCGTGAGGACGGAGTCATTCTGCAGTACAGCTCCCCGTCTCAGCCAAACATTGAGCTGCGCCATGTTGCCCTCACCTGCATGGCCAACATCTGCCTCAGGTAGGCTTCGTAACGAGCGCGTTTTTCATAACGCATGACATTTTCCACATTTTGTGTCATTATAGCTGTCCCCCTTTTCTTTATCTAACTCTGATTTCATGTGATAGACCAACACGATGCTTAAATGGGAGGTGGGAAGAAAGGGAGACATTACTTTCTAAACTTTTCAAAAATAAAAGTTGATAACTGGGTAGCATTTGTATTCAGGGCCCGCTACTCTGATATCTCTAAATAGAATCTCGTAGAACCAATTGCCGTTTGAAGTCATCTAGTTAATAGAGTTAATTTGTGTGTAATTTAATAACGAAGGCACCACTCCCATGCTTAAACACGGTAGTGGGAGCATCATGGTGTGGGGATTGTTTTCTTAAGCAGAGGCTGGGGAGCTGGTGTGAGTTAATGTGAAGAAAGGGCTGGAAGCAAACCACTGGGCGATGTGGCCTAAAAATAAAATCTCTGATTTTTTTTCACAATACATCCGACTTACGATTTTAATAAGTGCACAAAAATACAGTCGCTCTGCTATATCATATGCTTTACATTGTTTTAACATATGTATGAATAGATTCTGAAGGTGTGGCAGCTTTTATTTTGGTGTGGTGTGGCGGTGCGCCACGATCAAATACATGTATCGGAAACTTGGGCTGAACGATTTTGGAAAATAATCTAATTGCGATTTTTTATTTATTTTTTTCCCCAGTTTTATTTATCATGTGTTTTTAAATATATACAAACAACAAATCAATTTGTTTCCTCGCCATGCGGATTAGTTGCTGAAAGACCCACAGCATCTAAACTCGGAGCAGTAATGATTGCGTTCTGCCTACGATATTTTTCAACCAAAATTGCAATTTTGACTTTTCTCCGCATTAACCACAAGCAACAAAAACGGTCTCTAAATAAGGATGTGTGTAAACAAGGACTATTTTAAACAAGAACTTTTAATATTTCTTTTGATCAGAATATTATTCAAGAGAACAGCTTTTAGTTGATTTGGACATTAATCCTTGTTGAACATAAAGTGCAACCAACAAACAAGTCTATGTATTAAACTGATTGACCTGTACTTAATGCTATGTATGATTATATAAACTATAAAACAAGTAACAAAATTAGATTATCTCACTGCTGCAACTATCTTCCCTTCCATGTGGAGGCAAACCCACTTCAAACATATTACTGACACCTAAAGGACGTGTCTGATTCACTAATTGTTACATAGCCAAAAATTGCTGACATCTGCAATTTGAAAATTTTTGTTTTTTTTAAATCGCAATTATATTGAAAATACGATTAATTGTTCAGCCCTAGTGGAAACCCTCGTCTTGGGGTAAAAAGTTTCCTCCTTTTAAAATCATAGTTGCATTAAAATCTAGAATAAAATAAAGAAAAACTAGAATGTACATGAACAGTGCAATGAAAGACATTTCACTGATTAATACTGGAGAGACTTCCACAGTTTGGGTTAGACAGCTTGGGTTACTGTGATCTGTACTGTGAAGAAAAATGGACAAAACGACCAACAATAGTTTGATTTTCCTCACATGAACTGTTGTCATTTTATTGGCTGGCTGGCTGGTTTTTCTTTTGCAGGATTCCTGGTCAGCCGCCTTTGGACGATCAGTACAGAAGCGTTTGTTTCAGACTCTTCCTGAAGACACTGCAGACACCCAAACCTGCCAACACCGACGATCTCTTCTACTGCATGGTGCCTACACCTGGTCTGCTACGCTGAGACATTAGTTGCTATAAGGCATGTTTAGTCATAAACTAAACACTATGGTTTGTAGGGCTGTGCATAAAAATCGATATAAAGATTAATATCGATATTTTTAAAAACGATTTAATATCGATATTCTGGCTTTCAATATCGATATACCTCCCAACCTCTAGGGGGCGTTATTACAGCGCAACCATTACAGTTCACAGCGAAGGAGAGCAAGTGAGACGAATTTGTGGAACGGCCGACAGGATTTTAGAAGCTCCTTTGTCCCTAAAATCAGATGTTTGGGCACATTTTTGGTTTCTGTGACACGTTAAATGCATTGAAGCAAATGCACTTTATTTTCCTGTTAATATGTCTGTGATCAATAAATAGAACATAAACATAATATTTGGCTGATTTTGGTGATTGAATCACTGAGCATTAAATCAAAGTAATAAATATCGATATTGGAATCAAATCAAGCTGAGCTATGTATCGAGAATCGTATCGTATCGTGAGCTGTGTATCGAGAATCGTATCGAATCGGCTCATCCTAGATGATACCCAGCCCTAATGGTTTGTTCTGTGTAGATCATCCAGGCTGCTCTGAAGGGACTCCAGTTCTGTCTCTCAGGTGGGAAGTGGAAGTTCGGGGTAGGAGAGGAGCTTGGATCTGTCCTGGCTGCCCTGAAGGTGGGAGATGGAGCCATGTTTCCCCGTTATTTTGTTACTCATGACATGTGAAGCGGCTGCTAGTTTGAATCCTGCTGCTCCTTTTCCCAGAGGCTCATGTTCCAGGGAGCGGCTGGTTTGAGTGTCGACTGGCCGGCGGTGCTTTACCCCGCGCCTCTCTCCCAGTACGAAACTCTCTCTCCACCAAAGCCTGCCGAACCACCCAAAGCGTCAAAAGAGGCGGATAAAACAGGGAAACCTTCAGGAGTAAGACGAGCCCTCCTTCTTACCAGCCTTACTACTTCTAAAGCAGGGGTGTCAAACATACGGCCCGCGGGCCGGATCCGGCCCGCCGAACAATTTAGTCCGGCCCTGTGGCTAAATGCATTATCATTATAAAAAAAAAAAAAAAAAAAATTTTTTTTATTTTTTTTTCCAGTGTCCTGTCTGGCAATGTGGCAATAAGATGCCACAAATAGCTCATCAGATTTGACTTTCACAAGTGGACAAGATAAAAGGAAGAGAATGATAAAACAATTATTGAAAAAAAACATGTACTTCGTTTAATTGAAAATATGCAGTTCCTATATTGACCACGAGGGGCGCTGTGTTTTAATTATCAGATTAAGCTTCAGATGTGGAAAATGTATTTAAATCATTTCTTAATTTTTTTCTGTTTGATGTATTTTGTCATGCAGGACAGTGTTTTAAGTTCCAAAAAAAGTGAATAAATGTTTTTCAACATTGTATAATCACTGTGATCAGTTCTTATGCATAATGCACAAGTAAATGTTTAACTGAGTAAAAGTACTGTTGAAATTGCACATAGTTTTCTTAAAAACGCTGAGATTATTCATAATATATTGTGTAAAAGTGAAATTAACTTAATATAAAAATCAACAAGTCCACATTTATTAGTTCTATTTAATCTTGCAATGAGTTAACTCGTATGGCCCTCTTGAGATCAGATTAAGCTGTATGCGGCCCCTAAACCAAAATGAGTTTGACACCCCTGTTCTAAAGGATCATTTGCATTAACAGATATTTATTTATTTTTTGCTTTTGTCTCCTTCAAGAAGAAAAAGAGGAAATCCAAAGGAAAGGGAAAGAAGACGAAAACTGAGGAGAGCAGATTGGAGGAGGAAGAGGAGGAGGATAAGGAAGCTGTGCCTGAACTCCACAGAGGGGAAGGAGATGCAGAGATTTTACCCAAACAACCCTCCTTGCTTCTCTACCCATCCTGGAAGCTGAACAGCTCAGAATCAGAGTTTTCAGACCTTGAGGGAAATGCACAGAGCAAGTTAAGGTACATGGAGATCTTTTTACCTACGTGACTTTAAAAAAAAAAAGCTTCTGTTTGTCCGTCAGTCCAACCATCTCTCCGGCTGTCCTCTATCCATTCAATTCTCTTTTTGCTCTCTGCCATGAATTCAGTCAATCCCTGTTTTTATACTCTTAAAATACATAACTTACACCACCATGCCACTTTTTTTTCCTACTAATGTTAAAAACAGAACTACCTCAGCCTTCTATTTTATTGGCCTGATTTTGCACTACTATTTTATTGACTGTCTATGTACAATTTAAAAACCAAATTTTGCTGCTTTTATTTCTTCACTGCATGTGCCCTCTTATTTACTTTTTTTTTTATTTTTTATTTACCTGAATGTTATGTTTGTCTGTGTTCTTAGATTGGTAGAATATGTCTTGTGGGATAGTGAGAAACGTAATTTCGATCTCTTTGTATGTCTGGAGCATGTGAAGAAATTGACAATAAAGCTGACTTGACTAAAATGAGCCTGAAAGGACTGAGAACGATGTTTAGGAACCCGGTTTTCACACTGCTATTTTCTTTCCCATTCTGCCCTTTTTAGAGTTTACCAGTGCCGTGTCCGTCAGCTGGCGCTGCACTGCATGCTAGCAGCGGTGAAAGCTGTTGAGAGGAGGAGCCTGTATGGATACTGGTCCTCTTTCATCCCCGACTCTCCTGCTGTCGGGCCTCCATCTCTTACTCTCCTCACAATTATTTTAAAGGACCCCTCACCAAAGGTACAGCCGGTCATGAACATTTGTTTGAGTTTTTGTCCGTACATGTGATGAGTTCCATTAAGTGTTTTTTTTTTTTTCTTCTTATTCCAGGTGCGACTGTGTGCGCTTCAGGTGCTGTCGGCCATCTTGGACGGCTCCCGGCAGTTCCTGGCCGCGGCTGAAGACACGGCGTCCCCTCGCACGTCTTACACCCCGTTCTCCTTCATGCTGGCTACGGCCATCAGAGAGCTGCACCGCGGCCTCAGCCTGGCCCTTCTGGCCGAGACGTCCTCTCAAACGCTCACGCAGGTCATAAAGGTGGGAAAGTCCATTTATCATGTAACAGTTAGACGGCTCGTCAAAGCAGGTTTTTATAATTCAGTTAATCCTAGTGAGGAAAAAAGGTTTTCGATACCCAGAATGTTTTCCATACTGTCCACAATCAACTTTTCCTGTAGGTTTATTGTCGTTCCTCTTCTCAGGATAAATGATTTGTGTTTTTAGACTTGCAACAATCCACAAATGGATTCTATGTAAAATAAAGATGAAACATATATTTGAAGAAAAGCCATCAGATTAATGTAGTATCTCATAGCTGCTTGTTTCATGTTTTATTGTCAATATCTGGACATGATAAAAGGCTGTCCATACATTGACCATACTGACAATAATCTGCTAGAGTCTGACTTCTTCCACTGCAAATTGTGACATGGAAAAGTCCTGTAATTAGTTTTTTTATTGTATAACTGGCTTATATTGAGTATAATTTTGTTTTTATACAGATGAGGCAGTTTAACATAGTAAATAATTCAAAGGGTGCAACTGATTTTCTGTACAACAAGATTATAGCAATTTATACCATTTGTATTTAGTTGGGCCAACTAGCTAAAACTATATTATATAATAGAATCAAAGGTATACATCACCGGTACAGTACATTTAGAGTAAAAATGAATTTCTCTCCTTTTTTATTAAAAAAAAATTGCATTTTTATCATTTAAAACTAATGTCAATCCATACTGGCTGGCCAGAAAAAGGAAGACATTTCAGGAGAGAGTCTGTGTTCAAAGGATACTATTTGAATAAATACACATCCCGTTTTCCTAAGCTGTTTCTACATTAATATATAACTATTACCAGCTTAAAAAAAACACAGATAAATGGAGTAATTCCCTCACTGTGTTTGTGTGGTTAGCACTTTCCTTATGTTTGTTCTTTACATTGTATAACATTGCTATGATGTTCATTACTGTTGCCATTATTGTGCTGTTACACACTGTTTTAAGTCATTTAATGTTGGATAAATAACACTATTATTAGTAGTAGTAGTAGCTGCATTTTAACTTTGGTTGTCTGTTTTAAAGAGCTATATAAATGAAATGAAGATTGTCTATTTTAAATATCTACACAAATTGAATCAGTTAGATTTAGTTATCTTTCATTTTGGATGGGAACCGTGAACTTGAGGATAACATGAAGCTCAAGTCACATCATTTGTCCAAATGAGACTCAGAGTAATTCCCACCGACGGCAAAAGTGACGTCAGGTGAAATTTAAAATGACGAGTCACACCTGCCTTCCAGATAAACGAGGACGTCTCCTTTAGACAGCTAATTTTCATTTTAAATTGAATGAATACATCCGAGGATATTTGAAAGAGGACTTTAATTTGTCCAAGGAAGAGAGGCGTAAATATGACTCAAAGGAAGCCCTTATCTGATTTCTGACATGTAAAAGTTGATAAAAGGCTTTCTGTTAATTCATCTTCAGTGTAGACAATTTACATTACAACATAAACTAACAATTTTAGACATTTGTTTTTAATTTTATGTTAATACCACATTTAAAAGCGGACTACTGCGAAGTGTTTCACAGCCAAGGCATTTGGAAAGTCACATGTACTAAACAAATAATGTTTTCCAGTGAAACATAACGTGCATAAGTAAAATATTAAAAATAAAGTTTAAGTTCTGAAAGTTTTTTTGGAAACGAGTGAAATCCAATGTCTAAAAATATTCTTTGGGGAGAAAATATTGTCTTGATTATATGTGTCGACAGCCTGCCATACTTCATTTTGTGTGACAATAAATGGGAAAACTTTATGCTGAGTCGACGCCCCCTAATGTTACGTATTTAGCATGACAGTTATGAAGAAAATTACCAAAACTCTGCCTTAGTCATAAAATGGATCATATTAATGTTAATTTCTAGTAAAGAAAAACAAACGTGACAGTGTGATGCATCTAATGTCATTTTTATTTTATTTTTCTGTCCGGTAGTGCCAGGCGTTCCTGGTGGCCAACGCTCCCTACCATCGCCTCAGACCTGGTCTGCTAAGCCTGCTCTGGAAGCAGATTCGTCCTTACGTGCGTCACCGACGTCTGTACCAAGTCTCTGCCCTGCAGTGACCTCTCCTGCTTCTTGAAGTTTGTCTCTGATGGCCAGAATGCTCTGTCTTCAGACGTGACCGTACGCGGGGCTGTGTTGAGACTGTATGGGGCCATAGTAACCGCTCAGGCCCCGCTCCCCGAGGTGCAGCTTCTCCTCCAGCAGCCAGACAGTCCCAGCAGCAGCGGCGTCTCCGGCTCCGTGACGCCGCAGGACTCCGCTCTCAGCTGGAGACACAGGAACGGAGCCGCTTCGCCTGCTCGCACACCGGCAGCATCCTCCCAACAGAACTCGCGCACACACTCCCCCCACCTTCCTCGCACCCCCAGAGAGGAGGAGGAGGAGGAGGAGAAGGCGTCGTCGCCGTGGCTGCTGAGGCTCTGCGTCTCCCTGGTGACTCAGCCCAGAGAGGAGCAGTCAGACAGCGAGGGAGCTGGAGGCGGTGCCGCTTTAGAGCCCTCTCCTGTTCGACTAGAAGCCCTGCAGGTAAAAATAGAATCGAAGCGAGGTTTAAATGCTCCAGACAAACATTTCTTACAAGCTTTATTTTTTTTTTTTAAATGCATTATTCAGGTGTTGTCCCACCTGGTTCGGGGTTATTTTCCCCTTGTTCAGTCAAGTGTGTGCCAGATTGGGCAGGTGAGCGCTCAGTGCCTTGGGGAGACGGACCACTCCATCCAGCTACACAGCGCAAAGGTAATGCTGTCTACATCAGCAGTAATTGGTAGACTGAATATAAATAACCACAAAGTTATGATAAGCAGGAAATCTTTGTGTTTTTTTTTTTTTTTTTTTTAGCTACTAGAGGAGTTTGGTGCTGGCATAATCCAACAGTACAGAGCTGAGAACAATGTTCCTGAAGGCTCCAGGATTCCTGTAGACCAAGTAAGTTCTGGTAGGAACCTTTGCTCCTTTTATCCAGGACTGACCTTTTATTTAGCTCCATCCATCTGTCCATCAACCATAACCATCGTCTCGGTCCCAACATCAAGATGCCGCCACCACCGTGGGACGCCACAGGGATGCGTGCTCATAAGTAGGGCTGAACGATTTTGGGAAATAATCTAATTGCGATTTTTTTTTTTTCTTTTCTTAATATTGCGATTTAATGCGATTTTTTTTTTTTTTTTTTTTTTTTTTTTTTTTTTTTTTTTTTTTTTTTTTTTTCAGTTTAATTTATCATATCTTTTTAAACATATACAAACCACAAATCATTTTGTTTCCTTGCTGTGCAAATTAGTTGCTAAAAGACCCGCAGCATCTAAACAGCAGAAATGATTGCGTTCTGCCTACGATATATTTAAACTAAAATTGCAATTTTGACTTTTCTCTGCGTTTACCACAAGCAACAAAAATGGCTTCTAAATAAAGATGTTTGTAAACAAGGACTATTTAAAACAAGAACTTTTAATGTTTCTATTAATCAGAATATTATTCAAGAGAAAAGCTTTTAATTGATTTGGACATCAATCCTTGTTGAACATAAAGTGCAACCAACAAGCAAGTCTATGTATTAAACTGATTGACCAGAACTTAATGCTTTGTATGATTAAATAAACTCTAAAACAAGTAATAAAATTAGATTATCTCACTGCTGCAACTGTCTTCCCTTCCATGTGGAGGCAAACCCACTTTAAACATTTTACCGACACCTAATGGACGTGGCTAATTCCCTAATTGTTACATAGCCAAAAATTGCGGACTCTGCGATTTGGAAATTGCGTTTTTTTTAAATTGCGATTATATTGAAAAAGCGATTAATTGTTCAGCCCTACTCATAAGCTTTTGCATGTAGGCCAAAGATAAACATTTTGGTCTAATCTGAAAAGTGCCTTCTACATTCTTCCCTACATAGCTTGAGGCAAACTATGTGAGACTTCTTTCAGCGGTGGCTTTGGTCTTCAATCCATCTTCCATCAGTGCCAGACTTTTTTATTTTTATTTTATTTGACCGTTCAACCTACACGTGCATACTGTTGGCTTTCAAAATGTTTATTATGCTGAAATGAAGACAAATTTAAGTGTTGTTTGCCACGTGTATTTTATCACGCTTTAAAAGTAGGTCAGAAATGGCTTTTTTATTAAATACCTGTAAGGTGGAGGGTTTTAGCATTTGAAACACACAACATGCCGTCTAACGATCAAACATTGCTGAGTCTCTCAGAAAAATGCTTCGCTGCACAGACATGCTTTTCCTTGACCCCCGAGGTCAGTATCATTGGAAACTAGTCCTACCTTTTTTTTAAAGAAGATACAGGGAACCTTTGTGAAACATCCTTCCGTTGATTCAGCTCAGATTTGCTACAGTTATAGTCAACATGTGGAAATACAAAGTCTGAGGATTTTCGTGTAGTTTTGCAGTGTTTTATTTTGAAAAATATTTAGGTAAGGCTCAGAAAATTAGATTTTTTTCCCCTTGTTTAATCACCTATAAATCAGACAAACTGACATTTGCAATAGTGGTTCCACTTGAAAAATAATCTTTTAATGCCTTAGTGTCACACAAATACTAAAATTTTATAACTTGGAGCTGTACTGGATCTACGTCAGATATGTAATTTCAGGTGGGAATTGCTCCTGAAACCCTCTGGGTTTTAAGGGGTTACCCTTTCAAAGAATAAACGTTAATATGCTGGAAGTTAAGGACACCTGCACACGTTTAAAATTGCTAAGAATAATTATTTGGTAACACTTTATTTGAAGGGGTGTACATAAGACCGACATTACACTCTCATAAACATGTCATAACACCTGTTATGAACATAAATTACTCTTTATGAATGTTTAGGACTGTTGTCATTAATTGTCATTCGGTAAATTATTACACTATTAAAGCAAGGTTGACATTGTTTAAAATGTCCCTTAACTTAAGAAAACCCCAAGCGAAGCCCTTAATTTAGCCTAATCCTAAATCAAGACCTAAATTTAACCTAATCCCAAATCAAGACCTAACTTTAACCTAATCCCAATTCAAGCCCTAAATTTAACCTAATCCCAAATCAAGACCTAACTTTAACCTAATCCCAAATCAAGACCTAAATTTAACCTAATTTCAAATCAAGACCTAAATTTAACCTAATCCCAAATCAAGACCTAAATTTAACCTAATCCCAAATCAAGAACTAAATTTAACCTAATCCCAAATCAAGACCTAAATTTAACCTAATCCCAAATCAAGAACTAAATTTAACCTAATCCCAAATCAAGAACTAAATTTAACCTAATCCCAAATCAAGACCTAAATTTAACCTAATCCCAAATCAAGACCTAAATTTAACCTAATCCCAAATCAAGACCTAAATTTAACCTTGTCTCTGTTAATGTCAAGTTGTCTTAACAAAGACATTTTAAACAATGTCAACTTTGCTTTAATAGTGTCATAATTTACCGAATGACAATTAACGACAACAGTCCTAAACATTCATAAAGACTCATTTATGTTCATAACAGGTGTTATGACAGTGTAATGTCAGTCTTATGTACACCCCTTCAAATAAAGTGTAACCAATTATTTCCGAGTCGCCTCTGTGTTGTAACAAATGTCTGCTTGTGGTTGTAGGTGGTGCGGTTCTGGTCGGCGGTGCTGAGCGGGCCGCTGAACGCAGCGCTGCAAAACGAACAACATCCCACGCTGCAGGCCAGTGCCTGTGACACGCTCGCCTCCATCCTCCCACAGGCCTTTGCCCAGCTGCCTGTGAGTTTCTCGTTTTATGATCTTGTAATTTTATGACGCTAAAAGTTTAACCCGTACGTTTGCATTGGTTGTTTGGTTAAGGATAAAACTCAGCTGATGTGCATCACCGTGCTGCTGGGCCTGACCTACCTGGAGAACTATCTGGTGAAGACGGCGGCCGTCAGGGCTCTGGGAGTTTACGTGCTCTTCCCGTGTTTGAGAGAGGTCAGTGAAAACACGCGGTAATGATCAGCGTCTGTACTGTAAAGAGATGCAGAAGCATCTCTTTACAGTAAAAAAGGTTCAGCTGGACGCTTTCAGATGTTTCCTAACTGAATTCTTCTCTCAGGATGTCATGTTCGTGGCGGATACTGCGAACATTATCCTCGCCGCCCTTGATGACCAATCGACAAACATCCGAGCAAAGGCCGCCTGGTCCCTCGGGAACCTCACAGACACCCTCATCATTAATATGTAAGACAGCTTGGGTTCATAAAGGAGAGTGTTTTGGGTTGCTACCCAGTCTTGAGAAGTCTGAAGTTTGTTTTTTATAATTTTTCACCTCAGAATCACTTTAAAAAAAAAAAAGCAATCTGAAATTGGTAAATTATTCCAGACTTCTTATCCTCTGTCCTTTTTTATAAAGCCCAGCAAATGCTGTGATTTATTTTTGTTTTTGCATGAATTGTTTTAAACTAACATGCCTTATGTATGATCTGCTTTCCCACATGTTGATCTTAGTGCTGACTGAAGGCCGACTGTCAGGATAGGGCAATTTAAATACCGCCATGGACTTTTTCTCTCTAAATTGTTTTAAAACGCTGCACAAAGCACAAAAACCTTTCTTTACTGACAAAATAAAGTTACCAAAGCACTCAAACTGACCTTTTTATAAAGAACCTGCTGTTGGTCTAGGCTCCATCCTTATTTGACGAGTCCAAGAGTTTGGACCGGTCCAGATGCTGCAGCAACGCTGCTCCCGGACCAGACTCTAAACATCCAAGCTAATTTCAGCCTTCTGTTCTTTCATTATTTGTGGAAACTGCAGAAAAGACTAGACTTTAGTTCAAGCTGTTTCCAAGTCTGCAAAGGTATGAAATTTGGTTTGGAAAAACAGAAAGGAACCCTGTGAAACTAAGACATTATTGAATATTTCAACAAGACAATGGTCCCATAATCCACCCATTAGAACCTGTGTTGTAATTAGGGCTGGGCGATAAAGCGATTTAATCGATTAATTTGAATTTATAATTCTTTAAGATTTCATTTTTGGAAAATCTGGATTTTATTTTGCCAATACACTCATTGGGTTTCCATTAAGAGAACAGCATGTGATGCTGAATAGATGTTTAGGCAAAATTATTGTCAAAATATTGTTAAGTGGAAACTTTTTTTTTTACCATAATACAAGGTACTTCATTTACTTATTTACTTTTTTTTAACTTAGTTTGAAGTTCACAAGTGCAGTGAAGCCTGTTCTTAGCTCAATGTGTAATACCACTAGCAGCAAATGTTTTGTTATATTTTCATTGTTTATAATGGCACGGCTACCATCTTGTTTTATATGCATATTTCACAGCTTGTTTTTAGTTGCACTTTGAATTCAGGTCAACTCCCTGACGAAATGCTTGACATAAAAAGCAAGGTTTTAAAATAATTTCTTTAATAAAACAAAAAGGAGGAAAAAAATCGATTAATCGGATTTGGTATGATAAAATCTGAGATTTATTTTTTAATCCATATCGCCCAGCCCTAGTTGTAATACATAAAGTAGGCAAATATTAGGATTTTGGAAAGGCATGAGCTCAACAGTACTAAGGATTTGTAGATTTGAATTAAAATGCTGATCAGTGACAGCAAACCAACCGTTTTCAATCAACTCTACCTTTTATCCCTGGTAGTGATCAGATTCCCTGTCAGATTAATGCAGGAAGTGTGCTGAGGGCTACAGAACGTTTGAAGTCAGGATGTAAGTTCCAAAGGAGCGATTAACCTAATAATAGTGGTTAATCTGTATATTTGAGTCTGTATGTACATCTTTGAGAGAAAATCTACAAAAAAGTGAATCATCTGCAGCAGTTCCTGTTTTTCAAAAAAAGCTTTGCAGTTGTTTGCAGTTCAAACGCCACATTAAAAACCTCGGCTGAATGACGCGCGTGGCCATGAGGAGTCTCTGTAAACCTCTGACCTCCTCGTTATCCCGTCTCTCTCCAGGGAGAACATGGGTGTGGATTTCCAGGAGGAGTTGTCCGACATGCTTCTGCTGAAGATGCTGCAGGCGGCAACTCGAGCAGCTGCAGACAGAGACAAGGTGAGGATGACTTTCACACAAAAAAACAACAAAAAAAAGGAAGACAGTAACTCATATTTACAAGTTAACGTGTTGAAGCTAATAGCATCTCCGTTACCTCAACCCTTCCAGGTGAAGTGCAACGCGGTGCGAGCGCTTGGCAATCTGCTTCATTTCATGCGGCACAGTCAGATGACTCGGCCCGTCTTTCAGCGCCCTCTGGAAGAGGCGGTCCGAGCTCTGGTCAAAACCGTCCAATCAGAAGCTACGATGAAAGTCAGGTGGAACGCCTGTTACGCCTTAGGAAATGCGTTCAGAAATCCCTCCCTGCCGCTCGGTAACTATTTTAAAGACGGTCCTCGTCAGATTCCAGAGATTACGGAGAAGCTAATCTTAATCTGTTAGATGTTACTTGTGTAGTTTAGCGTTAGGCTTTTCTACGTTTTATTTGTTGGATTTTGCTGACGTCACGTTTTTTTTCCCCTTCATGACAGAGACAGCGCCGTGGTCTCAGGATGCGTTCACCGCCCTCTGCCACGTGGTGACCTCCTGCAAGAACTTCAAGGTGCGCATCAAGTCTGCGGCCGCCCTCGCCGTCCCAGCGCAGCGCGGCTGCTACGGCGACCCGAAGCGCTTCGGCTGCGTGTGGCGCTCTCTGGCTACGGCCCTTGAAAACAGCGAAGACGCCGTGGACTTCCTGGAGTACCGCTACTGCGCCAGCCTCCGGCACACGCTCTCAGAGGCGCTCCTGCACCTGCTCAGCCTCAGCCAGCAGCAGGACATGTCTGAACTCAGCGCGTCATTGGCTGGGGAGGAGGGCGGGGGCATTAAAGAGCATTTAATCAGGTATCTTAAAGCGGAGGAAGGAGAGGGAAAAACCAGAGAAGATGAAGCGGGAGAGGAGAGGAGCTCTGGGGAGGAGAGTAGCCACCCACAGCAGAGAATGGGTAGACTCCAGCAGACGCTTGTCAGACTTAAGAGCCTGGAGGTGGAGGAGGGAGGGAAGGAGGAGAAGGAGGTGGTGGTTAATTTCCTGGAGGATCTCTTAAAAGTATGTGGTCCTGGCCCCTTTAATGAGTAATTTATTTTTGTGATAATATGCGCTGGCACAGAAACTGTATCTGTTTGGTCCATTGGACTAATTTCATTTTTATATAATTATTTTTTTTTTTTACCATCACAGTTTCACTCTAACAGTGATTTTTAAAAATTATGCACCTTAAGGTTGAGCCATATTGTACGAAGGAGTATTAGGGCCACACATGAAGGGAATTTTTTTTTTTGCCATGACGAGATTAAACTCGACATGGCGACTTTAAAGTCGCCATGTCGACATTAAACTCAACATTTCGAGAATCTCAAATTCAGAACTGCGAACCCGGGTAAGCATCACTAGGGAAAGACGTTATGTTATTGGTAGGTCACCGCTTCCAGTGATGATTATACAGTTGCAGCACGGCAAAGACTACCTTCACACTTAATTAAAACGCAGAGACTGCAGCTGTGGAGCGCGGTTGCTCTTTTCTTCAAACTTTGGAATGTCGAGATTAAAGTCGCCACGATATATCAACTTTATTCTCGAAATGGTGAGTTTAATGTCGACAGGGCGACTTTAAAATCGACATATCGAGTTTAATCTCGTCATGGCAAAAATATTTTTTCTCTTCATGTGTGGCCCTAATACTCCGTCGTAATATTGAGATAGGATCACAGTTGCAGGGGTCTGCAACCTGCAGTTCCAGGGCCTCAACTGGCTCACTTGATTTTTTTAAACGCTAAAATCTGGTCCTGTTTGTTTTGTTTCATTCTTTTGTTCTGTGCCCCCATAAAAAAAAAAACATGGCCCCACCAGTAAATTTGTTCTTGAACTGTTACTGCTGATGTCCATCCATCTCACAGATCATGAATCAACACTACACTGGCTTTGGCTAGAGTGATGACATATTTTCCATCTCGTGTTATTTTAGATTTCTGTAGGCTGAAGGTAAAGTCTCAGAGTAGCTTCTTTGCAGGGATCCATGTTTATTTTCTGGTTGTATTAAAATGTCCTCCTCTAACCACAGTGCCTTGATGTACTATTCATTCCCCTTAAACTTTTTAACATAACAACTGCATACATTTGTGTATTTTGTTGTGAAGTGGAAGGACAAAGATAGATTTCAATTTTATTTTTACTAATAAAATTCTGAAAGCTGTGTTGTGAGTCAATGCTTAGGTCAACATTTCAACAAATTCTAGTTTATTTTTTTTGCTAAATAGTTCTGGTTCATTAGAGCTAAAGGATGGTATCTCTGAAAATCAGTTGAGCCCTATGGCAATGTTCAATGTCAAGATCTTGAACTTTTACATAAAAAGGAGGGATGAAATAAAAATCTGATTTCAATAAGGGCCCAAATCCATCAAACTCTTGTTTTCAGGAGAATGCCTTTAAATATTTTTCTTAAGGGATTAAAAATGTACAGTAGCATAATGGAGGCAATAAATGTGACACCAGGCAAGTGCCAAAAGTCTCTGTACCACTGTGCAGAAACATTTACACATTCCTGATCAAGCTCTGCTCTGGTGGCAATCTGATCCTTTATCTGAATCCCTTGACTGAGACCAGGATGCTTTCTTCATAGCAGTTTAACCTCTCCTAGGAGTTCTGGCTCAATGGATGGATAATTTGGGTGCAATATCCTTGCCTGTCAGGCCCTCTTAATGCAAAGCGATGATGACTTCTCATTTCTTTTTCAACCGTGGTTGATAAGAGCGACATTTCAAACCTCTCATTTTCAAAGCAACCGATTTTCACTTTTCAGAAATTAAGCTTTTATTCAGTTCATCTTTAGCAACTTATCTATTAGTAGAATTTCTGTTAGTTGCATGTCTTCTGATCACTGTCTTCACATCAACCTCTAACGAATGCAAACTTGCTGCCATCAAAAACCCAGCAGCACCTCCAGAAATGTTACATAGGGGTGGCCAGATGGGGCCACTTAAACTAAAAGCCGTAATTTCAGGGTTTTATTCTACTGTTGTAGTAAAGCTGTCTTAAACACTTAAGTAAACGCCTACTAATATCTTTTGGTTTATTGTTTGATTTTTTTTTTTAATGTTACTAATCTAATGTGCATAGATCAATAACAGTACGGTTAACATTTTGAGCTGATCAATTCCTTTGTATTGTGTAATTATATTAGCAATATGGTGTACATTTATTCCTTTATTGAAAAACAAAATTAGTTGGGGAAAGTAGATACTGGCAGATACAAATAAAAGCACGATAGAAGTTCAAGAAGAGCGGCTGCCTTGCTGGCTGTGCATGATGGGATGAAATGCTAAACTGGTGTTACTACAATTTACAATGGCGAGTGGGGTGACCAGGACACGGCACGGGGTGGCCGTGGCCACCATAGACATTTTATTTATATATATATATATATATATATATATATATATATATATATATATATATATATATATATATATATATATATAATATCTATGGTGGCCACACCCTGATGGCGCCACTGTCCAAACCCAGGGAGAAACGTGCTAGGAAAAAACGAGTACAACAGTGGCCACCAGGGGGCAGCACTCGGCAGATGAGGGGTGTGTGTGATCCGGATGTTGATCGTCGCTGCGTGGATCCGACACCACGCTGCCTGCCTGCCGCCGCAGCAATGGACGCCTTCGACTTGTTTAAGAAACTCGGAGCCGGGGCAAAATTTGACTTGAAGAGATTTGGCCAAGACGCTGCTCGGTTTAAGGTACGCTTGATATAAGTTGCCAATTATAATGCTGGGCGGAAGTAGCGGCTAACACTACTACTAGCCACTGCGCTTGGTGGCTTGGAGCAATATCTGACGCTTGTGTTGCTGTTTTTTCTGATGATTTGGTGTGGTATGCGTTTACCAGCCACTGTATAAACAACAGAGCTTATCGTGGTACACATGTTCTGACCCACGCTGTAGGTGGCCAGATCCCAGGGTGGAGAAACCTCGCTCGATTGCCTATCTGCGATCAACTACTTCGGCACAGGCGCAGCTAATGGAGCCCAGAGCTGGACCGGGGGAGAGGATGAGGAGGGCAGTGGAGACTCTGAAGGAGGAGGCAAAAGAAAGCGCAAAGAGCAGCAGAGAGAGGCGAGGCATCAAAACAAGAAGACTAAAAGCCGCCAGGAGAAAGAGGAAGGTAAAGGACGGAGGGTTGGATCTGCTGTCGGTGTTTTCTAAGTCCGGGAATATTTAGTAAAAGTGTTTAAATTCAATTTCACAGCTTGCCGCATTGCAGTCACAAGACTAGGGGTGTTATTATTATTATTATTATTATTATTATTATTAATAATAATAATAATAATAATAATAATAATAATAATAATAATAATACTATATTATTATTATTATTATTATTATTATTATTATTATTATTTAAACCCTGGTTAGATGTCTCTGCTCTGTTGCACCTGAATCAAATGATTTCTGACCTCCTCAGCAGCCATCACTAACTGCACAGGCCTGTTAATCACCCATTTATTTAGGTCAGGTTTGTGGAGCCTAAAACATGAAGGACAGCGGGTCCCGAGGACCACGGTTCAAATCCCCTACCATAGACGAACGCAAAATAAAATGGAAATCATACTTCCCATGCCGTTAAAGCTACAGGTCTTTAGATTTTTGTTTCTGCCAACTTTGGATATCTCAAAAGTGACATTTTCCCCATTCTTTGTTTAAAAAAAACAACTCAAGCTCAGGTAGCAGGGAAGCGACTGATGAGGCCAATTTCAAGTCTTGACACAGATTTTCAATTGGATCTTGATCTGGATTCTGACCTGGTCATTCCCATGCGTGGTTGCTTTGATCTAAGCCGTTCCACTGTAGCACTGGTTGTAGGTTTAAGGTTGTTGTACAGCTGGAATGTGACCTTCTGGTGCTATAATGGGTCTCTTTGTGGACTCTTAACAGGTTTTCTTCCTACGCTTTTCTTTAAATTGCTCTTATTAGTTAATCAAGGTTAACAAGCATCCCGTCCCTGCTGAAGAAATGCAGGGATCGGCTGGAGACTATGTGTTCAAGGCTGCATAATGTTAGCTGTCCTTCACATATAGCTGCATTTTTTTATCTCCTCCATTACTTTTTTCTGCGACCTTTTAAACAGGACTTCTTTTGGCTTTCTGTCAACATTAGCGTTCATCTTATCACTTTTTAATAAAGGCCACATTTGTGGAGTTCACGGCTAATAACTGTCCTGCCGGGAGCCTTTTCCACCCGAGCTACTGCTCCTCCAGAGTTACCCTGGGCCTTTTTTTGGCTGCTTCTTCACCTAACGCTCTCATTGTCCAGTCCGACAGTTTAGATGACGAGTCGTGTCTTTGTTGGTTTGTGAGTAGATGGAACAATGCTCTGACGGCGGTTCAAAGCTGGGACGATGTTTCAGAACCTCTGAAACCTTGACAGAATAGTTTTATTTATGTTAAAATTTAGTCCCATACTTAGTATGGCGATTATTGTTTGCACAGGATTTGATTTAGGGGCTGAACACATATATGCGCCACACTTTTTGTATTTAATCTTTAAAAGCATGTAGAAAATCACAAAGTTTGTGGTTGTGACGCGACAAGATGTGAACAAAATCAGGGCGTTTAAGGAGAACCATAAGTTTTGTAGTCAGAGAGGAAACTAACAGTTTGGATGCAATATTTGGTAGGCTATATAATATTTCATATGTCAAGCATTCAACCTCTGCTTCCCAATAATCTATTATTTGTCCAGTGTTTTCCTTTCGCTGTCCCATCCTCAACAAGAATCCCGCATTTTTGTTCTATCAAAGGCAATTAAACACAGACGCGTGTATCAAAAAGTATCAGGGAGATGATCAGGGCTTCAGAGCTCTGATCATCTCTGCAACCAGAGAACTGGACCCAACATTGACCGAGGAGTCTAATGGGACAATATGGAGACTTCAAATGAAAAATGGAATGCGGCTCATTGTCTTTGGCGCCTGGTTTATATTCTGAAGTTCCAAAAAGTCCATTTGACCAGTTCGCATCAAACTGGACCTGCCTAGGATTTCATTCAGTCCCATTCAGTATCTGATGTTTGTTTTTTCCAGGAAAAGCCAAATCCTCCCAAAGCTTGTTAGCGCCACAATCTGTCTTCTGTGTCTTTGACTCCAGCCAGCGGCGAGCGGCTGAATGAGACCCGGGGAGGCGGGATCACCTGGACCTCCTCGCTGGACAGAAAGACCCAAAACCTCCAGGAGGACGGGAAAGAGAAATCCTCGCTCAAGAGGCTGAAGCATCTTCATCAGGAGAAGGTCTCCTCTCACTAAACCGCTCAGGAGGAGACGTTTGGCAGCTTTTGTACGAATGAAATGTCCAGTAAAAGAACTCCTCGGTCTGTAAGCCTCTCTCGGTCTGACTTTCAGGTGAATCGCATCCGCGCCCAGCACCGTATAAATGTGCACGGCTGCGACGTGCCTGACCCGGTGTGCTCGTTTGAGGAGCTTCAGTCCGAGTATCGTCTCAACCCGCGCGTTCTCCAGAACCTGAGGGATGCCGGGCTGAGCACGCCGACGGCGATCCAGATGCAGGCCATACCGCTGATGATGCACGTGAGTTAAGATGCTCCGTGGAGAGCTCGTCTTTTCTGTTGAGAGGGTTTAGTGACGGTGCGGTCTCTCCTTCAGGGTCGGGAGCTGTTGGCGTGCGCTCCTACAGGATCTGGAAAGACTTTAGCCTTCTCCCTTCCACTGCTAGCCCACCTGCAGCAGCCGGCAAATCTGGGCTTCAGAGCTCTGGTCATCTCCCCGACCAGAGAGCTGGCCAGCCAGGTACACACAGCGCTTTATTTTGGTATCATTTTTAAATTTTGGATACTAATGTACAGAGTTATTAAATATCTGTTCAAATCTAGATCAAGTATCGTCTGAAAACTCAGAAAAAACACCAAAGTCCAAATCAGTGCTCATAATGCAGCCTCTGCGTATTTTTTACTGATTGTTGCAGAAGAAGAAGGAGCTGAAACTTCGGTTAAACACAATTTATTTCATCTAGTTGAAAGTTAAACCGTAAGTGACTTGGGTAAACCTGAAGCAGAGGTGGATCTTAATCAGCTCAACTATATTTATAGAGCGTGTTAAAATGCAATATAGTTGGTGATTTTCACATCTTAAAAGACCAATGATTCTGCATATAACAAAATAAAAGGAAAACACTATTAAACAAGTAAACTAGAGCAAATAAACAAAAATACAAAGTCACTTTTTCTCAGTCGTTCCAAAGACAAAAGAGGATTTTTGCTGTTAAATCTTCTCTTTTTTTCTAAGACCTGATCTGAAATGGTGCTGGAAATGCGACCCATGTACAGAGGCCTCGGTTCTTAACGTGGTTCTCGCTGCTTTGAGTTCCGACCCGGAGACCTTTGCCTGTCTGGCATCTGTCAAATAAAGGCAACTAGAGCCACAAAAAAAAGTTAAAAAGACCCAAGGGAGCGTGCAGATGAAGCAGGGCTGACGGACACGGGGGTTTAGGCCATGAAGACATTTAAAATGCGCCCCTTGCCCCGCCCTGCCCAAAAAAAAAAAAAACGACCCGGTAGTTAACTGCTACTTAAACAGGAGAGATGTCCAAGAATTATCCCAGACAGAATTGGTATCGCTTGTGTCGGGGAGTGCGGGATCCAACGGGCTAAATTTGTCCTTTTGTTTTTTTTTCTGTTGTGTTACAACTGAAAAAGGACGTATTTGTTTGTTACTTTAATATACTGAGAATGTTTGCCTGATACGAGGATGATGATTATATGTTTAAACTCTATTATAAGCATTAACACTCAACGCAGCACCTTCTCAACAGGTAAACGCCTCTATGGACATTTTCAGACGTCCTAAAAAAACCACCATTCGCTTTAATTGTTGCAGATCAGCAAAAGTCTGTCTGTAGGAAACAAAAATCCATCTTCCTGAGTCCATCACTGAAATAAGATGGCTGCTTCATAGTTGGAAAACATGTTTTTGCTTCTAGATAGACCCAATATAAGGATCAGAAACAGATTCTTAATGTAATAATAAAATTAAATTGAATTATGTTAAACTCAAAAGTATCTAGATGGGCAGATCTAGATTTTTAAAGAGATTTGCATTCAATCAAGAAGTAGGAAGTAAGAAGCGCAGGTAGCCTTCAAAATATAACCATGTATGAATTTTACATTGTAGCGATAGAAACATAAAAAGAGGGACAGAAAGATGGATAAATCAGAGAAAGGTAAAGAGAGAGAGAATTTCAAACTGCGGTTTGTTTGCTTTCCTCAGACCTACAGAGAGCTGCTGCGCCTGTCGGAGGGCGTCGGCTTTAGAGTTCACATCATCGATAAAGCTTCCCTGGCGGCTAAGAAATACGGCCCACAGTCAAATAAAAAATATGGTGAGTGGTTGAACATGTTTCCATCTGGAAGTAGTGAGATCTGTAAATGTTCTCCCTTCATAAATCCTGTTTTTTGGGGTTTTTTTTGCAGACATTCTCGTCAGTACTCCAAACAGACTGATCTACCTTCTGAATCAGGATCCTCCAGGAATCAACCTGAGCAGGTAACACTAACTTTTAAATGTTTTTTTGCTTATTTCGTGTCTGTCTTGGCTCCAAACGATGCCTTTTGTTGCCCAGTGTGGAGTGGCTGGTCGTGGACGAGTCTGACAAGCTGTTCGAGGACGGTAAGGCGGGCTTCAGGGAGCAGCTGGCCACCATTTTTCTGGCCTGCTCTAACGCTAAGGTGCGGAGGGCCTTCTTCAGCGCCACCTGCACGCCGGAGGTGGAGCAGTGGTGCCGCCTGAACCTCGACAACTTGGTTTCTGTCAACATCGGACACAGGTAATGTTCTGCCGGCCGGACTCAATGCTCCTGTTGGCTTTTTTTTTTTTATCACTCTAACGCTTTAGAAAACGTCTCTGTTTAGAAACACGGCGGTGGAGACGGTGGAGCAGCGGCTGCTGTTTGTCGGCACGGAGAACGGGAAGCTGGTGGCCATGAGGGACATCGTCAAAAAAGTGAGGACGAACACCAAAGAGCTTAGTTTTCTCAGCCTTCCTGTCGGTGCGTTGAGGCACGCTCTCCTGTTTGTGCCGCAGGGCTTCCTGCCGCCCATGCTGGTGTTCGTTCAGTCCATAGAGCGAGCGCGGGAGCTCTTCCACGAGCTGGTGTACGAAGGCATCAACGTTGACGTGATCCACGCAGAACGCACGCAGCAGCAGGTAGGAACACACACAGGGTGACGTTTAACCCTTCTGACTGTCTGATCATCCATCTGTTGTATGGAATTTGTGTTTTTTATCATGATTTGTTGTTGTTTTTGAATTTCTGCTGAGCATTTTCAAATAAAATGTATTATTATATCAGTCTGTTAATCAATAATCTGGCCATCACTTTATCCATCCTTCCATTTTCGGGGCGACAGAAGTTAAGGCTACAACCATAGCTCACCACCGTCAGGGTGTGAATGGGGGACGGACTGTAGAGTAAAGAGCTCTGAGGTTGTCAGACCTGATAAAGTGCTGTACAAGTATCCATCTGCTTAAAAATGTGTTTATTCGTTTCTCCATTCATCCATCCTTACATCCATAAGTTTATGCATTCGTTCGTCTGTCCATCCATGTGATAGTACATCTGTTTATCCATTCTGTTCTTTTGTCCATCAACTGTGTCCATCCATCAGTTTACTCATCCGTTTATTGATCCATTTATGCTGTGACTTGAAGGCCATAAGTGGAAATGCTGCTCTTGGAAACAAGACGAGTCAGAGAGGAACAGATTGGCTTTGATTAACTAGGCTGCTTCAAGACGCCAGTGGCTTTATAGCTAATCGGCAAACAATAACTGCTTTTCATCATGTTTCTTAAGATGTTAATTGTTGCTGCTCTCATGAAACCAACTTTCAAATATCATAAATTTAACAATTTTACAATTATGTTTTTTTTAGGTTGGTTAAACATCATTATTTAGAGTTTAATGGTGTCACAATTCATCAAAAAGGGCATTTATCCTTAAACTGTGAGATAATTGCCATGTCCTACGCCATCTCTTTGTCAACCCATCAGCCTGCTAATAATAATAATAATAATAATAATACATTATATTTGAAAGCACCTTTCAGAGAACACTGAACAAATATATCAACAATAAATCATGATGAAAACAACACATAATGTTTCCATGCATCTATCAGTCTGGCCTTCCTCTCCTCTGTCTGTCCACCTGTGCTCCCTAAAGCATGCTGGGAATCTCACCAGTGAATAGTGCAGGAGGCCTAGCATGATTTCTGGCGTCCTGATTGGCTCCTGTGTTTCAGAGGGACAACGTGGTGAACAGCTTTCGCTCCGGTAAGATCTGGGTGCTGATCTGCACGGCTCTGCTCGCCAGAGGAATCGACTTCAAAGGAGTGAACCTGGTGCTGAATTACGACTTCCCCACCAGCGCCGTGGAGTACATCCACAGGATCGGTGGGTTTAAAGCGACACGACCACTGGCCAACAATGTGGATTGGTTTAAATGTTTGAGCTGGTCCAGAGCTGCCACACCAGTCCAGTAAATATTAAATCAGCAAAAATAAAGTTTGTAGCGTTATTTCTCTGTTTGTCCTGCAGGTCGTACGGGCAGAGCGGGACATCAGGGCAAGGCCATCACCTTCTTTACAGAAAACGACAAACCTTTGCTGCGCAGGTACAAAACAAACTAGACACCATGAACTTTGAGACAAAGCATGGCTTTAATATCAAGACTTTAACCACTAAAGCTTTCAGTCGACAATAAACTCGTCACAGAAAAACCAAGAGGGGGGGATGATCTCCATCTTAAGTTACTAAAGGCTCAATCAGTTGAAATTTGAAGCTGCGATGGGAAGAGCAGGAACCTGTTCAGACCGCAGAGTATTTAACTGGGATTTATGGTGACTACAGTGGATTATCAGGCCAGGCAAGGAGGCTTGTTATAACTGGAGGAGCTGCAGAGACACGCAGCTCAGGTGGGCGCATCTGTTGGAGACAACTATTAGACTTAGACAACTTTATTTGTCATTTTGTATGCACAGAGTGCGTACAGAACGAAATTTCGTTGCATACAGCTTGTAAATGGCTGTAAAAATCAAATTATAGTATAAGGTGCAGCAGTGAATTAAAAGTAAACAATTTAAATGTAGACAATGAAGGAGAAGTCACAGTGTACAGGTGAGTATTTTTAATTTGTATGTGCAGAATTTGATTGTGCAAAGGGCATTTGTGCAAGAATGCATTTAAAAACTAAGAGTTCGCTAGCATTTGTTATGCTACATGGAGATGCAAAATGTGCAAATATGCAAATATTAATTTTTCTTCCTAACAATTTTTCTTCCTAACAAGTTTGTGTGTCTCGTCTAAACAGCATCGCCAACGTTATAAAACAGGCTGGTTGCCCTGTTCCGGACTACATGACTGGCTTCAAAAAGATCCACAGGTAAACAACGTATATGATTGTAACCAAGTCCAGCAGACCAAATAATGTTTGCAGGGAGCCCCTTGTAGTTTTAAGGTTTTGATTATCATGGTCTGGCTGTTTTATTTTATTTTTTTTCTCTTTTAGCAAAGTAAAGCGAAGACTTGAAAAGAAACCCCCCAAGAGGAGCACCATTTGCACAACCCCTCGCTTCCTCATGAAGAAGAAACCCCGAGCAGAGAAAAAGGGACAGAAGAGAGCGGCAAACAGGAACCAGGAAGGAGAAAAAGAGACTCCCGCAGCGCAACAGCAGGACCAGAAAAAGACGAAGGGAGGAAAAGTTCAGAAAGCGGGACAGAAAAAAGGAAAACCCAAAGTAGTTCAGAAAACGGCTGTAAAATCGTCTGGAGCTAAGTTAAAAAAGTAAGGATGGGCTTGACTGGTTACTTTAATTTAAAAGTCTGACAGATGAACACTTTATGTTAGAATTACTGCATCGGTTTCACCAGATGGGCTTGTTGGACAATTTCTGCCATCAAAAATAACTTCTGAATGATGTTAATAATTCAGGATCAAGAGTCCTAGATACTAATAATGTTCTTTGTCTTTTTTTTTTTTTAAACCAGAAAAAGCAGATGAAAAAAAAAAATCAAAGGACAAGAGGATTGTTGCAAACACACCGATGGACTTTTTTTCTAAAACATTTCTGGTTAATGGTTTCACAATTTTGCATTGTATAATCAAAGTAAAGAGAACACTTTTCATACATTGTTGTTTTCCAGCCTTTTATTTGTTCAGCCATTTTGTCATTAAAGGAAATTTATTCTATTTTAACGTCATCAGGAATTACACTTTGTGTTTGTTTACAGGTGTGTCGCAATAAATTAGAATACCGTTGAAAAGTTTATTTCAGTATTTAAACTCAACAAGAGAAACACAGCGATATAGTTTTTTTCTGTTACTTTAGGTTATTATGGTTTGCATCTAATTAGAACCCTATATTAAGTTACAAATGTCTGCCTGTTCACAGAGCGCTGCAGGTGTTTCCAAGGAAAGTTAAGTGGAAGGAAAAAGTGTGGTAGGCAAATGTACAAAACATAGAGAAGCAAAGCCGACAGTGAATCTTGAGTTTCACTGTTTGAATTTAATTAATGAAATAAACTTATTATTAAACATAATTAAAACTAAGCAGTCAAGTGATATTATACACATTTATTTTTCTTAATTTTGACCATGACACATAAAAAGTTAATGAGTCTTTCTTGGCAGCAACCCAGTTCAGTCAAGATAATTTTATGCAGTCTTGTCTAGTTTATTCTAAGTTAATGGTTTAGTTGCACTGACATATGTTTACATTTCATTAAATATATTTCAAGCTAGACCTTTTTAGAAAAACATTACCATACCAAAGTGGCTGAAAAGCGATGAACATTTTAGTTGAATATTTTGTTATGAAAACGTGCCACAATCTAAAGGATTGATAGGCTGGGTGGCTGGAGAGGAAACGGACATCACCACAGAAGGACTTTGGTTTCCTGTTATGTGAAAGGATTGAAAGGACAAATTGACGACGATGGTAAATAGAGGGAGAGAATTCATTCAGGAGAGGCTCTCAGCACCTATTAATTAACTTTTAAATAAAGGTTTTAGTCTAAAAGATTTTTTTTCTTCCTAAAGCCACACATGGATCAAGTCACTCAAAAGAGATGGAAAACCAGACTATGAGCAACGATTGAAACCACAAATCAGAGATTAATTTGTGGTAATTTATCAACATTTTTCATATGAGAAAAGCAATTTTTAAATTCTGTTTTGTCACAAATGGACTTTGAGGAAATGGAAAGGAAGTGGAGCAATGTGAATGATTTTAAATCATTCTCGCATCCAGAATCTTGAATAATGAACTCAAAGTTTACATATTGTAAATTAACATTTTAACCCAATTCGAGTGGACTTGGCTCTTGTATTAAAACCAATCCATGTGGTTGAACCTGGCAAATGTGAATTGATTCTAGTGTGAACCCGGTCGTATTTTATTAGAGGAGTGGAATATAAATTAAAAAAAGAGGTCTGGTTTGTCTGTCATTCAACAAAAGCTAAACGTTAAATACAATACTAAAATTTTAAAACATATAACTTTTATTCTATTCTAATGAGTTACGAGTTTCTTGTACAATTTCAAGCGGTCTGCATCAATAGTTTCCGATGTTTGTTTTGGTTTATTTTCTGTACAGTTTTTAGCATGACAGCATGTGAAGTGTGCAGTATCAACGTGTGTCTAGGAAAATGAGTGAGGACAGTGAAGATCCAAAGATGGTTTCAAAGATCCAACCGAAGCAAGGAGAAATGTGTTTTCAGCGTGACAGGCTGCTTTTAAGTGTCTGGGTGTATCTCATGGAGATACATCAGTGAATGACAAAATCGTAGCAAAGCTTATTTATTCTGAAGAGTAATAGGCGTCACTCATTTTATAAAATAGATTACAAGTAGAGGGAAACATTTTTATTTGTGTTCAATTTGAAGATTGTGGCCAAGGAATATCCATAATTCAGTTCCTCAGGAAATAATATCTCTTAAGTCAATTAATTCATTGGGAAGACCGCTGATTTGACAGTTGTCCAGAAGACAAGAGACAGGAAACTTTGGTGCTCTTCATTCTTACCTCTCCTGAAAATCTTTGAGATGCTGGTTATTTATTGAGATCTGCCAGCAGGTCTTGTTAAATGCACATTGCCAAGTACCAGCACCATATGCCATCATGCCTTGATTGCCCCACAAAGTGGCTGGATGCCATCTCTATTAAGTATCGATGGTGTATTGTGGATAAAAAAAAATGAGGGACATGATGATCAGACCCAGTAATGTAGATGAGCTTAAGACGCAATATTAAAGCAACCTGGGGTTCCCTAACACAACAGCAGAGTCACAGGCTGATCACCTCCATGCCAGGCTGCAGCGGTGCAGTAATTCATGGGTATACATCTTTAGATCAACATTTGTATTTTTAGAAATCTGTTTATACTGGTCCTATGAAAACCTTAATTTCGGAGAAAGTAAATCTTTTATTTATTTATTTATTTTTTAGCTGTGAACCGATATCAAAATGACCAGAAATAAAGTTTGTATTGTGTCACGTTGTGGTCAATTAATATATAAAACAAACTATTTTCTTTTTTCTTTTTTTTTTCTAATTGTAATTGCAGAAATTAATTTACTGTTCAGTTTTCTAATTCACTGACACAGTCATGTGGATTTTAATGAATGGAAAGTGAGGGTGCTACAAAACACATTGCATTACAACGCCCCAATTTGTTAAAAGCATGAGAAGTGTAATATCGTATAGGAGTTTAAAGCTGCATAAATGAATAAATAATCTCCAGTTCTGGAAAGTATATTAAAAAGTAATTTCTCACTCTTTGGACCAACATTATGGAATGATGTATGATACTGGTGGTAGGAAGTCATCATTTAGAAATGATTCGTATGAAACATATTTTTATGAAGGATCTTGTCAAAGATCTTTTGACTTCTTCATCCTTTAACATTTTTTTTATCGTTGTAAAGATTTTAAGCTGTGTGAAGCAATTCTTTTAGCATTGATTCAATTGAAAATTTTAATCAGAAGAAAAGAAGCTTGAAAGAAGGTTTAAATTTGATGGTGACTGATGTTTTTGGACTGGCATTAAGAACTGGGTCATCTCAAACTTAACATTCCCTCTTTTCATGTTAATCCCACTTTATTCTATGTTCAGCTTTCTCTGTTGCCATAAATAAAATTGTTCTTTATGCTAAATAGTTGCAGTAAGTGGAGGGTGGATTAAAAAAACTGTCAAACTGCAGGAATCACCACAATAATCTCTAAAAACGTTTTTCGAAGTGTCTCGTTAGTTGTGTCATTATTTTACGCCACCTAGATGTAACACAAGGGAAAAGGAGCGTATCACCGCCTCGCCTTGTGTAGTATCGCGACAACGCTGCCAGATCTCGTCCTTGCATTATACTGTAGGAAACCCCGTTCGCTCTTCCTTTCTCAACATGGCACCGAAGGTGAAGAAGGAAGGTTTGTGAATCTTAAAATTGTAAATGAATAAATCCCACATGTAGAGCTCATATCGCCCCAAACAGTGGACACGGGCGGTTTGTTTAGAAGTGTGTTTTAGTACTGACATATAAGGACTAGTTTGGTTGTTGCCGACGCTTTTAATATGGCTGTAAGTTGGAAAGCGTCTGGTGTAGAGAGGTGGTGGCTAAGCTACCGTTAGCGCTGATGTTACCGACGAAACGTGGTCTGCTAAGTCATTAATTTAAGCCGATTGGGCTTCTTTTTTTATTAAATTTGATACGGAAAACCCTGTTTCCAGCTGTATGTTTACTATCCGCTTGTTTTATAGCTCCATGAATTGTATTTGGCCACAATTTTGGCTACTTAAGTCTCCGGTGTGGAAACGCTACAGTGGCTGTGCCTGATGCCATTTACTTTGAACGGCATGAAGTTACACGCGTTTTTCAGGACGAGATTTAACCTGATCTCTGGGGAAATATAGATTATTTAAATACAATTCTTAAGAAATGCATCATCCGGCATGAGGTGCAGACTCTGGTAGCTGCGTGGATGTTTAAAGAAACGGTGAATTTCAGCTGCCTGTGGGGATTCAAAGGCATTTCAACGCTGTTCGTAAACTGGTTTGATTCTGTAGGTTTTGACATTTTAATTGTGACGAGAAGACCAATTCTTTTTTTTTTTTTTTATCAAAACAAATTTTATAGTAAACATTACGTATAGCTTAGTTGATTAAGGAAGTAGACTTGTAATTGTCATTTCTGGCCTACAAGTGCTGTACATATAACACTGAAAATAGCAGTGAAATTAAAATTAAATGGGACAAGTAAAACACAGATGAGCTAAAATAGACAGGATGGTTGATAATTAAGCTGCACTTTAAGGCATAAAGGGGTCATCTGTCATAACAAACTGTATTTTTGTACCCTAGTTGTCCCTGCCAAAACGGAGGCCAAGTCAAAGGCCCTGAAGGCAAAGAAGGCCGTGCTCAAAGGCGTACACAGCCAGAGGAAGAAGAAAATCAGGACTTCTCCCACCTTCCGTCGCCCTAAAACCCTCCGTCTCCGCAGGCAGCCCAAGTACCCCCGCAAGAGTGCTCCTCGCAGGAACAAGTAAGTTTTCCGATCCGCAGGGAGAGCTGGACTAGAACGCGGTGCACATGATGCTACATGCGATCAAAGTATGAAAAAAAAACATGAGTCCAACTTTAATAACTACTGATGCACCCTCAGTTATAATCTGCTGTTTCAGTTTAGCTCGGGATCTTTCTCTACATTAAACCGTTTTTTTTTTTTATTTCAAATTGTTTTCCAGGCTGGACCACTACGCCATCATCAAGTTCCCCCTGACAACAGAGTCTGCCATGAAAAAGATCGAGGACAACAACACGCTTGTATTCATTGTGGACGTCAAGGCGAACAAGCATCAGATCAAGCACGCCGTCAAGAAGCTGTACGACATCGACGTCGCCAAAGTCAACACGCTCATCAGGTAAGGCGTGTTGGTCCGGGCTGCTTGGCTGTCAATGATAAACTGGTGCAGGTATATATGCTGTCAATGCAAGAGGAAGATCAACATATCGGAGCCAGAAACAATGTAAAGGTTTATGATAAAATGGAATTTATAGAATGCTTTTGCTTATGTTTTTCTCCATTTGTTCAGGCCTGATGGTGAGAAGAAGGCCTACGTTCGACTTGCGCCAGATTACGATGCATTGGATGTTGCAAACAAGGTGAGTTTGATTTCAGTGGGTTAAACGAACAGACTGTAATGTTTTATAGTGTAGAGCTGTGGTCTTAACCCCTGGTCCTCAGAACCCACCGTCCCGCATGCTTTAGGCCTTGGACACATGTAGCTGTGTCTCTATAAAAATGAAGAAAAATGCTGTTTTTAAAAATATTCTACACAAGCAATCGTTCTTAGGAAAGATTTTATCCACACAAATACGCCACTGGGTGTTTTAAACATGCCAGAGGTACAGGGGGCAAAGCTACAACCAAGTCAAACTGTGAATTGCCGTAAAACAGCAGACCTGCAGTAACTTTTTCTCCTTTGCACCTCAGTGCATTGGAGCAGCTGGGCTTGTAAAAACAAACAAGAAAAAAGCACCAGAATTTACTGTAATGTTTATAATGGTCCATGTATGCTTTTACTTTGAAGTCTTGATACTGAGGCGAAGACAGGAAGTGCTGTGGTTTCCAAAATCAATCAGGAATAAACCATCCGAGAGATCAGCAGTGAGTTTGTCCAGTTTAACATTGATTAGACTCATTTTGTAAACATCGCAGCTCTCTGATGACATATTTTTCCTCCATGGCCAAGTTTTTAACAATGGTCCCACATGGTATGTCAGCGGCACATTATTTGTCACAGATTAACATGCTGGACCCCCAGGACTCTCTTACCAGGTAGACACGCAGTTTTTAAGAAATCTCCCCTTTGGCCGAAGTTTTCTGAATCAATTGTTTTAGACGTAAAACCGAATTTTGGTGTGGATGAAAAGCCAAAATGCATGAAAGGTTGTTTTTCCCAGATATCCGGCTACATGTAGACTAGGCCTTAGATGCATCTCTGCTCCGCCACGCCTGAAGCAAATCACAGCATGAGCTCCTCCAGTCATTTCTTCAGGCGGCAGGGAAACACCTAAAACAGGACAGCGTGTCCTGAGGACCAGGGTTGAAGACCTCTGGTTGAAGACTGCTACATTTTTACCTCTGTGCACGTGATGAAAGCTTTATTTTGCTCTGAATGTTAGTGATGCATTCAAAGGAACCACTGATGCCAGAAAGCGCAGCATTTGATTACCTCTTGTTGATGAGCTTTGTTCATTCATACACATTTTTTCCCCCTTTTTTACAGATTGGCATCATCTAAACTGGCTGAAATATATGTGGACGAATAAATATTTGTAAAAATTTATTCTGTGTCATTGTGTGCTTTGAGATGTTACCAATACTTTGCATCTGACTGAGAATTTGTCTAGGAGGATGGGCTGTCCTTAAAAACAGCAGCGCTCCACTGCAGGTTGCTCAGCGCGAGCCACCAGGAGTGACAAAGACTCCTGGATAGGTGTGAAAACTTTTTCAGAACTGAACGAAAGTCCGGTTGTCTCTGATTTAAACCTGTTTGCTGCTGTGATCCAAATAACTGAGCATTTGCACAGGCGTCTTCATGAAGGATTAGAATCTGTTAATGTGCCAAAGCAGAGATCATGGTTTTATCTTCAGGACTCCTACTTTTCCTTTAAATAAAAGAATGTGAACAGAGTGAAATTTACCAGATTTTTTTAGGCTAAGCCAATCAGTAAATTCATTCCTACAAAATTTTAGCTTTACAGGATCAGCTGAGAAATGATGCTCACATGCCAGGACCCAAAAATCTTATGTTGAACGTGTTCAAGTTAGGACTCTAAGCTTAGTTTTATTTTTTATAAACCATGTATAATGAGACTTACATTGTCCATTGTGTTAAATGTAATTGGCAAGAACCCTGTGTTATAGTGGATTTAGTTAATTTTGGCTTTTTAGGCTAAAGATCAGACATCACTACATCAATGAACATGCCAGACGTGTTTTGTTAAGTTAGATGGAGATGGTTTAGATTCCTTTGAAAAGCATCTGTGGACAATTCAAGAAGTTTACATCTAACATGATGCATTTAACTTTCATATCCTTAGACAAAATACACATTCTTGGCGCCTTTTTTCCCCTTCAAGAAAACAAACTCATGTTACGTGTGTGAAAGTGTTTTATTGGTTTAATGATCACAGATGTCAACTCAATAGTGTTTGGATTCTGAAAGCAACTCTGAAGGAGCTTTTAATTATAACTCAGTGCAATAAGCTTCAGATAAATCTGATAAGTAGGAGTACTATGTATAAAAAAAAACCTTTGAACTTGTTAAACTGATGCTTTGAAGTCTTGGGGAAAACATTTTAGTGCAACTATCAGAAAGGCCCCACGTTACGACAGGAACGTTCTAACGGTGCCTTTGACCAGGCCTCTGCAGATGGGACACTTGCGCAGCGATGGCGCGCACTCCTTGCACACCACCAGGTGTCCACAGGGGATGAAGACGATGTTGACCTCTTTGTCCATGCAGACCTTACAGGTCCGCTCCTCCTGCAGGCGCCGCAGCTGTTCCTCCATTGGTAGGTCTGCAGCACAGGAAGCAGCGTTTAGGTCATATAGATCCAGCACAAACTAACAAATTCCTCTATTTAACCAGCAGGTGTCAGTATTGTGACGTAAACATTTATTTGGTAGCTGGGATTTTTTTTTTTTGTAACAAAATCTTATCTGTTAGAGTACTGTGAATGTTTTCGATAAGTTACAAAGTGGATGTTTTTAGTTTGTGCATTTAACTCCATGTCAATATGACTGAAATAAGTAAAATGATCTGGTGGAGCTTCTCAATCATCCAGGATGTGTTTCCTGAGACATACGTAAATGTTCACTAAATTAGTGAGATCTACGCTGTGATGTCATCTAGCTTTTAAAAAAAAATGGCTGACTCGGTCACTGGTGCATTTCCATGTGGGAAGTTGTCATGACATCACAAACCCACAATATCACATGACTGCAGGGAGACGTTGAATACATGTTAACTTCCTGAATGAGGACTGACATGTACATGTGGTTCTTAATACTGTACATTATTAATATCCAGTAATTAAGTTACACAATAAGGTGTAAAAGAACCTGACTGCAGATCAGGTTCAGTCTGAAGGATCAACGTTTATTTACCTGATAGATCTTGGCTTGGTGAAGAAGCTTCATTTGACTGAGCTGAAGGGAGGAAAGAAAAACGTGTCAAACTCAGGCTTTGATTAAACAGCAAATGTGACCCTGTGTAAAATAATATATATATACTTTTATTAAATTTAAAAGTTTAACAGTCTTTATGCCATCTGGATCCAAACCCCGGTAACCTCTGTTCACTGGGGTTTGGATCCAACCTCTGACACCCATTTCAGCATTCAGTCCTTTCAGAATAAATGCTCATATCCTTTTCAAATAGTTTCTTAATCTCTGGAAAACAGTTTTAATAGCATAATACAAAATGAACCCATAAAAATGGAATAAAACTGTTTTCTGTTTGAGGAAACCTTCAGGACACTACATGTGAAAAGATGTGGGGGCACCCCAAATTAGTCTTCACCTGAAACGGTTGAAATAAAGTTTGCTTCCTTGGATTTTATTTGGAATAATTAAACTCAGGATTGTTTAAATTAGTATTATATATTACATTATTAACTACATTAGAAAATCCACAGGCTGTGCTAATGTTTTCACGGCTGGATTACTCTACACTAATGACAGCTTTGTTTCAAGCATGGATTGTGATGTATGATACAATATTTATTTTAATATAATAAAAATAGTTTCACTCTTGTGTTTTGGCTTTTAAACCAGGCCCAGTTTAATGTCCAGTGGTCATTTTAAACCTTGATCTATGTAATAAACCAGGGAAAAGATCTAATTGTCACAACTTTGTACATTCCAAGGAAATGTGTCCTCTACATTGAACCTCTCCCTAAGGATTCATCTAAATCCAAAACTGTAAAAGAACCTCTAATTTTCAGAAACCTAAATTTCAATCATAGTTGGGTAGAATTACATCTGGAACCAGCGAGGAAGCTAAAGCGCATACTTTCCAAGCCTGTGCAGGTGTCATGCTGCAGACTCATACCCATGAGGTCTCTGAGTAGATGGACGTCGTTTTTCTGGATCCAGTTGCGGAAAACCTCGGCGGCGGCGTTTCCTTTGGTGAGGACCACCTCTATCAGCCTGGCCGTCTGCTGCTGGGCTGAAGTCTGAGCCATGAGGCCGCTGTAATCCTCAGCAGCTGCAGGCCAACGAATAAATGAATTATTCATTAATTATTCAAAACTGTCAGGAAACCCATTTAGTGTGAAACAGCTGTTCAATGGGAATTAAATCATGGTTGTTTTCCCAATAATGTCACAGATCTGGTAGTTAAATCCTGAAAGGAAACATACTCAACACATTTTGCTCTCTTAAATGCTCCAGCACCGGCTCCACGCTCTTCAGACGCTGGGCCAGGGCTGCTTGGTGCCGCTTCACAAACGTGAAACCATCTAAACACAGAAGAGTTCACGGTAAGTTTCAGGTTCAACGCCGTGGAAGCGGCCCCTGTTCTCCACCACATTCTTACGGCGAGCACCTGATGCCATGGCCTCCGCCATCATCTCTCGCTCCTCCTCCCTCTTCTGGTCCTCGGCGCTGAGCAGATCTAACACCAGCTCCTGGACCGTCTTGTAGTTCTCTCCGCTGGTCAGGATCTTGCTCTGCACCGTCTGCTTGACCAGGCTGCGGTCGAAGCCCATCTCCAGAGCCGATTTGATCACGGGGGTGTTCATCATGACGGCGTCTTCGGACCGCTCCTCACCTGGACCCAGGTGCACCACTGGAAGGAACAGATGTCGGGGGGCGTCATGAGAGACGCCTCTGCGTTGATCCGTTTTTCCCACGTCATGCGGTTTAAAACTCACCGGGTGGATCCACGAACTCTCTGGAGCTGCTGTCTCCTGTGGTTAAAAGCTTTTGGAGATGGAAAAAAAACAGACGTAAGCGCGTGAAACCGCCTGGAGCAGCTTCACTGCAAAAACGGATCTAAAAATAAGTAAAATGTTGTTAAAGTTAGTGTATTTATCCTTGATTTGAGCAGATAAATGATATTATCTGCCAATAGAATGAGTATTTTGACCCCTAAAATAAGATAAATAGACATCCTGCACTCGAAATAAGAGGATGGAGATGAGTTGTTCCTATTTTAAGTGTAAAATTCTTATTCCATTGGCAAATTATCTTTTTTTTACCTGCTCAAATCAAGGACAGATACACAAATTTTAAGAACATTTTACTTATTTCCAGTTCTGCTGACCTGCTCAAAGAGGCGAGGGAATCGAGCCTGGATCTGGTGAACAAAGTCCTGTCCCTTCTCCTGAAGCAGATATTCACACCTGCAGAGGAACAACCATGAAGCCACGGCGAACAATCAGAGCCGTTCCAATAGATAATCCATGTTGTTTGAAACTGAGGGGGAAAAAAAAAAAAGCATAATTTACCGGGGAAACCATTTTGCATGTTCCACCCATGGATCGTCTCCAGATTCCCAGCATCGCAGGCCTCCATCACAGCAGAAACATTTGACGTCGTCGTTTCTCCCTGAAGGGACACAGAGATAAGATCGACATGTGGGTTTTGGGGGATTTTTGTCGGGGCTTGGAGGTGCAGAAACTTCTCATCTTCCTCTGAGGGGAATTTAAACTTGTCATAAGACTACTTTGAGCTTTGGTCATCAGGCGATACCTGGTGTCCTTGAGGAATTCCCGATTGAAGCAAAACAAAAAAAACACGAAACGCTAATAAAATCCCCGACTTCCCGGCTCAGAGCTACTTTCATGACATGTAAAAATGCATAAAATTATAATAATTAAAACTAGGGCTGAACAATTAATCGCATTTTCAATATAATCAAGATTTAAAAAAACGCAATTTCCAAATCGCAGAGGTCAGCAATTTTTGGCTATGTAACAATTAGTGAATCAGAAACGTCCATTAGGTGTCGCTAAAATGTTTAAAGTGGGTTTGCCTCCACATGGAAGGTAAGACAGTTGCAGCAGTGAGATAATCAAATTGTATTACTTGTTTTAGAGTTTATATAATCATACATAGCATTAAGTACAGGTCAATCAGTTTAATACATAGACTTGTTTGTTGGTTGCACTTTATGTTCAACAAGGATTGATGTCCCAATCAACTAAAAGCTTTTCTCTTGAATAATATTCTGACTAATAGAAATATTAAAAGTTCTTTTTTTTAAATAGTCCTTGTTTACAAACGTCTTTATTTAGACGCCATTTTTGTTGCTTGTGGTTAACGCAGAGAAAAGTCAAAATTGCAATTTTGGTTGAAATATATTGTAGACAGAACGCAATCATTTCTGCTGTTTAGATGCTGTGGGTCTTTTAGCACCTAATCTGCACGGCGAGGAAACAAATTGATTTATTGTTTGTATGTTTAAAAAGATATGATAAATTAAACTGGGGGAAAAAACGCATTAAATCGCAATATTAAGAAAAAAAAAAATCGCAATTAGATTATTTTCCAAAATCGTTCAGCCCTAATTAAAACTTCTGTTCTCTCCTCTACAGACCAACTTGAACTCACTAACGTGCAAACATTCATCCTCCGACATGCAGATTGCTAGGTGCTCAGGTCGACATGTGACAGGGGACCGGTTGTAGCCGCCGGATGAGCAGATGTAACGATAAGAGGCTCCTGTCAGCGTCCAATCACAACCAGGCGAGTCCTTACCCACGTAGTAGAAGCCCGCCTTGGCCAGCTGCTCGGGCCGCACCGGGATGCGAGACGGCCAGTTGACGAAGGTGAGAAGCCTCTCGTCGCTCTGCTGCATGGAGGGGTTGGACACGCTGGTGAGGCCCGGGGCCCCGGCCGGCCCCTGGGACGTCGTCGCCAAGGACGCGGTGGCGGCGGCGCCGGCCAGCGACACGTTCTCGGCTCTGTCCCCGCGGACAAAACGACAGTTTGGATAATGCCTCTGGTGCTCGGAGACGGCTCGGTCCCCCGGTTCCCAGTTGTTCAGCTGCAAATCAAAAGGCCAAACTCTGGTGACGGGTCGACAGGACTTTTTGTGCTAAAGACACAAACCTACAGTTTTATAAGAAACTTTATTTTTTGTTTTTTTGTTTAGGAAAAGACAAAACTTAAAAGGTGGAAAAAAACAGAAGCTGTGCCTCGGACATGATGTGAAGGACGACGGTGTTTTAATGTAACTTAAAACTTAGAATGTGCAATTCTATTTAATACACTGCAGTAATCCTGAAAGAAGTGATTCTGATGCTACTACACCTGAATATATGTCAAACACGCGTATAAGCCACAGTGAATGTACAGAAGACATCCTCTGCCTTATTTCTTTTTGTATTTTTTTTTCTTTTTTGCTTTTCTTACCTACTCCTTTTGATCCATGGTATAACGAGGACACACTGTGTATATATTTGATGCACCTCGTCCTACTTGACCCCTCTTTTCTATGACTACTGATTACTGAGCCAATGTGACATGTGAATTTCTCCAATGTGAGATCAATAAAGCTTATCTCATCTTATCGTAATGTCAATGTCCTTTTTTGTTTGGGTATTAGTTTTGTTGTTATATTTGTGTGGTGCAATGTATTAATCTGAAAAATCTAAACGAATAAAAAAAAGAAGACAAAAACCTGAATTCGGTAAAAGAAAATTGGACTTTCGTCTTTTAGGACATAGTTTTGGCAAAACACGCTGTGATAAATAACTGAACCGTGTTTTCTTGTCTGTACTCAACTATTGCAATAAATATTCCCACCTGTATGGAGAAAATTTAAATAAAAAGATAAATAAATCCCAGAAATCTGAACGTGGAAACCGAAAACAGGAAAAGCGTAGTTTTAAAATCAGCTAAAAGACAAAAGCTTAAAGTATCGGTCCATGGAGTTCTTGGCAGACGCCCACCTGTCCGCCGCAGCTGAAGCAGGCCACCCTGTCCCCCTGTCCCAGGTAGTAGAAGCCGGCCCTGGCCAGCTCTGTGGGGGTGATGATGGACAGCGTCCAGGAGTGAAAGGAGTCCAGGCGGTCCTGCTCTCGGCGCATGCTTGGGTTGTGGCACGTCGGTCTCTGGTGGGACATGTCCTCCACGCCCCGAGACGTCAGGGGGCTGGAGGGCGGCAGGGCGGAGAAGGCCGTGTTCAGGAAGCCCACGGCCTCCTCGCTCTGGCCTGCTGATGGGTTGGGAGCGGCCGGGCCGGGAAGCTGGAGGA
Organism: Fundulus heteroclitus; assembly: GCF_011125445.2. Classification (NCBI taxonomy): domain Eukaryota; kingdom Metazoa; phylum Chordata; class Actinopteri; order Cyprinodontiformes; family Fundulidae; genus Fundulus; species Fundulus heteroclitus. The sequence continues at coordinate 21,481,073 of NC_046371.1, forward strand.
GGAGGACGAAGGAAGCCCGATGGAGGAGTGCGTACGTGTGGATTTGTAACGACTCGTCTTTTTTCAGGAAGCGATCTTTTGATCTTACCGGTAGAGCCGGGGCGATGCGGAGCGGGGAGAAAGCAGAGTGGGAGGAGGAGAGCAGGTTGGTGGTAGAGGGGAGGCTCTGGATGAAGGAGCAGGAGGGCGAGAGCTGCCGGTGCTTCTCCGTGGGACAGTCGCCGGCCTGCCAGCCCTCGGCCGTCACGTTGCAGCGGAAACACTGAACCCGATCGCCCACGCCGGTGTAGAACCAACCGGCCCGGGCCAAGCTTCGCTCCGTGACGGGGGAGGCCGGGAAACGGGCAAAGGTGGAAATGCGATAGAGCTCTAGGGGGATAAAAACGAAACGGCAGTGAAGTGTCACATTGGATGGAGAACGGAAGAGAAAAAAACAAATAAAATTAATCTCATAAATCTGTAAACGGACGGGTCTAAAGGTACCTGAGGAGTTGTCGTACTGGAGGTTGGGCGGTGGCCCGTTCCGACACAGTCCCATCAGAAACTGGTTGTTTTTCAGCTGAACAAGAGTTTCCATTTTTGTTTTGTTTTTTTATATAGTAGGGAGGGAAAAAAAGAGATGTCCCCTACGAGGGAGAGGGGTTTGAAAAATCCAAGGTCCTTCACTCATTCAGACATACCCACACCTTACATTCAGACAAAAAAACGACACTGCTAAGAGAGCTAAAGAAATTAAATGACTCTAGGGTGGAAAGGAAAAGAAGACTAGCAGAAATCCCCGGCGCTGTGTCCTCCTAACACCTGGCTTCTTTCCATCGGCACCTGAAGGAGTAACTATCCGTCTGAAAACAGTAAAAAGGACGAGGCCAACCCACCCTGAACGTCATCGCTACCAGACAGACCCGCGGTCAGACCGACAGGAATCAGCATTACTGTTTATCACCTCTACCACAGACGAACTACACTAAAAGTATTCACTCCCCCGCCCTGACTCCCGTATGAACTTAAGTAACATCCTGTTCTTAATCCATATGGGTCAATATGACGCTGATCCGCCCTTTGCGGCTGTAACAGCTTCTACTGATGTGGGAAGGCGGTCTACAAGCTCGTCAAAGACCACGGTTCCAGAAGTCCATCTGTAAGGTCAGACGCTGGTGTTGGACGCTAAACTTTCTGATCCGTGTCTTTGCTCCGCGCCTGGTGATGTACGGCCTGGACCGCCATGGAGGCCCGTTCCACGAAGCTCGCCACGCACACTTCTAGCTAATCTGAAGTCCACATGAGGTTTGCAGGTCAGACCCCGCAGAAAGTCGACTTCTTGTCATTCCGGGTCACTTTCACCTTGTTACAGCACCGGCGACGGCTGACTGGGGCACATCTGGGAGCGTTCCCATCACAGAAGCACGCCGCAGTTCTCCGAGCTCCTGAGAGCGACCCATTCTGTCACAAGTGTTTGCAGAAACAGCCCGAGCGCTTAGACGGTTGCTTTTAGACACCCGGGGAAGTGGCCGGGACGCCCGATTTCCATTATCGGGACGGGCGAGCGAACAGTTTTGGCGAGAAAGTGTAACTAAGCCTAGGAGAAGCTTTAATACAACGAAAACAAAAAGCCTCACACAAACAGACCCGGGAATACGCGTTCTCAAACCCCTCCCCCCCTCTGGGGCATCCCTTTTCTGGGCGTCTAAGCTTCCATGATTGAACACGGATAACCTAATTAAAATATATTTTTTATCTTTTAGTAGATGAGCACGGTGCCTGTTGAGTGGTTTTCTGGCAGAACCTGCAGAGACACACATAAGACAAGAGATGAAGAAAAACAAACCGTACATTATAAAGAAAGGACCTAATTATGTTGATTCATCATGCAGGAATTATCGGTTTTGGGCTGACCAGACCGTCACATGACGCACATCTTTGTGACGACGAGCAGTTTTACGTCCTAATGTTCCTATGTTTTAAATATAAACAGATGAAAGAGAGCTGGGGTTTTCCCCAACCCGTTCAGAGCGAAGCAGAGGACCTTCCTCCCTATCATTAAGTGGATCCCATTTTTAAAGTCTGGAAGCTACAGCCAGCTGCTGACCCTATCCGAACACATTGTCCAAATATTAGCAGTAGTTAGAACTATTACTCCATGAAGAGCGGAACGACGACAGGACATAAAACGCTGCACAAACACGGTTTACTTGAACACTGGGAAGGAACTCGGTGGGTTTTTATACTAAAATCTGGATCAAGGCTATACCAAAATAAACGATATATGGTATAAATCAGGCGGTTACTAAAATATTTCAACATTACGGCTGTCGTCTTTTTGCCACGGTGGGAATAACCGAAGCAGCTAAATTATGGCGCACTTTTTTGTTCCCAACTTTAATGGCTACGCATTGATTACTCACTGATTTGGCTTCCTTTAGCATATCTTTTTTTTTTTTTTTTTTTTTTTTTTTTAAGTCTGGCATCAAATTTGAAGTGATATTTGATCCGTTGACTTTGTTGTAAATATCACCGGTGGCCACTCCGCAAACTTTAAGTTAAGTGTGCCAAACCAACGTCCGTCAGAGCATCAACGATCCTGGTGGCTGTGAAGGAGTCCACCTACATCTTGTTCACCACTGATGGCTGACCTGTTGCAAATCCGGAGGCCTTCATGAGGATTTCAAAACGCACTGCTGCTGACATAGCATAGCACATAGCTGTCGTCATGACCAGATCAGCATGACTTGGACTTCTGGTCTTGCATTAGTGAAGCAACGCTGGCAGATCATTGGTGGGGAAATGAACAATAGTCTATTAACTTAAACAACAATCCTTTATTTTTATTACTAGGAATAACTGACTCATCTATTACTGATAAATACTAAAAAAAAGCTTTAAAATGTCTCCTCCTTAGCTGCATACCTGAGTAAAATCCCTTCCCACACACAATGGCGGAAGGTTTTCCTTAATTACTTTTCTCTCGATTATCTGACAAAAAAGATGTTTTTGTCAAAACATGGGAAGCTTTTCTGGTCTACGCCACCTTGAATATTTCCACAATCCTTACAAGAGCTTTTTTTATTGTAATATTATCAGAAAAGACAGTTTAGAACTAGCCAAAACTGGAACTGAATGCTGCATCGTTTTCTATTTATGTAACTTATATGCAGCTAACACCTGACTGGGACTCCTGAGTATGACTATAGGGGAAAATATCTGTTTAACTTGTCCGATTCTGTCTGAGCGGTTTATTATTGTTGAGAAGTTTTAATAAAAATATAGTTAAAAATAATAATACATGACTTGGGTAAAAGCTCTACCTAGAACTGACTTACATTGCACGTTGTTGATCTCTGTGTAATCAAACCCATTTGTATTCATATTCCAGGCTCAAATGTGTGAGGGTCTATATCGGATTGTTGATATTTGTATTTACCTTTCCAGGTGTTAGATCAAAGATTTTGCTGTACCTGAACCACAATAATTTAAATAAATACAGTCATCTTAAAATAGATTGCTACCGATTCCACAGAAGTAAATGTAGGTGGGTGTTGGCTTCTTTTGAAATATGCGGTGCAGTGTCCCTTTTTATGCAAGGGACGCATAACAAACCTGATTCTTTGCTAAAGAAAACCCGTCTGCGTCCATTTCCTTATTATTTTCTGCGTCCATTTCCTTTTTTTGTGTCCATTTCCTTATAATGAAGGGCACGTCGCAGCAGTAATTTTACCAAACGTTTGCCAGCGTTTATTTTTTTTAGCACAATGTTTGGGTGAATGCCAACTAAAACCAGTTTCCGACTCAAACACAACCTGAGCATCATGGCGCAGGAAGAGAAACATTCAAACGTCGTCCTTTGTTGCTCGGCTACAGTTAGCGCGCTAAAGCTAACTATGCTAATGCTAATCAAAACAGGGCTTTAGTCCGCCCGACAACTCATTTCTCAGGAGAAAACGAAATTAAAAGGGGTTTATTTAGTTAAAAAAAAAAAATACCCGGCGGGTTCTGTCTGACGAGAAACCAAACCAAACCGGGAGCTACCCTCGTTTTTTTTCTTTCCATTTCAAATGTCAAAACGGAAAACTCACCAGTCTAGCGACACCATTCGGAAAGTCCCGAAGATTCTGGTCAGTGACGTCACGCCGCTTTCTATTTCCGCTGAAATGTGAACAATGATGAAAACAATTTCAGGAATGAATGGACGGACGACTTAATGAATGGCCGCCGTCTACCCGTCGGATAAATAAATCTCAATCTCTTATTTTAACAAAAAAAAAAAAAAAAAACGTTAATGTACAGATGCGACTTTAGTCATGACAAGAACCAGAACACCTCCATAGAAAGAGGAGTAGCCAATTAATTGATTTGGGTTTACAAGACTTTCTCTACTGAGGATGAGCCTAATAAAATAAAATCGTCAAAATACAAAATATTTAACAGTAATAGAAATAGAGAAATATAGTAATATAAGTAACAGACACGCGGTTAGATGTTGTACATTGTTTCTTTATAAATCCCCGAAGACAACTAGACGATTTGATTAATTAAGGGCAGCAATAGCCAGTTAAAAGTATTCGCTGTCAAGATAAAAGTATTTAGAAAGAGATACTTACATCTGCGCACTGCTGAAGGGAAGGCTGAAACTGAGACCGTGCTGGATATAGACTTTGAACCATCACATGTATTTCCCCTAAAGAAAGCCACTCCCCCTGGAAAATGCCAAACATTCAAATAATAATAAAAGCTCACATCACACAGTTAAAAGAAGCACGTGTAACATTCAAGTTTCCTCAACCTCAGGTTTCATCCCCCACGGGATTGCAAATAGCTCATTTGTAAGACATTGATCAAAAGCCCCAGTAAGGAATTATACTTTCAGTCCTTCTGAACATCACAGGTTTTCAGGAATAGCATAGAAACTAAATATCCCCACCTCCATATTTATTCTGATCATGTCAACAACATTTAAAGCAATAATAACAAGAAGACGATGGTGGTGAAGAAAAAGACAAAAATAAAGAACTGTATATAACAAAATATTATAAGTAAGACGGAGTAATAGAAAATGTCAGCATCATTGCAGCTTGTTTCCAACTGCTGACATGTGTCCAGAAATTGCATGATTGTGTAATTATGTAATTTTTGGACGTTTTATTTTTAATCCCGCAGACCAAGGCTGATTTTTCTATTTACCTATGTGAAGATGGACCATTAAAAAGACATTATTTTGCTAAAACACCCCATATTCACAAAGAAGCCGACTAAAGAGAGAGAGAGAGAGAGAGAGAGAGAGAGAGAGAGAGAGAGAGAGAGAGAGAGAGAGAGAGAGAGAGAGAGAGAGAGAGAGAGAGAGAGAGAGAGAGAGAGAGAGAGAGAAAGAGAGAGAGAGAGAGGTGTTTGCTGATCCACCACCTAAACAGGGGAGGAAGTTCAATTTATTTCACGATCATAGAATTGTTAATATGTAGATTAGATTATTTTTTATCATCCCCGTCGGCGGATATTGAATTCATTTCAGAGGGAGAATGGGTTAAAGGTGCGGCTCTGACGAATTTTTACTGAGGATAAACAAATAATCTGAGAAATACCAAAAAAGTTAAAACATATCCAATTCGGCGACTATAGAGGGCGCTGTTTCGCTGACCCCTCCATTACTCCTGAAAGAAAAGCAATAGAGGGATGAAACTTTTTCAGCAGACTGCCTTTGCAAAAACAATGTTCACCTTATATCAGATTTTAATAGTGGCATTAAATAACTAATACAAACATTGTTTGCGAGTAAAACATTAAGAAATACTCAAAATTAAAGGAGTTAATGTAGGATACCTGATATGCAATGAAATTACCTATTCATGATAAACTATATCAAATAACATATCAACATTATTTCCATAAACAGTTGTTAGGTCACTGATCCTTATGGTTTGCATAGTTGTTTTTCCTTTTGGGGCTATGAGATTGCGCATGTTGTGCACTAGAGGGAGAAATATGTTTGTTTTGGAGGAGTCAACAAAACAGCGCCATCTAGAGTCGCATCATTTCGTGGAAAAAAAATAAGGACAACACAATTGCTTCTTTATCAGCCATTTCTCTAATTCCCTCAACACATGAAATGATCTATTAAAGCCTTTCTGTCAAACTTAGAACAACATCAGTCTTCAAAAACACAATTCAACAGTAACAATGCCCACATGGATAAAGTAAAGGATAAAGAATAAACAATACATTTAATAATGGTGGTATAGTAGACCACCGTCATATGCTTAAATAATAATAGTAGGCTACTTGACTGAATGCCAATATGTATCAGTAGTATAATAATGCAAGCTGATAAAAAAGACACAGAGATAAGAAAACTGACAGTAAGCCACAATATCTGGAAAACCCCTGGCTTAATCATTTATCTTGGATTTGTGAAACAGTTCCCAGTATGGCGAAGAAACATAAGGATAAACAAATAAAAAATAATGAGCATGTAAATAAGGTAGGTTCAAACATTTTATTTATTTAAGTTTCATCGTCATGTCACACATGTCTTAATTCAGTCTAATCGGTTAATTTCTCTCCATTTACCAGGAGCACATGTGTGGGTTTTTGTTTTTGTTTCTTGTATCAACCAATCACAGCTCTTAGAAGAAAGCATCTCACCTAACAACCGGGTCAACTACACCTCCTCTATAAGATAAGAATTTCTGTGGTCTCCTTACTAATAGTTACTTCCAGCAAAGATCTGAATCTCTAAAACTCCTTAAAAAGAAAATATGACTGGACAAGAATCAAAGAGATGCTTCCATATTGCATACTTATGGCAACAAAATCCACAGGGTTCAAAATGACTGATCCTTTTAAATCAAATTTCCTTTACTTTTGGAGGTACTGACCATTTTAGATATTTAAAAAATATATAGGAGTTGTGGTTACATTTCTGTTAGGGACCATTATTTTAGTTCCGTTTGTAAAATGAGAAACCTTTAAAAGCTTTGTTCAAAATCTATTTCCACACGTAGCACTTAAAGCCATTTTCTCAATACGTAAATTTGTTGAATTAACATTAATCTTTGAATCAGTTAGTATGTTTTTTTGTATCAAACGAGGTAGAGCAGATGAAATTACTTTTCTTATCCTAATATATTCCTTATTTTTTTAAAGGTTTCAAGCTGTAAAATGACACAGGCCTGTGTCAAAAGTATTTATTTATTTATTTTTACCAAACCATATCTCTATAAATAGACCTTCCTTCTTAATAGTGATTACTCTTATTGCACATGTGGAGTAAAATTCTGGGTAAGTGTCCTTTTTGCTGTGGTACAGGTCTGCTTTGCAGCTGCCAGAAAACAATTTAAAACAATAATAATGCATTTTAAAGATTAAAAATACATTTTTAAGAAGCACTTCTGAATAGGAATGTCTTCTATCAAGACAACAACAAAAAAAATCTGGAAAGACCAATCCCCTCCAGTTTTATATGTGCTGCTTAGGTCTACAGGTGGACTTTGGTTGGAAGCCCGATGGGCTTGAGTTAGATTGTGTGGCTTCGACAGTTCTGTAGCACCAGGAGCTTGACTAAGTCAGGATTTTAAAAGGAATACTAAAATAACCGGACAACCAGTGCTAACACATTAAAACAGGAGTGATGTGAGCTTTATAGGTACGCTCCCATTTAATCTTATTGCAGAGCTTTGGGCCAACTGAAGGAAATCATGGGCTTATTTGTTGTTGCCTGTGAAAGGTGGATTACAGTAGTTTAGACTAGAGGAAATAAAGGCATGGCTAACCAGCTTAAAGCTCCTGATACAACACCACTTTTCTTAGTTCAAAAATATTTCTTGTTGTTTTGAGTGATCTTCAAGAGGACTGGTCAAAAACAGCACCTAAATTCCCAAAGTTTGACTTAATAAATTAGGTAACCAATCAATTGCCTGATCATAGGAAGCATAGTCTCAGGGTCACAAAACTTAAGTCTTCTCAAAGTTTAATCAAAGCGTTATTTTTACCAGTTTGTAATTTATGTTAGGCACTCAAACAGTGAATCATTGAAGGAACTGATTACAGATATTATGAAATGCATTTTCTGAGGGGTTGTATATATAGCAACAAAAGAAGTGGGTCTAAAACGGAGCCTTGGGGTACCATGCACATTAGATCAGTAGAACCTGAAATGATGTGGTTAACATTAAACATACAAGGTGATGTTTGAAAGGTATGACCTAAACCAGTCTGAAACATTGTGTCAGAAAGAAACATATGATACCTAGTAGGGAATTCGTCATGTAGCACCTGATTGATCACGAGAATTAAAACTTTCTGATCTGATGCAACATAACGGTCCTATGCTAGCAGATTTCACAATGATGACGTGTGAAAGCCACGCAGTACAAGTGAGGTAATCGGTAGTGTTCCTACGGCCGGTCACAATGGCCTCATCGTGCTGCGGAAGGGAACATCCACAGGATGATGTCTGTCATAAGCACTAAGAGTGAGTTCAATATAAAAAAAAAAAAAAAAAAAAAAAGATATAGGGCCTACGCACAGTCGAGCTAATGAATGGGACAGAGTGCTCAGAATGACAAAAAATTACTACACAAGTTTGAGTGAAAAATCCCCAAATAAGGTCAAGCCAGAATTACCCAGCAGGTTCTGACCTGGCTGGGTATTTCTGTGGGTGGGGGGAGTTAAGCGCCTATCCAATCAAACTGAACATTTTTGTAAAGAAGAACGGGCTGAAAGAGGTAAAGTTTTATGTATGCAGGCTGAAATTCAAATAAAAAGAAAGAAATGTGACTGATTGAAGGAAAGGGAAATAATAAAAACAGCTGTCTCTTCAAAGCAGAAACAGATTCTTATACTGGGAAAAAATAAGTCAATCTAAACTTTTTTCATTTGCGTCGTTTAAAGGGGGTTTACTTAAGTTTTAGTGCTCTGAATTTTTTGGGTTGAAAATATAAATGCTACAATAAACTCAATTCAACAAAACACATCACGAATAGAGTTACACCCGTGCTGAAAAGTCATGGAAATTAACAGGACAGGAAACAATACATCCAGGTGGTAATTTAAAAGTTTATTAAACAGAAACTTCTTTAAATTGATTATAATATTAATCATGCATAAACAAGTAAAAAAAACAAAAACAAAAAAATAAGTCTGAAAACCTCAAAACTCTTTGTAAATAGTATAATAAAGTCATTATATGCAACATACAGCACATAGCAAGTGTCAGGCATGCCAAGATAAATAATAGACTTGGTAGTGTGTTTCATGATGTGTATGAGTAATAAATGACTTGCTAAGCTGTTCGGCCGTTTAAATGAAGGGTACTGTGGGATTTTCAGAATGAAGTCCTTAGCTATAGTACTGCATATACATAAAACAAAGAAGTCGGTTATGACAAATGCTCTCATCTGGTAATTCATAGCTTAATACCCCGACCTGCTCTAAACGCACTGCAGAAACCACCAAGCAGATAAAAACAAATATCACTTTCACATGGTTTAACTTAACAAGGGAAATAAAAAAAGCCCCCATATACTGATGTCTGAACCTGATGTTTGCTGCTGGAATAAAATATTCTAAAAAAATGCAGCGTTTACAATTAGTTTGTCACCTTTTCTAGAAGCCCCAACTTATTTTAGGTGTCCATGTAGTTAAAAAAAAAAAAAAAAGCACAAAAACTAATTTGTTAGCAGGATGAGTAAACTTCTGTTACATGCTGGAAAAAACATGTTCTGGATTGATTTCAGGTTGAAAAACTGAAGATAGGAATTATAGGGTGGAGACATCAAAATTCACTATATCATGTTTTGAACTAAGTAAAAAAAAAAAACACATCCATAGGGACCCTTATATTATAAAGTTTCAGAAAAGGTCTGTAGAGCCCTGTAATTTTATGTATTTACATGAACAATCCATGCAATATTTAAAGAAACAAAAACACTATGAAGATTTGGGATTTGAAGTCGTTTGTTAGGTTAGACGTTTCTTTCCACAGATTTTTTTTTTTAATCACCTTGTGGTGGGGTTCACACACCGACAACCTTATTTATATTTGTTGTGAAAAGCAGTATCAAAGAGGAGTATCGGATCAAGAAATATTCAGAATATGTAACAGAATTTCTAAAATAAATGACAAACAATAGACGGCTGAAATGGCGATAAAGCGGCATCTAACGTGACAAAGTGAGAATTTTACCCAATTTACAGCTGATGAGCTAAAACAGAGGCTGTCACTATTTGAGTGTCTTTCCTAATGAGCCCCTGAATGTGTACAGACCAGTTCAAGTGAAATAAGGGGAATACCAGAAATGTTTTAATCCAGTATTACAAAAGGTGTTATGTAATAATAATAATAATAATAATAATAATAATAATAATAATAATAATAATAATAATAATAATAGAAGGCCTCAAGCATTTTTCCTTTACGGCAAAGGAAAGATGGCATCTTTTCCTCAGGAAGAGGTCGGCAGAATGAAAATGAAATAACTATCCAGCACAGTGGGGTTCATTAGAAATCCAGAATAAATACTGCACCTGTGAAGCTTGTGTTCATTGCTGACAGGGATTAACATTCTGTAATAAAAAGTATTTTAATACACTAAAAAAAGAAAAAAAAATTACCCAAATATCACTTGCTTCAATAAAGATTTTTTTTTTCCTTTCAGTGAGACTGTTGCACCATTCTTGATAAAAAGAAGGGCTAAGGGTTAAAAATAAACATAGAAAACAAAAACCGAGGAGTCATCCTTAAAGGTTATTGGGGAAATCTTACAATTGGCGGGCTGCCGGTTCAATCCCCCGCTCTGACCGTCTCAGTCGTTGTGTCCCTGGGCAAGACATTTCACCCGAATTTCCTGCTGTTTTTACTTCTATAAGACAGTTTTAGGGAGGAGACACGGTTCTTTTCTGACTTACCACAAGAGGGCGCCATTTCCCCCCTTCCAATAAAAGATGCCTGAGATTGCGTAACTAATTATTGTAGTTTTAAATCTAGACAAATCCGTTGATTCTCTGCTCGCATGAAGGCAAAACGTTGTTAAAAGCTTATTTTTTGACAACTCTGAGTATATATGCATTAAACCACAAGGTACCAGCTGCTCAGAGGTAGAAGCGTGGGATGTTGCGTTTAATTCCCCACAGGTAATTTAGCTAATTGGAGTCCAATCTAAAGATTTTTTCCCCCCTCTTAGATTAAATCTTTATGTAACAATAATGCTATTTTGACAGGTCTTTTGTGTTCAAGTTACTGGCACAAGAACATGTTTCTAGACTGGACCCTGATTAAAAGCAATTCCAAGTGTGATTTTGGTTGGACATAACAGTCATCGGAGGACCAAGATGAAAAGGAGTGGAGCCTTTTTGCGAAACCAGACCCGGCGAGAGACGGCCACCGGCTTCAGTGAAAGTCATTTTGTTTTATACACGTGTGAGGGAGTGAGTAGTGTTAGATATCCGTCACATAATCGGTAGCATATTCTCTCTGTGGAGTTGTTCTGTACCACCTTTTAAATTCCACTCAAATTTCCCAGAACCCTCAGTCACACAACAAAAGCTTGATTTCAAACCACGCTGGAGCGGGCGGCGGCAGCTCCTGCGTGCGTCTATAGCCAGGTGAGTAGGCTGTCCCTGTCCATGTGCGACCCAGAGAGAACCGTGTCCATGTCCATCAAGATGTCTGAAGTCAAACCGTCGGGGATGCCTGGCATCAGCTCGTCGTTCATCGGGAGCACCGGCATCGACTCCTGCAGGCTCATCGACGGGGGCTCACTAGAGTCACCTAAACGAGTCAGAGGCACAGAGAGACAGGAAACTTTAACAATATTTTGCTTTGCACAGGGTTCCCACACCTTGGTGAACATCAAATTCAAGGAACTTTCAAGGACTTTCCAGGACAAATTTCCTCAAATTCAAGGACCACACGTGGCGGCATTTACCTACTGTGACCGCTGAATAGGTTATCATATTTTAATACAATGCAAATTCAATAAAAGACTAAACGGCATAGAAGTTGTTGGGTCAGAAGCAATGCAAGAAAGTGGACTTCATTTATAGCCTACATTGATATTGATCATATTCATAGCCTACATTTATATCCACAGTACATGACTATGCCATACTACATTACATATAAGATGTACATTAGCCTACCGTTTCATGGAATTTTATGGAAAAAAGTGCAGCATTGAGATGTTCAGAATTATATCAATTTGTTTCACTTACTTTCATCTTTGATTAAGCTAGTTTTTGACTTTGACTCTGAAAAGTCGCTAAATATAGCGACAAAGTCGCTGAGTTGGCAACACTGGGTGAATGTAACCTATTGGACGCACGTAGGCCTAAACCGTAGCCTACCAACTAACAAAGAAGAGCGAACGTACTTTTGCAAATTAAAAGTCTGTGGAATCAACATAATTTTAAAAGATCGTGTGGTAGTAAAATAATGACACATGAGTCGTCATCCGTGTGAACTTTCAACCCCACAAAAAAATTCAAGGACTTTCAAGGACAAGGTGTTTTTTTGGCTGTTTTCAAGAACTTTCAAGGGCCTTGAATTTATTTTTTCAGATTCACAAACTTTCAATGATTTCAAGGACCCGTGGGAACCCTGTTTGCATCATGACAGACTGTTTTTACAAGAAGCTGTGCAAATAGTGTCAATAATACACATTTTTTTTGGGTACAGAAGTTTACCAAGCCAAGACCAGTTGTCAAATAAAAAGATAATGTCACACAAAAAAAACAACAACACACACCCAGATGTCATTTTATAATATTGCGCAGGAAGACGGCACCTTACCAGTGTCCATATGATCCACAGAGCTCAACATGTGGTCGGACGTGCGTGGTAGGCTGCTGACGCTCAGACCGCTGTCGGTGCTTTCGTTACGTGAGTGAGCGCTGTGTAAAAAAAACAAAAACAAACCATTCTTTACAGACCTAATTGAGGGAAACCTGTCAATATTGCATCTCTGAGAGACTAGAGGAATATGTATTCCTTTGGGTCTGGGCCTCTTTTTGTACTTTTAACAGGAACTGAATACACCGTTCAAAAAACAAAGGTAACACTATAATATCAAGTCGGCTAAACTTCTTGAATATTGATATTATAAAACTTCATAGTTTTATAGGAAGTTTTATAAACTTATACAAATTCTAAACTTTTATAAGATATTCTTAAACCTATAAATGTCACCAGAAGCCAAGTTAAACAGCTTAATGCAGGAATTTTATCTACATTTTCTGATGTACAGTTGCCATATTGGATTCTGTACTGTAGGCTGTCGGGGAGCTCTAAAGTTTCTGTATAAGGATTTCCACTTTATGTAGTAACTTAAAACTTAGCAGTTCAGGCATCTTAGTACATAATAGTAAAAATTACAACGACGCCTTAATGAACCCCATATACAGTGAACTTTCAGTGATACCGGTTGTTTGAACCTGGGAGTTATACCAAGTCTGATTATTAACATTGTGACTGTGGAGCGGAGTGGTCTTGATTACTTTGAGAATCGTAATGACCAACAGCACCTTATCCAACAAATTCTAGCAAAACATCATCAAACACCTTTAAAGGGACAGTGTATAACTAACTTAGATTTTAATTAGCAAAACTCAAGTAGTGCTTTTATAAATACATATTCTGGCAAAGTCTAATAACATCACATCAAAAATGAAAGCATTCTTATAACTTAGAATTAGTAGTTACTAGTTTATAAATACATAGGTGTAGGTGCACCCACTGGGAGGCGCCATGTTGCGTCTCTATTTCTGATTTCAGTAGATGAAAGGGGACAAGCTTGTCAGCCATACACGTTTACCCAATCTGTGTCATATGACAGCATGCTGTCGTTGGAGGAGTGGAAAACAAGCAAAGACGACCGTAGATCATTCTATTTGCCATTTTTAGTTGAAATGTAGGACCATTCATACTCTTTGCCCAGCGAGAGGGAAGAAAAAGTAACCAAGAAAGGAAAAAGAGGTAATAACCGGGAGAAAACTAGAGTCTACATCGGCTATTATTACCAGGTGGAGATAATTCATGAGGTAGCGGGGCTTCAAAATGAATGTAGAGGTTACAGGCTTTCTGCTGGACAACAGGTGAGTTAATTCAATACAGTGACATTTATGTTGCTGTTATATTAGAAACAGGGCCAGCAACTACTCTGTCCTCCCAACAGAGACGGCTAGTTTGCGCATTTTCGTCTCCCTCTCAGGGAGTGTGTGTGCGCGCGGAGGGGCGGAGTGATATTTCAGCCGGGTCACAGTGTCTGTAGCACAGCACCGCAATCAGGTCTCTTTATAACTTGTGCTTATAGTCGCTTCTTTTAGAGCCCAAATAAGCGACTGCGCGCTCAGAAACAAGCCCAAAAAAAAAAACGACTTTAGAAAAAAAGAAACCCAAAGTCGCTTATAATGAGTGGACTTAGCAACAGCGCCAAAAACCCTTTCACAAGATGACCGTAGCTATTAGCAGTAGCTTGGTAGCAACTACACGGAGGACATGTTGACATTGTCACATTTATGACTCTGTGGCTTCTGTGGTAGTTATTAGGCGCTTAACGGTGAGTTTGTATGTAATCCATTCAGTGAACCGCTTGATGATGCGCAGGGTGTGAATCTGGGGCTTTAAGCTATCTGCTAACTTTTACCTTTAAACTGTCAGCAGCGAATATAGATTATGTACACTTTCAGTACTTGTTTCCTTGGTTTGGTTCTGCCTTTGTTCAGCACCTCAGTAAATGCAATTTAGGGTCAGGATTAAAGATTGACTAACAAATCTACCGTCACAAAACGATCACATTACCCATTGAGGTTAGGCTCTTGTTTCAGGGCCCTGATCCTGACATCCACCGACGGGACAAGCATCTGTGCGGTCCTGTCATGGTCCATCCCTCCGGGCATCTGGTTGCTACCTCCCGACTCCTGCACCCAAACATATGTATGCTTAATTTCACTACGTAGGAGATAAGCAAGGAGCAGTTTGTGGAAAAAAAAAATGCAGATTTATAAGACATTTCGGTCCAGTCTGGTACGATCTCTGACCTGTGGTACAAATTGTGGAAGGATGCTGTGCTTCAGTCTGAGCTTCTCCTGCCTTTGCTGCATTGCCAAACCAAGGTTGGCAGGATTCACCTTCTGGGCTAGAACACAGAAACCATAAAAGAAAGTTAACTCCCTTGAAATTAAACACAATTCATCAAATATGGAAAATCTTTAAACACTTTGGAGGTCCTTCATCTTTGCTGTCTTGCGACCAAATAGTCAGCTGTTTCATAATAGCGCACATTGGAACACAATGTTTCTCATTGACAATCGTCAACTCAGGAGGCACAAAATCTGTTATAGTGTGCTACCTAGACGCGGGTCGTCCCATGTGGTGGTCTTATTTATGTGATCAATGTAGTACATCTCTCCATCTGCAGTCACAGCCTGCTCCCAGCCTTCAGGCAGTGGACCTGAACAGCAGTAGAAGTACACAGTGAGAAGGCGAATGGTTGCTGGAGCCAATGGAGTGTTAAGCGAAGGGGGGGAAAAAAAGGTTTGTAGTTTGCAGATTGTAGGAAGAGAAGTGGAATGCTGCTTTATTTTATTTACAATATATATATATATATAAAAATAAAACAATTGTATGTGCATTTTGCCTAACTTCAGTGTGTGCAAAACAATGTCCGTGTAAATATGCTCCTTAGAAAAAAGGGGCTGTTCACCCAAATCACACTATAAGAATTTTATAATACCTCTCATAAGAAACAGTGTCTCCAATGTTGGGAACGTTTTACAAAATAAGCTAACAAAAAAAAACAGCCATGATAGTTTATAATGAGGCCTTTTGAGGATCTGGGTGACGTCCAGTAGTCCATTCCACCTTCGTCTTGTTTTCTACCAAATTCTGAAAGCAATATTTGACATATTCGATGGCAAGAAGTTATTTGGGTCGAGATTATTTTTAAAAAAAAAACCTAATGGTTTAAGTTAGGTAAAGTGTAGACTAGAGTTAACGTGGCAACTTGTGACAATCCCTTAAACTTCAATAAGCTTGCTTGTATTAATCAAAATGTGTCCATGGCCACATCGACTACACGCTTTGCTTAATGGTAAATTAAAGAACTAAATTCCTATTTTTGCGAATTAGAAACAGACTAAAGTTTACCGGACTGTGACCTGGATGCTTTTAATTTTCCTAATGCATCAAAACCGACCCGCCACGCTACAAGATTTGCAGGGATGTTGTTGCACCTTTTGCCTTGTGGTTTAGCACAGTAACGCCCCATTTCCCGCTGCTCAGCGATGCCCCGTTTGACGAGTTTTTTTTTTTTTTCAACCGGGGTGTTTTTTTTTTTTTTTCATCCTTCGTCGGGAGGTAGTACAACCGGAGCAGAGCAGGGCTGGATCGGGATGTGAGCAGACTGCTGTTCACTGATTGGCCGGGGGCTTTTTCTCAGAGGAAGCCCAGGGAAACCAGGGAACCTAAGAGCGACGACATTAATATTAAGAACCACCATGAACAGAGAGGGTAAAGCTCAAATATAATTTTTACTATTTACAAATCAAAAACCACGCCTGAAGAAAGCAAAAGAAAAGAAAATAAGGATACTTTAGCGAACCGGTCTTTCTTCGCAGAGAGACGCGCTGTATCTAATTACCTAAATCAGATCTCCGGTTCAGCAAGGCTTTCTCTCGTTTTAAGTTTGATCATTAAAAGGTTCAAAAGGTTGTCCCCGGTCCCTGATCGAACCACGGTGCATGTACAGCACTTTTAATTGTCTAGTTACTCAAACGTGCTATACAAATAAACTTGCCCTTGCCTTGTGTGTGGAGGTGGAGGGAGAAGGCAGAGAGAAGCTGCCCCCGCTGTAGCAGTCTGCTGCAGCGGGATCTAACCCAAAGAACACGCCATCGAATCAGTGCTGCATGATTATCCACGGTCAAAAGTCTGCGGTTTTGTGCCTTAAAGTAATTATCATCGTTCTTGCCATGACTCAGGTAAAAATGTCCCCATAAAGCCCCAAATTTGAACTCTGTGAGGCAAAATTTGGAGCCGATTAGACAGGCTCACCCCACAAAAAAATACCTGTGTAGGCAAAGAGAAGCTGGGCCTTATGAACCAGATATTTAAACCAATGGATTATTCCATCCTTAAAAATATTCAAGATATTCTGGCATATGCAATAATACAAAACCTTATTTGTATTTTCATTTTATTTATGTATTTATGTACAATAAAGGCAGTGCGCTCAACACTGACGGATGGAGCTAAAGCCACCCCCTAACCGGGAGGCGTACACTGAGTCTTACTGAGTCTGTGGGAAACCAACAGGGGTATAGTGGAGGAGAACCATGCAGAGGAGACAACGGCAAATGAAAGGGGCCATAAGACTTTAGTGAGGGCCACAGTACAGAGATGAGGTTCATGTTTAATAGGGCTTTTCTCAAATGACGTCAAACGGCTAAACTTAGAACATCCCAGTGTGCATTCGCCACAGCTGTATTAGATTCGTTGAGCCGTAACTCTTGATTGGTTCACTTATGCGAGTCAAATGGTGAACAGATCTGTCCTGAATAGCGCCTCAACAGATATATAATAACAACAACAAAACACTGTTACGTTGGTATCTGCCGGAGTAGCTCGCGATATGATGATTGTGAGCAAATGAAGGAAGTTTTTCCATTGGTTCTCCTAAACCCTGAAGGATAATAATACTCATTTTCTTAGTTTTAGCTGTAATTCTATGTGGATTCAGTTGGTTTTATCTTTGCGTTTTGCTCTTCTGTGTGAGAGGAGCTTTCTATTTTACTGCTTTCTTCACACTCATTTTGAGGCCTCTACATTTCAACCAAAGTCTAAGCTGTTCTTTGTCGTATTTCTCGATTGAAGCATGTTGAAATAAAGCTCCCGGGACGTCGTCATCTCCTGAAATGATTTGGAGTTTGGTCATTCCCCACGATCAACGACTTCAGTCCCATCTGTTTCGAGATTAGCAGCTTTCTAGACGAGGGAATCCGCAGGTTTTAATTTCTACTTTTTTATTGGAAACATCATTGATGAGAATCAGTGATGAGAAGACAAGAAGACAATGAATTCCTTCGCTTTTTCACAGAAAGTCTGCTGCAGTTAAAAAATACTTTATTTATCCCAAAGGAAAATTAAATGTTGATGTCAAAACTCATTTTGTCGAGGAGTTATTATAGATCAGTTGTTATTTTCCCCTCATACTCAGTGGAATAGTAACAACTTTCAGTGGAGTTTTAAAACAACAGTACCTGTTTTGCAGAAGAAAAAGTCTTATAAAGCTGTAATGAGAGCCTTGATAGTCCGAGTTAATCCAAAAATAGAGATGTCCTGATCTGGAAATGCCGAAGTCAAACCTAAACAACGGACGCAACAAGCGGAGTAGACAACGTTGATGGAGCTAGTCATAACCGCACGACAGATTTAGAACGAATACACAAGATGTTTCATGTGCTGTGTCCATATCTGCATCCGTAAACGCAGTGTGCCGTGTGTAACGTCGTGTCACTACCTTCACATGCCGGTCACAGGTCATGATAGATCTTAAATGACTAATGGGTTTCAGCGGCAATGAAAAATAATGATCTGGATAGAAGTATCAAAACCCATTTTTCGATGCAAGTAAGATAATATTTTAATGACTGAGGTGTAACACAGCTTTGAAGTAGGGCTGTCCCAATAACCAATAAATCAATTAATCCCACAATAAAGCCGATCATGATCGCTGCAATGTGGGCGATTGTCTTTTGGATTTAAGCCAAATGACGGCGGCCGACCGCTTAATCTATCTGAATCGTTGTATCGAGGGGTTATACTTGTGTTATTATGCCATTATCATATTAGTCGAATAAGGTCTCCAAATGACAATACTGTGCTTCATCGCGATAATTTTTAGGGAGATTTATCGTCCAGCAAAATTTGTTATGGTGACAGGCCTACTTTCTCCTAACAGAGGAGGGATTTTTCTGTGCAGTGGTTACACTATAAACCATTACAGGTGTATTAAGGACTAGATTAAGTAGCTGGAATGACAACAGAAAGCAAAAACCAGTTTGAGTGTCTGACTGCTGTTTAAATACAGACCTTAAAGGCTGTAATTGTGGTCCCTGATCACACGCTGCGGTTTAGTTGTGCTTCATTCGCTCATAAAAAAATAAATAAAAAAAATACACAAAAGATTTGAATAAAATGACCCTTTAAACGTTTTCATCAAGCTATTAATGGAAACAAAACAAATGGGACCTGCATGGAAACCAGAACGTATCTGATTCTTTTTAAACTGAAACCTTAGGCTACTGGAGGACATCAGGATCTAATTTTCTCACTCTATGGAGTTCTACTGTTCTTCGATTATGCATTATGTGTTGTCCTTTCTGCTTTAACTTTTTGTTCTCTCTCTTTTTTCTTCATAGTAGGTACACCTGGTCTGGCGTTCTGTTAGCTGTGACATCATCCAGAGAAGACGGCTCACCCGCTATTACCATCTAATGTAGAACAGATTACTGGATCAATGTGTGCTTCTGTGCTTTTTTGTCTCTCTTGTTGTGTCTCTGCTCTTCTCTAACCCCCCAGTCAGTTGAGGCAGATGACCGTTAATGGGGAGTTTTTCTTTCCACTGTCGCTTCATGCTTGCTCAGTATGAGGGATTGCTGCAAAGCCATGGACAATGCAGACGACTCTCCCTGTGGCTCTACGCTTCTCCAGGAGTGAATGCTGCTTGTCGGGTCTTTGATGCAATCAACTGGTTTCCTTATATAGGACATTTTGGACCAATCTGTATGACCAATCTGTATAATATGATTGAACTTGACTTTGTAAGGTGCCTTGAGATGAGATGTTTCATGAATTGGCGCTATATAAATAAAATGGAATTGAATTGAATTAAAACCTTGTTCTTCTTGAACTCCTTTCAAGCGTCTATACCCTCGACAGTCGTGGGTTTGCATCTCAAGTCCGATCTATGCTAGCCAGATGCATTAGTGCGAGCAACAGAAAGGGAATCCCAAGAGGATAAAACCCAACCAACCCCAGGTCAGAGGGAGACAGATGACAAAAATAAAAAAAAGGGGTTCAGCGCTGCCGTGTGATACCTGTCTCAGGAATAATATTTTTTGGTTGCGTAGTGGGCGCTGGGTTGCTGAAGGAGTGGGCGTGGATCGGGGTGCAGGCGATCTGATGCTGGGCCGCAGCCGACTGAAGCTGCGAGAGGCGGGGGTCCTGCCATGTGGTCGTCTTGTGCACGTGGCTGAAGAAAAAAGAAAAAAAGAACCACACACACACACACACACACACACAGCAAACGATGAATAGGAGTGCATCTGTTAAACCGCTGTTACCTGAAGGGCGAGGAGTGTCCCGCCTCAGACCTGCTTTACCTGTACTACCAGATGTGCTCGCACATCCATTCTCCTTGAGAAAATCTCAGGCTTTCTGACAGAGCGGTGAGCCATCAGGAAACTCACCAGGGTGAAACCTAACAGGCCACACCGTTGGTTCAACTAGTTCCTGTTTGCATGAACTTTACTCCTTACATCTCTGCCACTATTTTACTTTTTTTTTTTTATTTTAAATAGGGACATCTGCTGTGGCAAAAAAAAAAAGCAAAAGTCCAGTTGCTTTGTTTTTTACTTTTTTTTTTGAATGACCATGACCTGGATGACTGAGAATCTTCACCAAAAAAAAAAGAATGTCAAAGAAAAAAATGGATTTTCTCTGAATGTGTTGAATTATAACAGCTGGAATGATCAGTGATAATGAAAATTATTTTTGGATTTTTAATCAGCCTACAACGCCTCTTTCCACTTCCAAAATCTGCTGATGTAGAATCTGTCTTGCACAACCCGCTTTGGGAAACTGTCACCCGGCACAGAAACTCTTAAAAAAAAAAAACAAAAAAAAACCTGCAGAGCCTGAGATGCGACACAACAATAAACCCGGAGGAAGCCCTTACTTGATGAAGTACCGTTGGCCAGTGGGCGTCTTGGCCATCTCCCAACCGTCGGGGAGTGGCACGTCATCGGGTATGATCGGCGTGGCTGCTGCATCTGCATCTGCTTGAGCGGAGAGGGAGTTGACTGGGAGGGAGGCGGGGGAGGAATGAGCGCGGACGTGATGAGGGGCAAGGGAGCCGCACAGGCCTCCGTCTGAACTGGCCTGACGAGAAAGGAGCAGGGTTAGCAAGTCTGCAGCGGCGTGACAAACACCAACCCAAGACGTAAACCGAGAGAAACAAACAACACTGCAAAAACAGATCTAAAAATAAGTAAAATGTTCTTAAAATTAGCGTATTTATCCTTGATTTGAGCAGGTAAATAAGATTATCTGCCAATGGAATGAGTATTTTGACCCCTAAAATAAGATAATTAGACATACTGCACTTGAAATAAGATGATTCAGATGAATTGTTCCTATTTTAAGTGCAAAATTCTTATTCCATTGGCAAATCATCTTATTTACCTGCTCAAATCAAGGACAAATACACAAATTTTAAGAACATTTTACTTATTTCTAGTTCCGTTTTTGCAGTGAAGAAAGGGTCTGATGGAGCCAGGAAAGTCCTCGTTCTCACGGCCAAGTGGTTTTATTTGCAGCAGCTAATGGTCAAATACGATGCAACACTAATATATGTTTATATCCTGCACAATGGATCTCAAAAGTGTACATAAATTGTAAAATGGAAGTATTTTGTGTTGCATAAAAAAATATTTCACAATGATGAATTATTACAAAACAGTTTCCTCCTTTAATGTGACATTTATCCTGCACAATTTAACTAAAAAAAAAACAACAACAATCAACCTTAAACTAACACTGTGCTGAAACCGCTTTTGATCAAGTTCCTCACTTCGTCCTCTTTGGTCGCAATCCATCCACATCCCTCAACCTGAGTTAACAATATATGCCTTTAAGTTTTGAAAAAGTTCAACAAAAAAAAAATGTTTTTATGACTTTATAAATTGTCAACCACAGTTAAAGGGTGGCTAATAAACCCTTATCTGTCTTTAGATCTGCCAGGGTGGTGAAGTTCTATGTTCTAGATCTCTGTTTGTTAATGTACAGTTTAGAAATATTACGAATATCCAAAGTCTAATCCCAGATCATAAAACAATCTACGTATTTTTATGCTGTGTGTGGCTTTTTGGTTAAAAAAAAAAGGAAAGGGAAACGTTGGGGAGCTATCTTTAAGCTTATTTACCTTGCAAAAGTTTGCCAAATCTTTCAGACTTGTGTGAACATCTCTCGATCGCAGCCTCTTCAGCGTTACCAAAGAGTTTCGGTCAGATTTAGATCATGAGTCTTGCTAAGCTAGCTCCATTTCATTTAAGAAAGGGGAAGGCGTTATTTTGCTGATTTAAATGTATGCTTGGACTCACAATGACAATCAATAATGCAATGGAATAATATTCCCATTCTCACCAGACCTCTAAAGGTTTTGGGTCAAAGTAACATCCAGGTTCCATCTGAGGAAAAGTAACATCACGGCACAATACTGCCAACACCATATTTAATTGCGGTTGTGATGTTCATGTCGATCCTCCTTTGCTAAATAAATGTA
The DNA here is from genome assembly GCF_011125445.2 of Fundulus heteroclitus. Classification (NCBI taxonomy): domain Eukaryota; kingdom Metazoa; phylum Chordata; class Actinopteri; order Cyprinodontiformes; family Fundulidae; genus Fundulus; species Fundulus heteroclitus. The sequence continues at coordinate 21,503,617 of NC_046371.1, forward strand.
AGAAAATTGATAAAAATATTTAATCTTGGGAGGGGGGGGGGGTGTGTAACCTCAGAGCATGATGCTGCCACTACCGTGTTTCACTGTGGGAATGATGAACGCCGCTGCTTCTGACACCCTTTGGAAGTGTGGATCAAAGATGACGCCTGGTTTCACCAGAGGACAGATTCTTAAGATTTTGGGAGATTTCCATAATGCTTGGAGTTTTTTTTTTTTTTTGAAGAAGAAAAGGCTTCTGTCTTACAAACCAAACTTCATCCAACACTATTAGACAAAGGACACACAAAGGTGAAGCACATCCAGCAGAGATCCCTGCAGCTCCTTCATTGTTGCCCTGTGGCCTTAGAGTCCTTCTCTGAAAGGTTTCCGTCTCATCCCTCCATCAGTTCAGGACAAACATCTCATTTGCGCGACGGCACTCTTGCCCAACATTGTCTTTAATTGCTAGTGCATGTTGTTGTTGTGCCATCGTGTGTATTTATAACGTCGTCTGGTTTTGCACGCTTCTGACGGCTGATATCTTTGCACAACGAGTTCTGTTGATCCTTTGTAGCCTCTCTGCAGACTATTCTGGAGTATATATGGATGCAAATGAGCAATCTCATGACAACACAACTTCATTTCTGATTAATCAGATTCACTTCGATCGATGGCAGGCGTTTACTCTGTAATTGAATAAAAGTTGAATGAAACTCCGTTTATGTAAGGGTGTGCAGTTATGCAATCCCGTCTTGAAAGCTTTTTTTCTTTTTCACAGTTTTGTCCCTGACCGATTGGGCTTGTTGTTCTGCTAAACTGTGGCAGACTTTTTTTTTTTCTTAACAAAAGGCAGAAAGTGTTTTGAAATGATTTATTCGTTTTTCTACATACAGAAATCCTTTCGTTTTAAATGCTGTTAATGCGCTTTAAAAAGACCTCCTGTGTAGTCACCCCGGAGTTATTTGCTTTTATCAGTGAGGGGAAAAAGTAGCTGAAACTAAACAACAATCCAACAATTGGCTGGAGGTTAGGAAATGCATATGCTAATTCAAATCCCTTGCATAAAATAAATGCTGTCAACAATTCAATTAAAATATGCACTGATTTAGTGACTTTCTGTATCCTTTTGTCTTCATAAGAGATTTTCCCACAACTGGACACCATAAATGTTTGCACAAGTTACAAAATCGGCTACAAAAAAATGCAACATAAAGGCCTGATAATGGTAAACTTGAGGGACTGAGTGCATCAGTCTGTATCAAAGTAAAAAAAAAATGTGAGATTAGACTGAAACAACTTGAAATGATTTCTGCAAAAACAAAGAGAGGCTAAACAATAAATGGGGTTCATTATGGCCCTCTGTAGAGGTGCGCAATGCGCAGTTTGAGGAGGAGAGCACATTTCTCTGCCTCGTCATCTTCCTAAGGAATTTGATGTGATCAGATTAAAGATAGATGTGAAACACTGCACACCTAACTTTCCTGCCTTGCCTTTTAATGCATTGCAGTCGATTTTATAGTATTGCTGTCTGACGTTTTAAATCGTGCACGCAGTGGCACGGCCCAACAAGAATAAACCCAGATGTCAGTTTTTATTCTATTCCAGTATCATGCAGCTCTTGATAAAAAAAAAAGAAAAAAAGATAGATTTGGTGCGCAACTGCAAAACTGGAATAAATCTGCAGATTATTGTTCAAATTCGGGTCTACAAAATATTTAGTAAATTCTAACAGTGCTTTTTGTTTAAGTTTGGTCAGGATTTAAATGGGTTTTGAGAGCCTCTTATGAAATGAAACTGAAAGTGGAAAACGTATATTGATGCTAAAAACCGTACTTATAAAACACAACAATAATATAGTGTTTGTGTTTTACTAGGTTCATTTGGGTCAACCAGTGGTCAGAGTCGGCTTTCTTTCTCCATATGTGGAAAAATGGGGGGGGGGCAACTCACAAAATACAATGTATGGATATGAACGTATGATCCTAACCTTGAAATTTCTAAAAAAATAAATAAATAAAGCAACACCTGGATATCCATGTAATATCTTTGCAATTTGCGTAAAAAAACTATTTTACATGTTGAGAAGCTGCAGTTATTGTTGATTTAACTTAAATGTGAACCTTAACAAATAAATGACACAGAGTTTCTTTGGCTCTGTGCTCACTGTCTTACTATAAGGCAACAAACTGACAGACAAACATAACAGAGATACCAAGTTGGCATCTGTGAACTGTGACCAAACGGTTTCTCCAAAAATATTCTGCAGATTTTGAATTTTAGAATATCCAAGTCCATTATTCTAAAGCTGCAGCTTAAGTGGTAGGCTGTTCATCTGTAAGTTTGGTACTAATTAAATGGAAGATAAATAGGAAATAAATAATTACAATGAGTTTAATATAATAGGAGTTATTTTTAAGCATTTGTATTTTAAAATATCTAGATCCTCTCTGACGACTGTGAACCTGCAACCTGTTTCTGTTTCCATAAATCCAGTGGGATTGCCTACTTGATATGGATAATCATCTACTTCTGGGAATTTTGTACTTTTAAAAACTGCCGCAACATATTCATTAAAGGAGGTTGTGAAGTAGTGTAGATTCAATAATGTGGAAATGGCTATTGCTATGTTATACGTGCAAGCCAGCCATATTAGATGTTGAGGTCATGGTTGGTGTGAAACGCTCAACTTTCCCTCACAGGATTCAAGCTCCTGTTAATTTTCACAACCTCAACTTTTGAATTTTTAACATTTGAGTAAAAAAAATGGAAACACTTATTCTTCAACCAAAAAATCATCAATGTAAAAAAAGGTGCTTTTACACTTTTTGAATAATTTCTTGAAACCACCTGTTAAAACCAATGTTTCTTTTGACATACACTCCCTATAGCTTAAATACTATTTAAAGAGATGCCAGAGGCTATGGCAGCCATATTGGGCACAGGGTAATGCAGTGCTGCCTAGATAAACAAGGAAGTTATTTACTGAATTAATTTATGACCCAAGTCACAGGCTTTAAAGTTTCACCAGGACAAAAAATGATCTTTTGTGTAAACTCTTATGCTTCTTTGTAGTTGAAATCGACATTTGACCTAATTTAGCATGCGACAAGCTTTGCACATCCATTTGTGACATTTCTTAAATATTCTGAAATATTGTGGCGCATTGGTTAAAATCTAACTTGAACTCACAATACAAACTCATCTGCACAAGCAGATCTCTGCGGGATTCTTTAGGATTGCGCTTATCGTTCACATTTTTTTCGTACAAGCAGTCGGACTCTCCTGTCCACCGCTTAAAAGTGCAACTTTGGGCCCTCTGTTGTTTAGCCCGCGCAACATTATGCAGAAATTTAACCGGCTGCACACCGCTTGTCAAGCGGCAGAAAGAAGGCCCCTACATTTAAGCTTTGAATAAAAGTCAAGTTACGTAGCTGAAAAACACAGACACTTCGCACTCTGACTTCAGACACAATCCGCTGCAGCCGGTTGAGGGCTGACTCCTAGAGCTGATAGCCTGACTAGTTAAGCAGATACCACTGTATATTGTCTTGTTTTACTCTCTAAAGAGCACAGCGGCAAAAAAAATAAATATATAATTACTTTACAACATGGCCCCAAACGCAAAACTTAATACAGTGGGTGTTGATTTTCAGGCCTATGTATGGAAATCAGAAAGATAAATCCAAGAAACAACATACGACTGTTTTAGTAAGGAAATGTGACGTATTTTTATAGCTTAAACAAAAGGCAATAAAATCAGATTACACATTTTGTGCGCAAATACACTCTGACTGTGATCATCTCATTACAGCCCATACTTCAGAGATGCCACTCATTCTTTCATGCTGGTCATTTTCTAAATCCTGACTCTAAATATTGGCGACTTTAAGGGCATATGTGGTGGAAACCCTGGCCTGCGAGGACGCATGCAGCAGGTTACTGTTGTATTACTTGTCTTGAGTGGCCCCTGGGCTCCGGCGGCTTGAAGAAGGAGTCCGGCAGCTTCCTCATCCTCATGGGGAGGGAGTGCGGCTGCCTGGCCGCCTTGCCGGGATTCATCACGGCGTTGAAGAGGGCCTCCAGCTCCGTTTTGGAGTCCCCGCGGACGTGCACGACCTGCTGGCCTGCCGGAGGCGCGCCGCGGTGCGCGTCCATGTCGCCCAAAGTTTGGAGTCGAAACAGATCTGTTTGGAAAAGTTCACTCATGTGAAATAAACGGAGGGGGAAAACACAGATTGCTAGAAAAAAAACCAAACAGAGACAATGGGCATGGATGCGCCTGTGCGCCACAGTTAAGATCACATTTGTTTACACTTTTAGAGCCCCCTCCTCCTCCCTCCCTTCTCCCTTAACACCCCCCCATTTGAACTTTTAAGGTTGTTGTCTCAGTGTTTGAATCTCTAACTCCTCCAAGTTTATAAGCTACATGAACAAAAGCCACCAAATCTCGGGGCGAAGTACTCGAAGACGCGTTATTTAAGCGAAGATCGCTTCAAAAAAAAAAAATCAATCTCGGCAGAGCACAACATGCCTTCCACATACCTTCAAGCAGCCAGAGCGTCCCCCCTCCTCCTCCTCCTGCTGCTGCACCACCTCCTCCTCCCCTGTGTATTCCTGCAGGGAAAAAGGGCCAGAGTAAAAAAAAAAAAAAAAAAAAAAAAGTCCACCCGTGTCCCGTTTCTCCCGACACGGAGTGCAAAAAACTCTCTTCACAAGGCGAGGCAAGGCGCGCACACAAGAAAGTGGCCGGGAAGAGCGATTTCACCGAGACCTCTCAACTTTTTTTTTTTTTTTTTTTCCCATCCAGCGATCAGTCCAGATTCATGTGATAGCGCGGAGGGGCGGGGTTGCAGGGTTTTTAAAGCCGCCGCAGTCGCAGGGAAAATGTTTCACACTCTCCAGGCGGCTGTGTTGTCAGCCATCGCTGGTTGTTAAAGTTAAAGCAAACCGGACGGCTGGGAGTCAGTTTGTGAACTGGAACTGACCGGCGAAGTCATCTGGGAAATATAAACACTCCGTGTTTAATTCATGTCTTAAACCCCTCCTGTGCGTTTTTCCATGTGGAGATTTTTTTTTTCTCCTTTTTCTTTTTGCTCTCCTTGTGAAGCAAAACGTGAACAAACAGATCCTGCGACAAACCCAGATATATTTTACAGAGGGTACATGAGTCTGTTAAGTCCTTCAAAACTCAGACTCTGGGTCTGGCTTTGGTGTATTTCTTATTTATTTGTGTGTGTGTGTGTGTGTGGAAGGGGGGGGGGGGGGGGGTTGGAAAGTTGCGCCGAGAAAACATCCGCCCCATGATGAGGCCAACCCAGCCGGAGCCTGTTTGTCCCGTGCAGGCACAACCCGCACTGTGGCGCCCCATGGCGGAAAACACGCACTGAGTGAGCCGCAGGTCAGCTGCTGATAGCCGACTACCCCTGACTGGCTGCAGACCGCAGAGCGGGGCGTGGCTCAACGTGGGCCACGCCCACGCGGAGCCACGCCCCGATCTGCGGTCCGGGGCTACCCCCGCTGATAGGGCCTGAAATTGTAGGGAGGACCAAACGTGTCATTATTCATTGAAAAAAATACACATGTTTCTGTCATTAAATTATTAATAATTCTAACGTTTTGTAGCGATATAGAGACCGAATTTGTCACAATCCACATCATCAACACATTTTGTATTTACATGCGATGATTTAAATACAACTGGAAATGTTTACACTACACAACTATGTAAACGTTTAAATGTTATGTGTAATCGAAAAAAATTAAGATAACACCAAATCAAAGCTGTAAAAATAACCTGGCTAAGTAACCAGAAAAAGTAGGTTTTTATACTTCAGAAAAAGAGCACAGCAGATAATAGATTTTTTTTTCTGTGCAATACATGCTCAAAATCTCTAACTTTATTTGAAGGGTCTTAATCGTAAATTTCATGAAAATCTAAAAAAACAAAAAACAAAATGTTCTAGGGAACAACACGACATTTAACCCAAAAGTGTCACTGTTCAATGACAAATTGTTTAAATCTTTCATCAAATAATTATAATTTCTAATGTGTTGCATGAATAAGGAGGTCAAAAGTGCCAAAATTCAATACATCAGGATATTTCAAACGCATATTTTTAAATGGGATTGCAAATTATTTAAGTTGTGACTGTGGTTTGTCAAATACACCCTACTATCGGATTGGTTGACCTGTACAGCAACATAACTGCAAACCAATCACCATGTCCAAAGCAGTGCCCGCCCCACCCACTGACTCAGAAATATGAAGAAATAAGAAAAATGATTTATGTTTTAACATATTTTATAACAGTTCAATTAAACATCCAGTTACAACTATTTTAAGTTAAATGTTTAACTACATTTTTACATAAATGTGAACTCTGTTAAAATTCTAAAACATATAAACATTTTATTCTATGACTTCTTGATGTATTGAACTAAAATTTCTACATGACATTCTGTGTTTGTATGACATAATACAGATTGTACTGGACATAAATAAATTCTTACAAATATGTATCAATAGATCTCTGCAGTGTCAGATAAGTGATTTAATCAGCCAGTTAAAGCCAGATTGTGCATCTTTATTAAACAAATAAGTTGCCGATATCAACTACATTCAAACGATGCTTTTGACAATGGAGGCAGTGTTTTTTTTCTCTAAAGCAAACAGGTTACCTCTTGCAAGTAAGATTTATCAAACAACATAAAAAGCACAACAAATGGAGAAATTCTCGATGTGCTCCTTCACACTATTAGAAAACCCATATTTCTATTTAGAGAGCAGACAAGACAAAATCTGCAGACGTTCTTAGACTCTATAAAGATGTCTGTTTTTGCATTTTGGCTGGAATGTGAAGAGTTATTCAAAAAAGTTAACGTACCTGACCTGCTCTGATTAAGTTCATAAACACTTCTGCTCTGCAAAGTACCATATACTATATTTTCTGTCTGTTTGTAATTACCTGCTGAGGCTTTTCACCAGTAGAATGAATATATAATTCAGTCAAGAAAAACTGATCCAACCATTTTCATTGTAGCAGTGTTTGAGCTGGTTAAAATAATTTAAACATGGTTGCTGGAGCTTGTTTTAGTTGTGAGTTGAGGCTTTGAGTCAGAGTGCTCACATAGTGGGTGTCAGTCTTAGCTAAAACAACTGCTTATATAAATCACCCTACTCATTGGCACACATTTAGTATCGTATTTTAACAACTAATACAGTACAGTATATTTTTCTTACGTTGTAAATTTGCCCATACTGTATTTTTGATTTTATATGTTTACCCGTCTATTTCTCTGCATGCTTCTAGTTTCCTTACGCTTTGCTGCTGGTACACCCAAATTTCACCAGTGTGGAACAATATAAAGAATATTTCTATTGTACTCTAGTGCAATTAAAACACAGATAGCACAGCCATGCAGCATACAGTAGATAGAATACGAGTGATTCTGCTAATGTTTAGGATGATAAATTCAGTATTCTAAATTGCATTAGTATTTTCTCATTTTGCCACACCTTTTAGCCTCATTTGTCACATTTTAGTTGAGCTATTGATAAAAATCCTGACCAGCTTTGTTAATATAGCTTGTTGCATGCAGAACACAGGTTTAGCAACAGATTGCTGGACATTACTGTGATACACTCCTGTGAACAATAGATGGCAGTGTCTAGTTTTCAAGTTCCTTCCTTTTGTATTTTCATTTTAGTTATTTCCATGTTATTTCTCTAAAAACAAAATGGGAATTAAATCCTGTTAATGTTTCTCGGGTATTACCTGAGTGTTGTTTCTCTCGTGCAACAATTTGCCAACTTAATAAAATCTGAAAGAAAATAAAGACATGTTTTGTGATCAACTTAGTAGACATGAATAGATTTATAACAATTGTTTTTTTTAATAATAAATTACATTTCTTTCATACCATTTTTCCCCCATGATAAATAGAGTTATTAACCTCCTCCTGGAACTGTAATAACATTGAAGGACAACTAATTAGCAGTGATCTATTCACACCAAAAGAACACAGTATGACAGATTGGCCTCATTTTATTTCTGCAAATTACATCAGATTGTTAAATGTTAAGTTGAGAGCACTGGTATCCACTGGAAAGATTTAAAGTAATATTAATAGTGGACAGCTGTTTTCAGTGACGGTTCTTGCATGTACAGGGCCCTGGGTGAGCTAATCCTCGTACAGCCCCTAAACCAACCAAGTAGAGAAAACCGTCTAAATATTGGGGTGTGATAAAATGCAGCATTGCCCTCTACAAGTCACATAAGACAGTACCTCTATTCACCACAGCAAACAGAAATGTCCACAGACATTGTTTTTTTATCCGTTGGTTGTGCCATTAACTCAAATGAACTTTCATAATGGGATAAAAAGTCAAATTTGGTACAGTTCTTAACTTTTGCACTATGTATTTGCTACAGTTTCTTCCTTTATAACACATGAAAACAAAAAGGATATTTTGCAATTCTACCTGAAAAGATGAAGAAAAAAAGACACATTCAGAAAAGATTTTACTAGTATTGAAGCACCATGCCAAATAAAGCTACGCTGCAGCTTGCCCTTTACTACGACTGTTAGCTAGCCAGCAAACTAGCATTACCCTCTCTGTTGCTAGCATCTCTGTATTGAAAATTTTATGATCTTTCTTTGTTCGACGTCATCAGCATAGCTCTCATTTTAACAGTGTAAAAGCAGTCTTTTTGACTATTGTAGTTAAAGCATGAAAAATACAACAAAAATTTAATTGCTTTAAAATATGCTAGCTTACATTAGAAACTAGACTATTTGGGAATTGGTGGAAAAGACTCCTCCTTCGAGATAACATAGTTAAACTTAAAAAAACGCAATCTAATATTCTAATATTCAGATCCCTTGAACTTTTGCACACTTTGTCATGTCTCATCAACATACTGCATTTAGTTGAAGTGGATTTTATTTAGACGTATCAAAGGAAAAATCTTTGACAACCGTTGACCATTATGGTACCACTTCACAGTTGCTTACTATTTTGTTTTGGTCCATCCCCTGAAATATAAAACGTTTAAAAATACACCAAAGCTTAAAGATGCTCTGTGACAAAATCAAGGGGCCATACCTTTGCAGAGCACTGTGTGATTTGACATTTCTTCAGCTGTTCTAAACATTAAGAGATTTGTTCAGTATGGTCTCTTATAAAGCTTAAGTCCACTGGTTTAATTCCTTGATTTTCATGAGGTCACCCATTATTGACATGCACACGGTTTCAGACCAGCATGTAACATTGCACAGATGTGGGGGTCCCTGAGGCTACAGCGCCATGGTCCCCCCCCCCACATTCCTCCTTTGGACCATGGCTGCAGACAGAGGCCTAGAACAGCAAAGAGTCCTTTACTGCTGGCACTCACGGCAGCATTTTCCAAGGAAGCAACACACTCCAGCTGGCCTCTGCGTGGCACTTTGCTGCTGTTCTTTTGCTTTTCTGCTGTCTTTGCTGTTTAAAGGCCCAGTTAACTGGAGTAATTGGTCTGACCGTCTTGAAGACTTATGACTCAGTGTTCAGGATCGGAGGAAATATGAGCACAAGGAACAAAGACACGCTGCCCTATCTGCACCCTACAGCTCCCACGCAGGGACAAGGGGGTTCAATAAAACAAGTTGCACATTTTTCCTTACCCACATCTGTTTCTCATGTGGATGTCAGGAAGTAACCCTTAAAACAACAATGCCTGGTTACACACCACTGAGTAATAATAACGCCGACACGAAACTGGAATCGGCACCTCCAGCTCCTTCTGGGAAACACGACCCGACTTTTATCGACTACATTCTCAAACAGGGACGACGTAATGAGAGTTTTACAAGAAAGTGGGAGTAACAGCTGTAAGTCACTCCCACTGTCACGTGTGAGAGAAAGTGGAAAAAAAGGAGTTGTGGAGCATAAACTGTAGATGTGGATAGATTTGTGGTAGAATTATCGGTATAAATGAAGAAGCATCTGCTGGTAGAACGAGCTCCGCCCCCTTGCTTCAAGAGGAAATCATCCCAGTTGGACTGAGATGATGCAGTCAACAACTGTCCTCCTGCTGCTCTTGCCTCAGCTGGTTTTCTCCACAGTACGTATCATATGCATGTTGAAAATTGTTATTCGTTTTCTAATTTTGGGTGTTATTAAATGTTTGTTGGGATTTATAGAGGGCATGGTGATGCGGACCAGACCCTGAGAGCTGCTTCATTCTGTATGTATGCGTCAGTGTTTGGAGAAATGAGTTACATCCTAGAAAGCAAATAGAAAGTAAGAAAGACTATTTTAAATTTTTGTTCAATAAATACAGTGTTTTTATCAAGTAAAAACTTAGTCCCAAATAGAAAGCACAATATTTTAATCTAAGATGTATGAATTGTGAAGCTCCAAGGGAATCTTCACTTCAGACAATCTTAGACAGGATATGATAACTTAATGGAATTGTGATAACACATAATGTTTATCCCAACTAATATTTGTCTCAGCTGGCGCCAGGTTATTTTGGCTCTTTGCCAGTTCGTGTCCTTTTATCATACCAGCCTATACTTCCGTTCTGCAAACCAGTCATTTTGTACTCAGGTACTTAACCACTGTGCATTAATGTATGGCTATTTAAATAATCCAACAAAATCCTTTGTTGGATTATTTAAATAAACTGAAAGCTCTCTTGTATCCTTTCAATTATTTGCTTATTATCTGAGGTTTATTATCTGAGTATAACATTACGAAGCACAGTTTGTAAAACAAACAGCAACATTTAGTGGCAAAACTAAAAAAAAAACGGGGTGAAAATGTTCCAAAGTTACTTTATTTTAGGGCTGGACAATAATTCAGTAACAATATATATCGATCGATAGACCAGTTATTCAAATCGAAAACAGGAGTCAATATGAAGTTAAATAGAAGAACAGTTTTCCTACCTTTTGCATTCTAGTCTTTATGTAGGTTAATACTACAGTTATTACATCCTTCCAACCAATCGCAGCCAATCACAATTGCAAACCCAGGAGAGCTCCGTCACCAAGTTTCTAAGAGTTCAGAGAGCATGTGTTTTGGTAAAAATTAGGGTGAGTAAAGGGTTGTTTGAATTCAGTGACCTGTATTTAAAAAAAAAATAGGTCATTAAGCAACATCATAAAATGGCTAGAACTGCACTTAAAATATATATATTTTTAATTTTTTGATAATTATCAATATCAATCAATCTGATTTCTATTTTATCGATATGCTTTTTTTTTCTATGTCATCCAGTCCTACTTTATGTAACCAGTTATTTCATTGTATAGCAGGAAGACATGACCAAAGCATGCTGTCTGATCAAACTTTATGTGTTCTTCTGTTTCTTTCTCATGAGACTGAAGGTATCATTGGACGTTTAAACCAATCAGAGACTGGCAGTGAGGAACTGTCTGACGCACCGGTCAAAGACCAAAAGGCTTTTAGGCAGGCCAAAGATCACGATGCTTGCTCCATCCCATGTGACATTGCCGTCAAGCTCCTCCGGGATGAGAAACACTCGATCTGTGGTGAAGTGATTTTTTCTGTTCTCGTAATTTTGCTAGCTCTATTATCGACACGTGTTGCTAGGCGTGTCTGTTTCTGTGTCTGCAGGCCAGTTGCAACAGTCTCTGCTGGCGTTTGGACGCAGCACCCGGAAACTGATCAGGGACGTGATGGAGGAGCAGCAGAGAGCTCTGGACGCCCTGAGCAGTCAGGTAAAACCTGGTTTGGATTTTCTGGCTTATTGCAGTCTGTGAAGGGATCGAACGGGCCCGTTGTGAGTTCTGCTGTGTCTCGTCTCCAGGTCACAGAACTGATGAGCAAAGTGCAGACGCTGAGCTCCGAGGTCCAGAGAAGCAACAGCGAGATGTACTCGATAAAACCTGTGCAATCCCACGGTAACCCACGGGTTCCAGCATTAATCATACAGTGCTACAAAGTTAACATTTTGAACTTTTGCCCAAAGTGTCACATTACAACCACAAACTTCATTGCTTTTTTTGGGGATTTTATGCGATACATAAATGGGATTTATGTGCATTTGTATTCAACCCCTTATACACCTCTCTACAACAGTCCAGAGCAGCCACATACGTTTTGAGTTTTGTTGCAGAAAATCAAAGAACAAACATGAAGATCAAGGAGCACAGCAGAAGGTGATCTGATCAGATAAGAACTTTCTGACCAAAACTAGCCCTGAACATTACCCTGAACACACTGTCTCCACAGTAATGCCTGGTGGTGGAAGCATCCTGCTATGGAGATGCTTTTCCTCAGCATGGGCAGCTAAATATTGGGTTACCTGGGAAAGTTTGTGAGAGGCTGCAAATAATTCAAGACTGCAGCAGTGGAGGTTCGCCTTTAAGGACAGACGATCTAAACAGCTAGATTATAACAAAGCATATTAATTTTTCATTCTCATGGTCAAATCAGTAAACGTCAAGCTCTAAAATCAACTGCGATTTATGCCTTCACACACTTTCTGACCAATTGGACGGAGACTTTGGCCAAAACGTTAGTCTCCAGACGTACAAAGCTGGTTGAGAGATCCAACAAAAGACCTGCTGTTGTAATCACAGCGAAAGGTGGTTCTACTAAGTACAGGCTCAGTTGTCCCGAATATAAAGGCAAACCACATTTTTGAGATTTTAGTTTTAGAAAATAGCAAAAAAAAAAAACATATTGTCTTTGTATCATGACACAATTGTGCACTATTTAGTTATTTTCCATTGTATAAAGTCTGAATGAGTACATTTCAGTTTGTGATCATTTTGTGACAAAATGTGAAAAGGTTCAAGAAGGATGAATATCATGAAAGGCACCATATGTAATGAAGCTATTTTGAAACGTATGTAAAAGTTTTACACAAACCTAATAAGGCAGAGGCGAATCTTAGTCAATGGAACAAATAATTAATATTTCTAATGTGAAGCCAAAACTTATCCGTTCCCCTGGTGGTTTCAGGGAATCTTATCTCATGTCGACATTTTAGAGAGGCCCAACCAGAGTCCTGAGTTAAACTGATTAGGGTGATGGCAGGAAGGCTTTCCAATCGCTAAACACTTGGAGCTCCTCATCAACAATAAATCGTCAAAATCCTTGTGGTGACGTGCAAAAAGCTGTTCAGCAGTTATAAGAAAGGTTTGATTGCTGTAATGCACACAATGGTTTTTCCTGTGATTAACAAGGATGGTATAAATCCTTTTTAACATGCCATTTTAAATAACATATGAATAGAAATTTTAAATGGCTTCAATGTCTTTTGAGATATTCCTGCCTTATTTCCCGTCAGTAACAAACTTTTGGTTGAATAAAAGCAATTTCGAAACAGAATCTGCTAGGGGTATGAATTATTCTGTGCTTAACTAAATTTATGAAAAAAAATGGTGCTTTTGCTCGTGAGAAATACTGACAAATCAGGTAACAAAAGAATCCAAACCCTCAATGATTTAATAACTGCGTGACTCACTAAGCCTAGGCAGATGTGTAAACAGGTGTTGTTAGTATTCAAAGTGATTATTTTCCCAAAGGTAACCCAACATCTTCGTTAGTGACAACGGATCAAAACCTTTTCTTGAATCGGTCTTATCAATTAGGACGAGATTGCAGCGACATCAAGGACAGCCTGACGTCCGTTGTCCCGAAGATCCCCAGTGGGATCTACATAATCCATCCAGAGGAAACGGATTCTTCTTTCGAGGTACAAAATGAACTTAGTCATTTCCGGTCTGCTAATATCATCATTCAGACCCTGAAAAATTATGTTCTGCAGGTCTTCTGTGAGATGGACTACATGGAAGGCGGGTGGACCGTGATGCAGAGGAGGACTGATGGATTGAATGACTTCAAACGATCCTGGGCTGGTTACGTCGATGGCTTTGGAAACCTTGCAGGTCGTGGATGCGTTAATTATTTTGAAGAGGTTTACCTCAAAACCTTTTTTATTTATCAAGTTATAAAACAGCTAGAAAGGGAAAAGATCAATTCAAATTATTTCTCCAGTTGGATTATTTGTAATTTATCTCGGGGAGTCTGATCGACGTTTCTCTTTGTTTGCGTCTGTAGGGGAACACTGGTTGGGTCTAAAGAAGGTTTTTCACATCGTCAACCAGAAAGATGCTCGCTTCCAACTTCACGTAGCTCTAGTGTCCAACAACGACGTCACGTCCTATGCATCCTATGATGACTTCCGCCTTGATAACGAAACCCAGTTCTTCAGAATCCACCTGGGCAGATATGCAGGCAGCGCCGGTATAGAAGTCAATCAACTGCAATTCTTTCCCAACTGTGTACTGTTTCTTATAAGTCATCGATTACGCGGCGTTATGTGCGTGCGTGTGTGTGTTTCTGTGCAGGTGATGCTTTTCGTGGCTACGATCAGGAGCAGAACCAGGACACGGCTCCGTTTAGCGCCTCGGACGTGGACAACGACGGGTGCAACCCTTCATGCAGCTTGGCCAACAGGACGGTGGAGAGCTGCAGCATCCTGCACAACCACACAGGGTGGTGGTTCAACCAATGCGGGCTGGCGAACCTCAACGGTTCCCCCGAAGACGAGGACCTGAACAAAGGGAAGAGGACACACATCCTTTGGGACACCTGGCGGCAGAGTGGCGTGCCGTACGCCATCAAATCTGTTACAATGAAGATCAGGAGGCTTGCAACCAATAACTGAGACCCACTGATAGAGAAGCATTAATGTGCCCCTGACAATGTTGCTCAAATATTTGGTACCATACAACATATTACAGCTTGTAATTGAACTCAGAAAGGACTTTCCAAAACCTGTTCCAGAACTTCATAGGTACTTTCTGGAACTTTTAATTGAGCTTTTCAGGTTAGTTTAATGAAATTACCCGGTAAGATGCAGAAAGTAACCTCCTGAAAGGTTTGTGGACAGTTACGTTTTAAGTTCAGGAAAAGTACAGCCTGTGTTATTTAGTGCTACAAAATATCTATTAGATTACATTTTAACACAAAGATTTTTCAAACTATTACTAGAGGCAATTTTGGTTTGTCTCAATAGGATAAATTCACGTGTGAAACTCCACCACAAATGTAAAAAATAACTGATCACTGTTAACTGATGCACAAAAAATGTAGGATTTAAAAAAAAAAATGATGGTTCTGTTTAATTCTCATGTAACTTTTACCTTACCTTTATTTTGTATATTTGATTCTGAATGTTTGTAAAAAAAAAAAAAAAATGCAATAGCCAACATAAATTTTCTGTCACTATGTCTCTCTTCATTAGGAGGAAATTAAAAAGCCAAGCAAAGCAAAAAATTGTTTTTTGTTAAGATTTCTGTGCTCAGTAAAGCTGGTTCGTGCCTGATTCTGTGTTTATGTGCCCTCAAAAATAAGGATTTCAGGTTTGAGTACAAGACCGATGATAAATGAGCTGTAGACCATTTATATCCATTAATCTATGGGCATTAAACATCTCAGGCTCAATGAGAAGGAGCAATCTGAGCCCATGTGGCCTTAACTCTAGCATGCTTAGCTGCAGATTCACGTTCTCCAGCTTCATGTCTCTTTGCTGGTTCTCTTTATGGACACTTAAATATCGAGATCGCATCTGCCGACTCTGTGACGTCATCAAAGTATAAGAAAAAACCTTTTCCGTTTTCTTTCATCGAAACAGGGTTCATATTAGGGCACCAAAAATATATCAAAACAAATACTCTCGCCATAATGACTCAAAAAAAAAAAGGTTCTGTTTTGAAACACCATACGGAGCAAAAACTTCTTCCTTTGAGCTTAGCTACAACAGATTGTTAAATAGGTGTTGGAAATTAGGTGCAGAGGTACGTAGCCAAGGGAATAGACAAGGATTGGATGTCAGCAGGAGCAGCAAAGGTCAGTGTCCAGTTGTTAGAGAGGCGGTAGAAAAATCGCATCAAGGCGAAAAGGGAATAGTCTGCGGGAACTTGGTCAAAAGACAAGGAGGGAACTGAGAGCAGAGAAGGACCATGTGACATCTATTAATACAAGGCAGTTGATTATCTGGCAGAGAGACTGATCACACGGCAAAATTGAAATGTTCTCGACCGATTCTCAAAACCTGATAAAAAAAACAAATATGTAGATATAACAGATCTGCTCATGCAGTGTGTTGTGTCCAGTCAAACGGCAACACACCACACACAAACCGACATCATTCAGATGTTGGGACAGGAAATCTCGCAAAACCTCTCGAGATTAAATGTGAGTTCAGAGTAAATAAACATGACCAACGAGGAAGAACAACTGCAAAAAAATTTTAGGACTAATTTTAGCTGAGAAAAAGCATAAAAAAAAGAAAGAAATGGAGGTAGTTAAAGAAGCTGAAACAGTGCAAACAGGGGCTCCACATTTTCTATATCTATCTGATATAGAGGTGAGGTGTGTTTTTTTTTTCCTTCTCTGGGTTTCCCTCACCTTTCTGATTGGCCACACGTCACATGCAACACGCAGCGTGCTCGTTTGTCCTCAGGAACGCCACACGTGCTAGGATATCAGGCGAAGACAATCCAAACATGTTAAATATCCACGATTTGAGGGTTGGAGTGGTCCTGACGTCCTTCTGAGCAGACAAGACCGCTTAACACACCACACATGGCAGGAATATCTCTTAAGATCATCTTAAGTGCCATCCGGATAATCAGTGTATGTGGGAAGGGGAAGTTCGGGGGCAAAAATCGGGCAAATGATCCCGCAGGGTTAACCTGGCATGAGATGTGTTTAAGCAGCAAACAGGGGAGGCAGGAAGACAATCAGGCTTGACACAGGAGGACATACTGAGGATGATTAGAGCTTGGAGAAGGCATGGGGACACGGTGGGCAAAATCACAAACATGGCACGAGTTCTTACAGTGAACACAGATGTATTAAAATATGTCTCCATGTTTGAAGTCCCTTTTGGCTGCTAGTTCAGCTCAGGATTACCAATAAATAATAAATAATAGCATAAACTGCAGATATTGGTCTTGAATCCCAGTGAATCTTTGACCTTCTCCTTTAAGTGATCCCAGAATCAGATCCAGCCATCTTGAGGTCACTTTCGGTTACAGGGCTAAGGCTTTTTGCTGACTTCAGTGCTCTTATTACAAGATAAATCAGCACTGTCATCATTTGCAACTAAGCCCGACTGCCTGAAATGGTGGTTTCAAAAGCCAGAGCTTAAATTTCCACATAAAGTGTTGCATTTCTGCACAATCAAATATTTGCTTTTATTTCTTAAACTATAGTTGTAGTTTTAGAGAGAACTAGAGCTACAGCTAAAACAGGCCTTTGATTCAAAGAGAACAAATCCATTCCAGCAGGTGCGCCGTTGACCTCACCTTTGACGCCTGAACGTCAATGAGCATTGCTTCATATGTTAACACACAAGCTTTGTCACACAGTCTGTATCAGGCAGGCTGTTATAGTCACTGCAAAACTGAAGGAATAGTTATTAGATTAAAAGGTGAAGTGAATTTATTTAAGAATTAGTTCACAACGAACGGTCCTATTAAAATCTCTGCTATGTAACAGATGTGACAATGGAGGGCTAAAGGGCCATAAAAAAGTTAGCTGAGAACTCACAGAGCTCGCTGCTATTACGGGCTTTAACACCTTCCATCCCGAAGGCCCAGCAGTGGGGTTCCCAATTTTAATACGAACATTTACTTCCAGCCGGGAGAAAGTATTTACTCTTTGTACATCATCAATTTTTGATAATTTTTTTTGTCGCTCTTGAAGGTTCTGGATCATCAAAACAGCTATGCCATCAAACTAAGATGATCTGAGTAAATCCAAAAAGGGAATAAAGCACAGTGACAGGATGAATGATCATTTTAATGATTTAGATTTTAATATCCAAACCAAACTGGCCCTGTCTGAAAAAAAAAAACACACAGCCCAGATTAACAACCCGATCTGTACATCAGGAAAGACCCTGACTGACAATATGAGGTAGGATAAAAGATCTCAATAGCCAAACATCAAGCTCTGAGCTAAAGAAATCTAAGATGATAATGGCAGATTTTTCGGATGTAAAGATCATCTCTTCGATTTTTTACCCTAGCTTACCCACGCCTTTCAATTCAATTTCTGTTTTATTCACTGGATGTCCACAGCAAAGATAGACTGCCTGTGACCTGCTATCTATGAAGGAACCATGAATTATGTTCCTTACCAGAGAATCCCAGTGGACAATGTCAGTTGTTGTGGTCTAAAGTGAAAAGCAGCACCTGCGTCACTGCCTGCAGCGGGAGAAAGATCGGAAGCACACCAGCAAATCCTCTGAATGGCTTTAAAAAATAAACACAATGGAGGAATTCGAGTCATTGTCCTGATTTAAATCTGAATTACGTGGAGTGGCCTGACCTATGCAGGCTATCATGCCTTGAAATGCTTCCAATCGTGGGCTGAATTCAAACTATGTTGCAAGAAGAAGAGTGGGCCAAAAAAAAAGTTTGGATGCCCGTTATTTGCCAGGCCCAGTGCAGCACAATCAGTAATTAGGTTTAGGGGATGAATATTTTTTTTTTAAAGGGGACCTATTAGTGTCTTTTTTAAACATGTAGGAGTGGTCAATGGGCTATACGTGAAACAGGTTTACCCAATTTTGCGCTCAAAAACCTTCAGAGATTGATGAGGATTTATCCTTCCCAGTTCGGGCCTACTTTGAGCTACTTTCAGAATGAGCTGTTGTTAGGGGGCTCTGTCACTTTTATGCAGAAAGGCTGTAGCTGGCATGTGAGCTCTCCCCCCCACCCCAAACCCACTGCTTACACTCCCACCTTGCCCAATGGAATGACGAAAATAGTGAAATGGGCTGCAAACAGATGCACAATGGTACAACAGTACATCTTTGACCCTGAATCAGACCAGAAGCTGCGAGTGGAGCCTCCGGTACAACACAAAAGGTTGTACCGGTCTTTTGTGTACTTACTCACGCTTTCTCGATGGTGAGTAGTAGTGTATTCCCTAAGACAACCTTAGGTCCTGTTTACATGATAACGAATGGACATTACAACGTTCTAATTACAATCTCCGTTACACCGGCTGCGGTGCAACCTGAAAACGCTGTAACTCCTCCCTCGCCGTGCCACTTAGTAGGGTAAGGTAAGTTTACTTATATAGCACTTTTCAGTAACAAGACACTCAAAGTGCTGTGGTCTTTGCAAACTCAGCATGTGAGCTCTCAGCAGTATAAGTTCATTGAGGAGTGAGATGGTTAAGTTCCCACCGAGGGTGTTTTTTGGCTGTGCATGTTGCAGCGGGTGGCGGAGGAAGGGGTGGACCAGCTTTACTCTGCTGATGCTAACAGCGGTAGGCGCTACAGAAGTCTTTCCTCCTCTCTCTCATAAACATGAACGCGGTTCGCTTTCTGCGACTCTCAGCCATGTTCAAAGTATACAGTGAGAGCAGCGGAGCTACAATGAACTCTGACCAACCCATGCCCTTCGGACCGAACGGTAAAGATTGGTTAGAGTTTTTACAGGCCTGAAGCGCCCACAGAAAATAGTTTTTTTAACCTCCTTTTTTGTGAATACATAAGGTATTTGTAAGACAAAAGATTTGGCGTTGTTGGTAAATGAACACTACAAACGTAACCAAACCGTTCCGTTTTCCCTACTAAACGTCACATAAACAGGGCTAACTTAGAGTGAGTTGCAAAGCTACGATGAAAACACTTTTCTGCATGATAACCTCCTCTCATATCTTCTCAGCTGCCTATAGAAGCATCTGTCTGTGAGTGTTATATTTTCATTAAGTGTTGGTTTGTGTTAGATACTTCTAGGCTTGCTGGGGTCGCTCAGTGAGGCCAGTGTCCGCCGATTGTGATGTAATAATCGGGAGTTTTTGTTTTCCATACTCCCAACAACACATTTACTTATTAGCAAAAATAGCTAGCTGTTTTGTTTTAGTGCTTGGACTGTTTTCAGAAGCAGCAAGAGACCCAGATGGAAGCACAAACTATCACGATAGGCTGGTATTGAAAACCTTTTTTCCTTAAATATATAAAATTATCATTTTAAAAATTGCATGTTGTATTAACTGAGAGTATAGTTTT